>NW_020229996.1:385000-807500 GCF_003227715.2 Harpegnathos saltator | reverse complement strand
GAACTAAAAAAAGAAGGAAATGTTGTACGCTTTTCAAACGAAGAAGATATCATCTGCGAGAACCTTTTACGTGCAAAATCTGCCGGCAACTTTTCGCTCTTACGCGCTCGTGAATCGTAAGCCGGCTTTTTAAATTACGTAACGAAACTCCACAACGCCCGAGCCACAATTATCTAAAATTCCGACGCGACACGGGGTGTTAAATAATAATCGTGCCCATCTTGCATAACTCCCGTGGGCGCGCACGACATCAAAACGCCGCAGCGTCTGCTATTCCCGCGGCACGGAGGGCCGCATTACAAGCGTCGCGGAAGTTGCGAAATAATTCGTTACGCTCGGATGTGTACAATGATACCTGATCCGCGGCGGAGAAAATGAAGAGAGAGAGAGAGAGAGAGAGAGAGAGGGGGAAGGAGGGAGGGAGGAAGAGTCAGTGGCCGAGCCAAAAAGTTTTTAAATAATTACAAGGAACCGCAGGGTTGGCGGATGCGACGGTAGCGCGTGGTGGAGCAGCGAGAAAGGGACGCGACGGTGAAGGGTTGCAATTGAGTCGGATAGCGGTCGGTCGTCCTTTTCCAACCCACAACCCCTTTTTCGCACCGTTCCTCTCCGGCGCCCCCGGACCCCCGAGTTCCCCCTCGGCCGCGCGCAGCCGCGCGTTCGCCCTCGTTCCTCCCTGCGGGCATTAATGGGAAAAGTTTGCTTTTATCTTTTAAACGTCCGGCAACACTACTAATTTCTAACTTCAGGCGTTACTTGTACCTACTCCAACGGCTTCGAGTGTACCGGCACGACCAGTAACGCAGTCACTACTTTCCTGACCAATAGAAAATCACCGCCATTCGTTCTATCCGCGCGCAAGATCTAATGGGGCAGCTCGGTTTGAAAGTGAGAGTGAGTGAGTCAGAGAGAGAGAGAGAGAGAGAGAGAGAGAGAGAGAGAGAGAGAGAGAGAGAGAGAGAGAGAAGAACGAGGGTATGAAGTGGTAGGGTAGAATGAGGAAAGCAAAAAAAAGAAAGAGAAAAGAGCCATCGGCGCGTTTCTCGATGCACTCGCCTTCGATCGGAACCCCACCTCGTTTCAGATTGGCGAATCGAGACGTATTTTATTTAGAAGTTGGAGAGCGAAGTGCCGTAAGAAGTTTGCCAATTTAACATTATCGGTTACCTTTTTTCCCCTCTTTTTGCAGTATCTGCCCCCGTCAGTCGCATTTGAATAAAGGTCCTTCTCCTTTTTTCTCCCCCTCTCTCCTTTCTCCATCTTTTTTTTCCCTTTCTCACACCTCCCTTTCTCTCTTGGCTCGCAATAGTGTAAGTTTAAGTCTGACAGTTTTGCGCGTTTCTTTTCGTTTAAAAATATGAAATTTTAAACCCGCGCTGCTCCATTCCTCTTGTGTATGTAAAAATAATAGCCTCGTGAAAGAAATAAGTTTGAATATACATTTAGCGTGTTACATAATAAAGTGGCCGAGAAGCCCGTGCATATTTTACACGTAATTCCTCTCCTTTCAAAGAGAGAGCATTTTGGGATACAAAAATACGCGAAAATAAATATCGCACAGAAATATTTGAATTGCAAGTTTCGAGTGCACGCGCGGTTTAATTCGCGCTATCTGCCCGCCGGTTCGCGCTATCTCTTAATATATGATGTCAGCCGAGTTAAGCTCCGCAGTGTAAAACACTTGTAAAGCGCGGTAATAAATAACAGAGTGTTAAAGTCGCTATAAAATCGGCCGAGATATTAAATATTAAGAGCGACGAGGCTCCGTTATACATATATAAAAAGAGAACGTGAGACAGGAGGGGTGAAAGAGGAGGAAGAGGAGAGAAAGCGAGAGGGAGAGAGGGAGAGAGAGAGAGAGAGAGAGAGAGAGAGAGAGAGAAAGAGAGAGAGAGAGAGAGAAAGAGAGAGAGAGAGATCAAGAGAAAGAGGAAGAAAGTTTATAATCGCTTTATGCTAACACATATAAACAGTTTCTCCCTCCGATTTTAATTAGACGATCTTGAGAGAGCGCACGGCAGCGTCGGGGACAATAACGGGGAAATGCGAAAGCCGCCATTAAGATGCTAAATCTCGTCTAGCCGGATCAAAACCGTCACGCTCCAATGCCGCGGAGGGCTCCCGGGAAAATGAAAGAACTACACCGGCGGCACCTCCGTCTCGTCGGCGATAAAACGGATTTTATGTCGCGTTTAAAATAAGCCATGGAACTGGTCGCGAGAAGGAGGCGACGACGCCGCCACTCCAGGTAATTATACTCCGTATCTCTCACGCGCATCGCCGAGGATGTATGTAAGTTTAAATAAGTTGAATAGGCGAGAAAGGGAAAAGAGAAGAAGGGACCCTCCGGCTTAATTAAAGGAAACATTACCCATAGTTCCGCATTACGCGACTCGCCGAATATAATATATTCTTGTCGGCAAGGTGATTATGCGCCTTCCACGGGTAAAAGACCGACCACTGGATTGATTTTACTGCGATCGATTTTGACCGAGAATCAAAGAGCTCCACGATTTCTCTTCAATCTCCGACTTTACTTCGACCAGACCGCGAAATGAAAATCGCCGATCGTCGATCGTGTTTAAACAACTCCCGGCGGTTGCCGCGCTTCGCTTCCTCGGCTTCCCGCGTCTAATTACCTCGCGACAATGAAGATATTACTCCGGGCCATCCGTTTCTCCTTTTTCCTCGCGGGCCGTATTTTGCGAAACATAATTACGCCACGAAGCGACTTAACGCCGCGCCGTTCGCGGCTGCTTCGCGCGCTTTCTTCTTTTGCACGCCTGTCGCGTGTAATTCCGCGACGTAAAGCGTGTAAAGCGAGATGATAACGGTGCTTTCTTCCTCATTTCGCGCGTTTATTATGAAACATGCGCGCGTTACGTAATCGCCGGGTGAATTGTAGCGGACAAATTGTACGGTACCACGAAATAATTTTGGGGTCATTAATTTTACGGCTATTAACTTTACGGCCGTCTCCCACCATCTTCACCGCCCGGGCGACCGCTTCCGCGGCGTAAACATGTTATCGAGCTGTTTTACTTATTTATTATGAAATCACGCACACTCGCACGGAGCCGTGCGAGAAATCGATTTTTAATTGAAGCCCGTGTCGCTGAAATTTCTTAAACTGGGAGAATCATGCTTCGAGGGGTCGCAGCGCTCGCAGTAAAATAAAACAAGCACCGGTCGTCTCGGCTCCTTACGGGCCGATTAAGCGAATTTCACGTAGCATTTAAAATAAGCCGTCAGACCGTCAGGCCGCGAAGGAGCAACGCCTCTCGCAGCAATTACAACGCGTATCGCCGCCCCTCCCGTTAATTAATCCTCCCTCGCTCCTTCGCTCCCGTTCTCCAAAGCTTCTTGCTTCTTGCAAGATATATCAAGAGAGAGGGAGAGAGAGAAGGAGAGAGAAGGAGAGAGAGAGAGAGAGAGAGAGAGAGAGAGAGAGAGAGAGAGAGAGAGAGAGAGAGAGAGAGGCAGGCCGCGCGCACTCGCGCGGAGGGAATTGGGGGATATACGAGATGATCCTCCGACGACGAGCTCGGATTCCACCGCGATTATTGGTCTCCCCGCGCATGATTAATTAACTCGCGCCGAGCAACGGCACGTCTACCTTACCGACCTCGTCTTTCCGATGTATATACATATACATAACGGTACGAACATATATGTATGCGAGCTCGTGTACACCGTCGATGTAAAGCGCCACCCGATGCGATATCGTGACGCGAAGAATTTTACTGCGACGCAATAAGAGGCCGCAAGAAATCGACGTATCGCTAAATGAGCGTGAGCGTGAAACGAAAAGCAAGAAACTATGCGAGAAAGGTACCCGAGATTCGTATACCGGATATCGTATCGAGATGTACGCAAGGACATCTAACGAATTCGCACTCGCCGTATCGCATTGCGGCCAGCTCGATCGAGGTTAATCACTGCCCGCTCGAAGTCGCTTATTAAAAGGAGTTAATGAGCGATAATTAACTTAAGATCGCTGCGTACCACGCGCTGACCCTGATTGAATAGCCCGCACTGTCGCGCCGCGTCGGCGCGATATGTATAGAATGTAACTGAATCAATTGGTTGCACTCTGATGGCGTGTCTAATCTTAAAGGCGGGGAAAAATCATTCCAGAAATGTGTGAGCCCAGGAATTAAATGTTCCAATAGCCGGACATTTAACGGCGCAATACTGTGATTGCTTAATTTTATACACATGAAATTTAAATATAATTAAATATATTTAATATGATTTAATATTATTAAGAAATGAAGAATATAGAAAATTTCAAAATTGAATAAAAAATAAAATTCTAAAGAGCACGAATGCACCAATACCCCAACAATTTTCCCAACTGCTAAATTCTGTCTACCCAATATCCGAATATAATTATTATGAAAATAAAATCTTCATTTTTATTGAGTTTTCTTTTATTGACTATTTGAAATTATTCCTATGTCAATTATTATTTTGTTTATAAACATTTTGTAACCTATATGTCTCGTATAAGACAATAATTATATATTTTATTTTAAATTATGGTCTGTCTAGTTAAGTTTCTTAATTTCTTTTATACTTTTTATTCTTTTATTAAATTTCTTTCTTTCTGCTTGCTTTTTCTTTCCTTCAATAATCATTTTTTTGTATCTTCGTAACCAATTTCCGGTCACTTTATGAAAATCATGAAAACTTTTGGTATTTTTGCTGAAAACCATTTTCTTTCATTTTAAAAAGATAGAGGAGTGATCCGAAAGACATTATTAGACTATATGATAGAGGCTATCATAAAGGTTATCATAGAGGTGATCAAAACATACGATCCTTTAAACTTTCTTATAATTATTATTCATCATTTTCGGGTTAAATGTCGTAATGTTCATAAGATGAAAACAACAAAATAAGAAATATCTGAATAAATATGTCAAACTTTTTAAGAAAATGTTAAGAACATCGTCACAGCATGTCCGGTATTTAATCATGTTATAATTCTTTTTTCGTTAAATACTAATTTTTACAATACTTAAAATTATATAAATATTTTTGAACATTGATAGATTTCAGTTAAATGTTAATATTACATTAGAGAACATATTTGAGATTAATAATGATAAGTTTCTGTATATATGTCCGGATATATAGAGACATGTCCGGCAATTGGTACTTTTACCTTATTCTCCGCCAGTATATGAATATCTCTAGAGAAAACATTTTTATCGAATGATACACCATACTGCATCGCGCAACCGAGATATTTTCCAGTCAAAGCGCGTATTTATATATCGCAACAATTAATCAATGATTTGTTTGAATATATCTTTATAACTTCCCGGGGTAAAATTATATTTATAATTAAAGAACGATATTAATTGAAAAAATATTAATTGAAGGAAATATTTTTATTCAAATAAACGTCGACGTTATGTGCTGCCGGAAGCATTGGCATTTACTTCGACTGTATTTATACAACATTTTACCAGTTGTGGACGTCTATGATTATACATATTAAATAATGGTCAATCATATAATGGCCATACATGGACGAAATTCATATGATTTAAAAAAATATGATTTTTCTTCCCGGGTTTATCATACGAACATTCATGTCACACGTCAAACATATCTTAGCCGGAGAAACGAGTACAGCATTTCTTCTTTTGTTCGTAATTTTTTATGTGAATTTCGAACGCATCTGTCCGAGATCCAACGGGAGAATTCTCCATAAGACGGACGCGTCCCGAAACCTATGCTATGAAATTACAGACAACCTGTCCTGTTATCAGAAGTTATCATCTTGGGTACATATATTATCACCTCTGCATATACGACAAGGGGTTACATAAGAATGCTTTGTCAGAGAAACCGCCGAGAACGACTTCCGCGCCTGCAGCGGCGCGCAGTTGCAGCTTCAGTTACGTGCCCTGTGTTTGCGCTCGACGTGCAAATAACTCTCGGCTCCTCGTGTCGCGCGTGAATCGCGCAAAAGCCGCTCGCGCCAAAAGCCGCATTATCCAAATGTATTAACGAACGATTGACTAATTACCTAATTAACGGGAGACTCGCCGATCGCGCGGCGCCGCGTCACGAGGCGCCGAGGAGGAAAAACTGCGCGCGCCGGAGATTGCTGGTGCACGTACGCATAATAAATTTATATACTCGCTCGCTCTTTCTCAACCCTCCCCCCTCCCCGTTATTCCGCCGGATTATACGCGCCGAGTCGTAATTAGGGTTAACCCCTGCGTCCCCGTCGTACAACACTGTTAATCCTAGCGGAAGGAACCGCGATCGGTCGGTCGGCCGTTTCGTGTCTCGCGGCGAGCCGGCAGATAAAGCTGTCCGGAAGTAGTTTAAGCCAACCCACGAACGTAACTACATCTGGACCCATTAGGGCCGAGATACAGCTCGTTACAAGACAACGAGCTTTCGACCGCCGGCTTTTCCCCTCCCAGCAAGATGCTAATGGTAATCGGGAGCAGTCGCGACAGCGCCGAATACCGCGACAGCGCGCCGGGACACAGGAATGTGATCCTGTCCGTAAGATAAGATAAGATAAAAGCGGATTCCCTCCTTAGGTCGCGGCCGGTTTAACGTGGCGAGTCAATTTTACGATACGAAATGCCGCGAGAGAGGCTGTTTCTCCGTCTGTCTCTCCCTTCGCCGATGGAGCAGCCTCGCGCGATATCACAGCGCCGCGGAGAGAAGAATCTCCGCGTAATGACGGATTTCGGCGGTGCTTCGCCGTTTCCTCAACGCGTCGTCCGCGAAAAAGGTCAAAGGACTCCGACCGCATCGACGGAATTCAACGCGACGCGCGCGTGTCGCGCGCGCATTTGCATCGAGTGTGTCTCCCTAAAGTTTGTTACTAATAGTTGTCGCTTGAAATTTGTATCGGGTGACGTGCAAGTTTCAAGTCAGATTTGAATTCAAAACTAGATCTGAGTTTCTCTCATTTGAATCATGATATACGTGGCATTATATTCGTAATTCGGTCGTGATTCAACTGTATACTCGTATTTCACAGCTAACTTTGAACTGAAATTCAAGTCAAGAGGAAATAACGATTAAAATCATAGTTGTACTCGGCATCGGTCGTTCTTTTTGTTATCCTAACGAGCGAGCAGTAACAACGAAATATACGTGCGCTGTATGATTCAGCTGGACAACTCGCGCAAATCTCTAAATTCAAATCCGAGTATCTCGCCCGAGGCGGATTTCACGTAACGACTATAAGAAATCACGATTAAGGCCCGTCTTTACTCGAAGACTTGCCTGAGATACTCGAATTTAAAGTTGGTTCTGAACTTTTTCAGAATGAACCGTGTGATTAACTTTGGAATTAGCGTAGTTTGACCGAACGACACAACGACGCATGTGACATTATATCCGTCAATTATTGTTACCACTTTGAAATAGCAAAACGTACGTTTAAAGTTAAAAATAACTGGAACTTTAGTTAGATTAACACACTCGCTTCGGGGCATTTGAAGCCTCCGAGTCTGACGCTGGAGGCGATCGGGAGGGAGGGGGAGGGGGAGGGGGGATCGGGACGATTTCGCGGCAAATGGCCAAGTTAGGTACAAGAAAAACTGCTATAACTTTTACTGATATTAAAAAAAAAATGTTTATTTTAAGACAGGAGTGTGAGAGAGGAATCTAAAAATGCATATATGCGTCATGCAGGGCCTAGCAAAGGAGTCTTATAAGACGCATGTATAAGTCATCCGAATGTGTTAACATTTTTCTCTTGGCCCAGATTTCAGATTAAAGTTGGACATGAATTTCAACTGAAAAACGCACACCTAATCTCAAGTTGAGGCGCGGTATTTCACTTGAGACGAGTTTCGAGCGACGATCATAAGTAAGAAAGGCACACCGCGAGAAGATAAATCGTCGGGGCCGATCGGGCACGCCTATGATCGTATCGAGAACGCGCTCGGGAGGGCGCTGTGCGCCGCGCTCGTCGGTCTATGCAAATTACCGCCGGCGAATGTGTAGCCGACTCGCGGTTATGCCATATCAGGCTTAACGTGCATTAACATACGTAAGACCCGCCACGCGCGCGCAACATTATAAAGTCTAATATAGGAGGCGGCCCGGCGCGTGCCGCGAGCCGCAGCCAACTTCGCCGACTCGCTTAACTTTGGAATTAGCGTAGTTTGACCGAATGACACAACTATGGCTCGTGAGTATCACCGAACGTAAATTGATACGCGAACGATAACGATAACGATAGCGAGAGCTGCCGTCGTGAGCCTCTCGCTTCTTACGACTACATGCACCAAGACTGCCATTCGCTTAGTAACATCGACTATAAAGATATGTCTTTCTATTTATATAAGCAAAATGATTGATAGCGTTATGAGCATAGTGCCAGATTTCAGATTGTGATTATGAGTACAATTTGTGGAGCCATCGGATCGGAATCAAATATTCGTGAAACTTGAAGGAGATGAAATCATTAATAACCAATATCCCATTACGGAACGCAAATAAAATTTGGTTAATACGTAAAACTCTATCTTCATATGTTCACGGCATCTAATCTTCAATTATATAAATGTCTTCGATATCAAAATGTTTCTGTTATTAGTATTAGTGACACTCCGGTAAATAAACTGATTTTTACCCAGAGATGTTTGCGAAATGATTACACTGTTTACTAGGTCGAGGAAACGTCCATCTGCATGATGTTTACCGATGTGAGATCTCAGATCTCATATCGGCAAAATTCGGCAAATTCCAGAATGGATCAATCTAAATGACGATATACACCCGCTCGCGTTTTAATCGCTGCGATCTGCATCGGAGTCGCCGAAATCGCGAGGTTTCCATCGTCAGGGACGAAGTAATCGTATTCACGCGTGCTATCTGATTACAGCGCTACACTGTGTCACCGTCGTAAAGCGAAGCGACGTCTACTTTAAAATCTAGCATGCATAATGCATCGTATGCGCGGGGCAAACAAGAGGGAGCGGGATAAACGCGAACAAAAACATGTTACTCTGTGTTGCCGTGTGAAAGCAAGAGCGAGAGCGGGAGCGGGAGCGCGGGCGCCTCTCTCGCTTGCGCACGCTACTCGCAGCTAGTTAATCATCGGACAGTAGGAGAGACCTCGTTTGGGAAATGTCCCTCTATGAGCTATACTCAAAGAGATTCTCCATATGGAAAATAAAAGGAAAAGCCGGGGCGGGACGATGCGATGCGGCGCGACGCCACGCGACGACATCGCTCCGCGCGATCCATGATACTTTTTTAATATCACCTCCGCCGTTACCCTTTGACAGATTCCAATCCATCTACAACTACTACGCGTACCTACCACCATAAGGCTGACACAGAGAGACACCACGGCGACAGTTGAAGCTCCGATGCATTTACGTCATCTGTGTCCTTTAATGACGAACGGAGCGTCGCTTCAAAGGGAAACCCTCTCTCTCTCTCTCTCTCTCCCCCTCACCATTTCCCTCCCTCCCTCCCTCCCTCCCACCACTCTCTCTCTCTCTCTCTCTCTCTCTCTATCTCTCTATCTATCTATCTATCTATATATCTATCTATCTATCTATCTGTCCATCTATTTCTCTTTCTCTTGCTACCATTCGCAGACAATCTCGCGATTGTCGCGGAAAAAATATATATATCTCACTATTTTCCTCCATTCTCTGTAATAATGATAACAACGACGCGAAATATCTGTGTCAAGAGAAGCGTCGCGGAGCCCTTTTTCAGACCCAGACGAGCGGACACTTATCATTTGTAGAATCATTGCAGTTGTCCCAACGAGACGATTTCTTCCTCCCTCGCGTCGGACGTTCGATACTGCCGCGAGCCGCGCGATTCCGGCGCGAATTTTCACTTCCATCCCACCCGATCGCTGCTGACGGTGTCGGAAAGGAAGCAGTTCTGTCGCGCAAACATAACGCTCGACCGATATTAAATCCAGAGTCCACAAGTAGCCCTGGCGTAAGAGGATCGGTGTATGAAGCTACTACGAGCTGGTGGCGAAGGAGGAACAGGAGCAGGAGCAGGAGGAGAAGGAAGAGGAGGAGGGGGAGGGGGAGGAGGAGGAGATGGTGGAGGTGGGGAAGGCGGAGGTCGAGGTGGAAGTGGCGTTAAATTCTGCAAAAAACGAAGATTAACCTTTTGTCTCCGAGTCCGCCACGGTGTTCCTTTGTCCGAGTTGAGCACTCTGTCGCGACACTCTGTTTTTGTCCAATGGCTCGCGCTCGCGCACGCGGCCCACTCCCTTTCAAACTACGTCGCCCGCTAACCTCCGTCCTACCCTCTTCCCATTTTCCCTCCCCTGCTCCGGTATCCCTTCACAGAATAGCCACGGGTCCCATCCTTTCGGGGTTCGTTCCAACCCTCGTCGAGCCGTTCCGAATGCCTCGGCACCAACCCTTTTACAAGACCAGGCTCGCGTCCAGACATCCACCCCCGGTCGCCTGCCGCTCCCTGGCGTCCGACAAAGTTAAATCCTACGGCTCTGTAAAAGCCATCCTCTCCCTCTACTTATCTATCCCTCTTCTCTCGCCGTGCTCTCTTTCCGTGCTACCTCGATGTGTTTCTCCGGCTTTACCCGGACGCAGACTGCAGCACTGCGGCGGGCGCATGCAAAGGCTTGAAATATTTTAACCAATCCTCGTGAAACACGGCCGTAAGTACGGTATCCGGTACGGGAGCCTCGTCACTGCCCCCAATCGGCCTCACCCTCGACCACCCCCGCCGTTCCGTCGACCGCTACCGCGAGTTCCCTCTCGTCTTTTTGCGGCGCGAGCCCGTGCAGATCGCCCCACAAATGAGCTATCCAACGTAATTCCCGTCGTTTATTTCCCGCCGGAAGTCGGACGGCGGCGGCGGCGGCGCCTTCTGCAACGAAAATCGAAAAATCGGCGGTATGAAATCGCGAACGCGTAGGATAACGATTCGAAAAGCTGGTCGCGCTTTGATTTGTTTTCCGCATGCGTTGCGACGTTATTTACTTTTAACGAGTGGAATCTATTCGCTTTTAGTATGTTCGCGCAAATACGAGGCTGTCACACGAATTAACTGTACATTTTTCATTGACTTAAAAAGAAATATAAAAGATTTATTACTACTCAAGAGAGGTTGTTTGTGCTCGTCAATTATAGATTAGTGTTTCAAAAATTCGGTTGATTGAAATTTATAGTTAACCAGTGAAAAGTATAAATTGGTTTGCATATATTCATTCATCGGCAAGTAAAACTGCCAATTAAATCTTTCCTCACTGATACCTCCGTTCTCAAGAAAAGAAAAAAGAAAACACAGCGAGAGAGGATCCATCGCGCGAATTTAGTTTATTCTCATCAAAGTCCCTGAAACCCTGTACATTTTTTTCCTTCTTCTGAACTGACGGATGTCACTTATTATAACAGCAGGTCCTTTTTCGTGTCGCTGCAAATCCACGTACCGCCCCGCATGCTAGAGTGGAGTGCACTGAAGAACAATTCACGCTAAGTAAGTTATAGCCTGGAGTAAGACCGTGGAAAGAGAATGGGTCGGCCACTATGCGGTCGGTCTGACCCCACCGCGAGGCATTCCACTGCTACTTAACGCTCAATATGTTCCACTTAGAGCTGACCCGCGTCTACCCTACACCGCTAACGTCCCCAGGAACGTCGACGTCTCTCTTGCGTATTAATTTCGCGAGCTGCGTCGCACCGATGCGGCGTTTCTTTCGAGGGAATACTTTGACACGCCGAATATCGAGAACTGGACAAGAAACTGGGATAGATTCGGTGTTGAGTCTCTCACGATAAATGCGCCAACGTGTACGGCAAAAATACGCGCTCATAGCTGAAGCGAGACTAATCGCGAAATCGATCATCTGTGGACGAACGTGCCAATAATTCAACATAACAAAATTGAATAATAGAGACATATATTCCCGCAACGATTAAGCCAAATGAAATTTAATCAATTTAATCAGTTTGACTCGGAGCGATATGGCATTATTAAAGACATGGGCAAAATGCTCATACATTATGTGGAAATTATGGGAAATTTGTGATTATCACGTTCATGGAAATAAATAATTAAGACTTATTTTCTCGATTTAATGACAAGTATGAACAATAATATGATAATATTATAAAATTATCCTGACACAATACTTGTTATTCCCTCTCGATGTCCAGTGCAGGGTGCGTGAAAGCGCACCCACGGCGACATTTTTCAACTTCGGATGGAAAAAAAGGTATGCACACGCGCTAGAAGACGAGACAGTTATTTTTCTTTTTCCCGATAGCTCCCTCCTTTCCTCCCTGCCGCCCGTTCGGTATTTTTTCTGCTTCTGCGAGGGAGGGACGCGGGGAGAACAATGGGCCGTTAGATATTTTTACACGAATCGAAATTCGGGTGACTTGCTGAGCCGACGTTTTCGCTAATCACTCGCCGGTATCCGATGCAGAACGCGGTTCGGCGAAGCGACACCAGAGAGACAATAGAAAATTTGCAGTCCGCTATCCGTCCTATCCAATCGCATTTGGTTTTTTGGTGCTTTTTTGCGAATGGGAGAAAGCGGCTATTGGGCGCGGGGCAAATCTATCCCGCTTGAATTATGCGATTATCAGACATAACGGCCGGTACACGTGCGATTGGAATGGTGCATTGTTACAATCGCGCCACGATGCACCGGCTAACAAAACGTTGTTACGAGCCGTGTGATCAAAAAATGGGAAAACAAAGGTGGAATAAACCGGAGGAGGGAAAAAACGCGAGATAAATGGATTCGTTTCGGGTAGGCGCGATGATTTGCAAACGAGTAAAAATAAGAACTGTAACGATAATAAACGCAATGATTACGGGAAACGCGTTAAAGCGAACGATAGAGGCGAGAAATGGAGAGAGATAACTTTTATTGTTAGCCATATTCCTCTGCCTGCCGCCGCACATCCCTTAACTTTCTGATAGAAAATATGATTTGACAAAATCATAAATCGCAACTTATAAATCTGATAAAAACATACGCGAGATAATTCGGATATAAAATTTCAATGAATATTTATTCATATTATATAATACAACGTTATATTTATCTGCAGCGATGTGTTCAACAAATCCCACTTTTCACGATGGAAATCGATACGATTTACTATTCATGCGCTGTATTATTTATACATCTGTGAACATGAAATTGCACGCAGACGTGCGTCGAAATCGCGAATAATGTCCATATCTTGACGACATTTAACACATAATCCCGGCGACACTGACAAAAAGTTTTGATGAAATCTACAAATTCGACGAAACGAACGATGAAAATGGAATTTGCGAATCGCGCGGGTTTAAACGACAACTGTCACGGGGCGCGATAAATTTCGGCACTTCAGGAACACAATCGCGACTCGCGTGTGTGCAGAGCGAAAAAGAGAAAAGAAAAAAAGTAAACACGCGAGCTGAAAACCAATCGCGCCGATCGCAAAATCTATCAACGCGGTAACGCGATCGAAGTAATAGCGCGGATGGCGCGAGATCCTCACGTGTGCGCGCGCGCGCGATGACTTCGCAAAATTTGCGCGAAGATTACTCCGCGATGCTCGCGCGGAGATTGCGCTTCGCAATACCGGAGCGAAAGCAGTTTCGCGATATTTTTGCGAAGGCTATGCCGCCCGTATCGCTGCGAGATTCGCTTTCGCAGTACAGATTTAATTTCACGAATATTGCGACTTTAACTCGAAAAAAATCGCGTCTCTCTGGGAAATGTTGTCGCCACAGGACTGTAAGTAAAAAAAGAAGTGGTCGCGGCGATCGTTAAAGCTATCAAAGCGTGCGCGAGCAAAATATAACCGCGGCTACACTACGACACTTCTGTCCCTTTGACCGGTGAGTCTCCTAAATAAAGCATCACGCGCGACCGACTTTTTCTCCGTATCCGATATGTTCCTTAAACGATCGAACATTCGCAGCCGATGGTTCAACGTCTTACGCCGAAAAATTCGATCTGCAGCATTGTAAATTAAAGACTCCCGATAAATGACGAGTGTAATAATATCAAATATATTAAATCGTATAATCGTATAATCGAGTTGCTCCGCAATATTCCATTGAGGTTATTATTTTAACGAGATACGTGTTTGCCTGCAAAATGTAACAGCGACATAACACGCATATGAAAATTCTAAAAAAAAGTAATAACCGTGACGATTATAAAACTTATCAAGGAGGACGAAGTACAAACGCGTGTAAAGTGCGTGTCGGCGTAATTCAATTTTGTTGTTGTACTTCGTTCGAAACATTTATGTAATCATTTATGTAACATTGAATAAATAATCTAAATATTATAACTAAAAATAGCAGGGAGATATATGTAAATAAATGTATCAAACATTTATTAAGATCTGTTAAAATTCACAACATTTTTTAAGAGAGAGAGAGAGAGAGAGATTTAACATATTAATTTATAAATTTATTAAGTCTCCCTCTATATGTAAATTAGAGTTAAAGCAGAAATATGTTCAATATTTCAAATATTTATCAAATAACACTTTAAAAAACGTGATTCTCTTAAATAATTTCTAGTATTGTATTCCGTTTGACAGCATCCGCACATACACTCACATTCATACACATGTATGCATGTGTACATGCACACATGTAAAAATCTACAGATATATCGTATCGATTATCGAAACTTTTCGAGCACTCACCGTCGATTATCCTAACCGACTGAAATGGTTGTAGGCATTTTCGTACTCATCGTTCATCAAATATCTCGAATTAAATGACGGCCGCGCTTTGCTAAGGCAGAAATCTGCAGAGACCAAAGTCGTTTTGCTTATAAATTCAGAGATTCAATTGAACGAACGCGTAAAAGTACAGCGGCATGAATTATGTCGTACGAATCAATATTCAACGATTATATTTTAGCCGAAAGAAAGGTTAAGAAAAGTAGCGTACAAGTATGCGAATTTATTTTCAAATCGACTCTGCTCGGTCCGAACCTGAACTCACCTGAAACAGCCTCTGCCTCGCGGCTGCAAATTCCAACGAATTTGAGGGACGAAATCGTTTTCCCAATCCTTGCGACAGCGAGATTACTCGGTCCAGATGAATCACAAATCGATACAAACATCCCGTCTACACTGATGCCAAAATAGAGAGAACAGCCTTACATAAATCCTAGTGGAAGGGGTAACATATCAACCATAGACATAGTGCTACCTAGACTGCGTGTCGAGGAGTGGGGGTAGAGCTCACGCAGAGAAGGACGCGCTCTGTTTTGTACACGCGTTCTCTGTCGCACACTCTCGATGGAAGGGGGACAGGGGAAGCAGTTGCTAACCTGTACGGTTACACTGGGCTGCGTTCTGAAATTCACTGCCAGTACTGAAAATACATAGTTTGTGTCACGTATACTGTAGAATTTCAGTGCTGGCAGTGAATATCGGAACGCAGCCCTGGAAAGCAAAATGGTTTCGACAGTTTTTTTCTTCTAGTGATATTGATAATCCGTGTAGTTGTACCGATATTATAGAGATACTAATAAAGACTGTTGGTCTTACGGGATTTAGCGTACTAGGGAAATCTCGCTGTGCATCTTAGGAATATCGTGGCCGGAATATGAAATATAGCTCGAAATAAACATGGATGGTAACAGATATGGAATAATGGGAAAAAAAGTATCGCAAAGTATCAAAAGACTGTCGGAATACGGAAAATAAGCCGAATGTGTGTATGTGTGTATGTCTCCTAGGATTGCGAGACATGAGAAAATTTGGAATAAGTTTTATTTTCAATATATATATATACGTTGAGGCATTCCTTGAGTTAATAATTCGAAGTTGAAATAATACTAAAATGGCGGTCGAAGACACATGTACCGGGTGTTTCACGAATTCCTCGCTCCGAGGAATTCATGGAGACATAAAGCGGATTAATATAAATATAAAATTTCCACACCATTTTACGATATTCGCAATAACATCCGAATTATTAATTATAGAAATGTAACGAATCAGCATGCGCCGAGATGGGGGGAGATCGACAAGGGTTGTCAGTCTTTATGTTACCTCGTCGGTGGTAATTGTGAATTTGAGAATCACTGCTTAACCAAACTGCGCAGACCAAAAGATCGCGGGTCTCTCTAACCCCAATTGTGCTCTGAACAGTGATTTTCACATTTGACAATTAGACTAATTGCTAACGTTTGTAAACAAAACTTGTCGAAACCGTTTTGCTTTTCAATGTACAGCCCCTTGAAATTTGGAAGAACGCGCGTCTAGATATACTGTGTCTATGGTATCAATCGAAGTCGCATACATGTGTGTCGCCCTTCGGCTGTAGCACACGTACGCAATTCTCGACTGTGTGGTTTATTCCCTCCACCACGGTTTATGCGGAGTTGCGTCTTCATATTGGCATCGCCGCCCATCTTGTCTTAAAATTTCGAGTAAAATATTCACTAATTACCTCGAAAATCTGGTGTACTACACGCGCTAGGATTATAGCGAGCATTGGAGCGTCGTGAAGTTTCAGAGGTAATTAGTACATTTCACATTTATGGAATTTTAAGACGGAACACAGTCGGAACTACCGTACTCGTGATTCGTCTGGACCGTATAACCTCTCTATCACAGTGACCAACTAGGAAAACCACTTTATGTTTCAGATCCGACAGAGCTTGCGGCCACGCGGCAAATGCAGCTCCGGGGGATGCAGTTCTGGCGAATGCGAATGCAGTACCGGAGTATCCGGTTCGGGTCGAGCAGGGAAGGTTCGCACACTTGCACATTACTCTTCTTAACCCTTTGGCTAAAACGTATAATCGTTAGAATGACTTTCGCAGATATCGCAAAGGACTCACATGTTTTACACGTTCGTTCGTATCGAATCTCTGAATTCTACAAACAACACGAATCCTGTCTGTTCGAGATCCAACAGAATGCGATCATCTCGAGATACTCGGTGAGTGATAAATATAAAAATATTGCAACATGTGTAGAGTGTTGCATGCATATAAGTCGTTGAACAAAGTACAAGCCTCCAAATAATAAGAGAGGACTGCTCTTTCAACAAATTTTTTGCGCTATTAATAGATAGATAATTAAATTTCCTTTATCCGAATTTTCTTTAGTTCAAGTATATTCATACAAAAATTTATGCAATCGTGTAATATTTCATAATGTGTATAATCTCTCTAATAGTATTTGAGTTATTCATTTAGTATGATCCTCTGATTGTTATGAGCAATAATGCGCATCAAAATTGCGCCATCGTACACGGAACTCGCAATTACGCCGTTCGTGTTAATTTCGCGATCGTCGCAGTCATTAGTTTTCCAGTATCATACGCGTGTTTACGTCGCGATTATATTGCAAACAAATATGAAACTCGTTAAAATAAATTCGACGAAATATCGTGAAGCAATCTAAAGTAACAATTTCACGCATCCAGTGATTATATTCTGTTACGGTAAACGCGTTCATTTTACATTTACCGTGGTTTTTAATTTTCGATATTATAGACGGATTATTTCACGCAAGAGATATCATGTACGCGAGAGTGACTTTTAAGAAAATATACAAGACGCGCGAGAGAAGAAAGAAGTGTTGTTTCGAAAGACGCTTTGTTCATATGTCAGGTTGTTATTAAAAATATGTTAGGTGCAAGAAAATATCGAGATAATTTACTGTTATATTTTGCTCGCCTGTTTATTGATAGATTCGACGTTTGAATACCAATTTCTGAACTTTGTTTTATTATAGCTACATCATATGTAAGTGTTACTTTATAGTTACATCATATAGTTATAATTTTCGGAGATACGAATGCGCTGTTAAATTGACAATATTTTCTTTAATTGAATTCGCATTGTAAAACAAATTTTATGGCGATATCGCGGAATGGCCTTCGCAAGGGTATCACCAAGCAGCAGCTTTCGCAGCAGTATTAAGCATAATAATCTCCGCAAAAACATTGCGGAATAATCTTTGCACAAATATTGCGGAACAAACGCCGCACAAATATGACCTGGTGAAATTTGCAAAAATATTGCAAAATCATCGCCGCAAAGGCACTGCTTATTATCGCATTTTCTATACCTATTACATCAATCGTAACATTTCTCAATCTTGAGAAACATCTCTCCTCTGAGAACGCATTTTTTTAAACAAAGCCATGTCCCTCGCGTTATTCTTTTCAATTGTTATTTTCGTTTCTCCGATCCGCCCAACCGGTCGCCCGGTCCTATTGTTTAACCGCAAGCTTCGTATATTTACAAGTGCACGAATACGATATTTAAGAGCAGTTAAGGGTAAACTATTGTTCAACATCATAAATACTAGATAATTCGTTATTCGAGGAGTGCACACGCAATAAATATCAGCGGATTATTCGAGTCGATAAATGCGGATATCAATTTCGCGAGCGCCGCAGAGATCGGTGTCGAGGAAACCCCCGGGACGGTGTAAAAATTCGCGAGCGACTGCGCGCAAATACTCGCGACGCGGTGGTGCGCTCGCGTTGGCCGAGTGTTACCGGCCGCGAAATCTAGCCCGATTGAATTATGCGATTATCAAACATAACGGCTAGCGTGCGGCGTTGAACGTGCGGCCGTGGCGGTGCATTGTTGCGATCGCGGCGGCGGCGGCGGCGGCGACGCATCGACCGTCGCGATTTCGACGGCGGCGACGGGGTGGTTGCCGGGGTGCGCCGATTCGTTGGGGCGAAAAAAAGAGAGAGAAAGAGAGAGAGAGAGAGAGAGAGAGAGAGAGAAAAGAGAGCGAGAGAGAGAGAGAGAGAGAGAGAGAGAGAGAGAGAGAGAGAGAGAGAGAGAGAGAGAGAAGAAAAAAGATTGAAGGTTCCGCGCGTTAAAAAAAGGACCCGCCATCGGTGAAATACTGCCCAGAAAACCGAACGGTCTTCATAAATCCAGCGCGTAAATCAGTCTTTATGGAGTCTCCCCCTGGGAGGCGGAGAGGGCTATTTGGAACACTATGTGTATACAGGGTGTCCCGGAAAAGCTTGGAAGACCGCCGCAGAGGCGTTTCCTTTAATGAAGCTGCGGTCGGATTCCCTCCGCGCAAAAGTATGATTGAATGTCGATATGTTCGTTTCTGTCGCCACTTTTATCACAGTCTCTCCCGTTTTATAGCGAATACTTTTCTGACTGAGATATTTCGATGAAAATTCCGTGAAAGGATGAGACTCGAAACACTAAAGCGCCAGTGTACGCATCAGTCTGTTTACAGTGTGAATCCGAGAAGACATTCATCCATGCACGCGCGCGAACGCGTTTGTAAAATCCATCAAACGCGAAGCTAACTGCGCTCGAAAAGAAATTAAAGAGAGAGAGAGAGAGAGAGAGAGAGAGAGAGAGAGAGAGGAAGAAAAAAGCTGCTAGCGGGGGGTCGAACCGACGAGAGATATAAAATCCCGAATGACGGAAGGCATGTGGTTCCTCGGCGAATCGCGGCCGACGTGGAGCGGAACGCGAAACTGTCGGACGGTTGTGCGATTATCGGCGCCGAGATCGAAAATTAATAACGAAAACGCCAGCGACGAATGCATAGAATAAATCATTTGGCGCCGATAAATATTTCCAGCCACGGCGTTTGCCTCGAAAGGCAGGCAGCCTGGCACCGGCTATCGGTCACGGATATCGGCCGGTGATTTATCATCGATTAAACGGACGTAATGCACCATTGTTGCTGGAACGTGCAGTCAGATAGGCAGGTATATGAGGTCGTATCAGGATTTCGCTCATCCTGGTATTGAGTCGCAATCGGCCGTGTATCTGGGACTCGGCGTGGAGGGCTCCGGCGAAAGGGATGCACCAGAACGATACCACAATACGCGCATTATTGCCGTAATCGGTTATCCGACTGGCTCGTCTCCCAAGGACGATCCCGGGATTGCGCGCAACGCGATATCCCGCCGCGGGAATACTTTCGCAAGCGATATTATTACCGACAGTAAACGGAACGCGCTATTCAGAACCGGGACCGGTCTGCTCGCCCCGCTCGATTCCCGATGGAAGGCGAAGCATTGCGAGAATCCGTCGTATTATGAACGAACGAGGCGAATGAGACCGGCAAGAACAGTGCAGCCTGTGATCCCGCGTCGATTCTTTCGGCCGAATCGGTTATTCGCAGATCGGAGCTCTCTGCGTGATTCTCCGCGGAGATGATTCAACGCGTCGTATCTCGGAGGTTTGCGAACGTTGGTCGGATCGTCGATAATTTTATCGCCTTGAAAGAGAGATCTTTTACAAACACGAAATCATTTGGAAGGTTATAAGAAGTTGTAGATAACGATAAAAAATATCATCTTATAATAATAAATATCTCTTATCATACAACAGACAATTTATTAAACATGATATGTATACTAAATTTCAATAAAGCTTCATTTTGAAATTTATTAATATTTACTAGACTAAATTTCATTAGACTTTCTAAATATTTGCATTACATCTGAATATGCGTATACATTGTTGACTATTCGGCTGTGATATTGATGACAGTTTGAAATATTATATCATATCACATATCGTATTATATTGATATTTCTATCGATTATGTATTATATTTATTATATTTTTCATATTATATATTTATTATATTTCACGGTGAGAAGGACTAGAAAGTAAGTTTTGCAAATACCTAGTAAATATTAAAGCTTCATTGAAGCTAAGTGCGCATAGCGCACTTAATTAAAATATTATTTACTGTAGTTTAGTATACTCTCTTGTTACTAATAATCAGAGAAATCTGGGCTAAAAATCCGCCCAGTTTTTGCACGCATCAATCGCGCTGCTCTTACATTCCTATCGTGACATCTTAACATCAAAGCGCGAAGCAGACTCGCGTAAGCCGAAATTCGCGTTTTCGTTTGTGATTGACACGTCAAGTCCCGAATATCGCGCGCTCTGTGTGTATAAATATTACGAGTGTATGCGTGCGTATAGGTATATACAGTTGTATACGAAACACAGGGCGACAACAATAGGATTATGAAAACTCCGTTCCGTAAACAATTTACAGCTCACTCGCCGGGACCGTCGAAAGCTGCGGAAACGCGTAGACGAATATTCGGCTGTCACAGTATTCCGCTTTGCTCCCAAGCACGTTGTGCTTGAACTCGATATCGCCCGGACACAAAGGGACTCATCGATGCGAGCTATAGTGCCTGGTATTATGGGCACGATAGAGGGTTCAATGTGACAATCCGAGGGATGTATTCAGCGCGCGTATCAGCCTTAACACCGCCCCGCCGCGCCCATATTTTCGCATACGTAAATCGACAACGGCGACGCATTTTTAACAAATTATCCGCGCGCCCAACCGGTGAATTTCAAAGTCTGTCGCGTCCGAGAGCACATAGTCATTCGCGACGGATTATTATCCGCCGATTAATCGCACCGCTAATTGATCACATCCCGGTTCCGACGAGCTTCGTATCCTCGTTACGTCGAAGCGCGCGTCTCAACGTTAAATGCCCTTATAGCCGCTGAACATTTTTCAAAATTCTCAATTAATTAGGGCTCGATTTATAATTGTACTACAGCAAAGTCGATCGACGGCGCGAAAGCGTGTTCTCTTCGATTGCAATTTAAAGCGCGATTCGTCCGCAACCTCCACTGCTGAATATGTTACATATATTCTCTCTCCTCTTCCTCTCTGTTTCTCTCTCTTTCTCTCTCTTCTCTCTCTCTCTCTCTCTCTTTCTCTCTTTCTCTCTCTCTCTCTCTCTCTCTCTCTCTCTCTCTCTCTCACGCCTCTTTCCTCAGTTAAAATTCTCTTGAAGCAAAGATCACGTGGCGAAAGTGTGCAAAGGATCCGCGCGCAGCGTTCTTTCTCGTCTTGGAAAAATAATCCTCGCACGAAGAGGGAGTCAAAGTGTTGAAGGGCCGAGCGGCGCGACACGCGCTCGATTCCGCTTCGGTCGCCGTTTTTCTCCGGACCGTTTCTCCAAGCGGCGGGTCCCTTTTCTCTCTCTCTCTCTCTCTCTCTCTCTCTCTCTCGCTCCTCCGCCCCCCTCCTCCCTCTCTTTCTCTCTCATTCTCCCCGTTTTCAAAGGAAACGACCGAACCCGACACCGTATGAAGTCGGGAGGTGGGCGGGCGGAGGTGGCATGTGTGCGCGGCATACGCGCGTATAAATCGGCGGTCGCGATACAAGGGGGCTCCGTAAATCTCGACCGCCGATCCCGGGGGAACCATGTCTCAGTCACAGCACGTTGCTGCACAGGAGTTACTACTGGGGGTCCTGGCAGGAGCGCATACCTATGTACGTACACGCATATGCTTGCGAGCGCGCCTGCGATCCGGAGAAATCTCCGCGTCAATCTCACCATACAATTAATGAGACTTTAATCAGTTTATTTAAGATCGCACCGGACGCGCCGGCGGATTTCCAATAAACAACGTACGTGCGACCGGATACCGTCCATGATCCCGAGTCGAAATTTTTATCCTACTTTCAATCTCCATATTCAATATTCCATGTAACGATAATTTAATACTCTGAAATAATTGTGGGATGTTATAGTATTTACTGTGGCTCTGTGTATTAATTTTATTACATTAATTTTACTCTAAATATATATATATATATATTTTTGTTTAATACTTTATATTAATTTCACTCGAAATTTATCACCGATAATATGCAAAATATAAAATAAGAACACGTGTTTGTCCGCATAACAGTTTCATAAATTGCCACAAATTGGAACACCGGAACACTAATTGGGACATTCTCCTTAGCGTTAACTTCGTAATGGCATCACGTAATGTTATCACGTGCGTATGATAAAAGCGACAAAAGTGATGCGCGAGAATGACCTGCGCGCACGTAGGTTACGTGTTCTCTCTTGGCCATTAAAGTCGATTGGAACGAGTTAAATGAGCACAAATTTAATAACGGGAGAACGCGCGTAAAAGTGCTGGCAGAGTTTAATTGAAATTATTAAAACGGCAGTGTATAATGGAAGGATATGAAATAGAAATATTTTTTATATTCATTATAAATTCTAGTGAATAGACGTATGCACACACACACACACACGCATAGGCCGCACACGATATGTTCGTATAATCTTTATTGCAATCGCGGCTCTTTCACGTCTGTTCCAATAGAATCTATTTTTTTTTCGCTCAGCAAAAAGTAGCGAAGGGCGAGGAAAAACGTCGATAAACGAGGCCGTCGGTCCAGCGGGGGCTCGGCCGGTTGATTAATTTATGCCCTCGATTTTCGGTGGCGCGGATCCCGACGGATATAGGCATTCCTGTCTCCCTTTTTTAGTTACCACGCTGCTGCACTGACATTTCCGCACCGGCTGATATCCTATGCATCAGGACAGGGACACCGGGGCGTCGATTATCGCGCTTTCAGAGAGTCGACAGCTCGTCGTGTTATTTCAGCCCTACGTTGCTAGTTTAACCCAGAAACACTCGGCGACACACATCACCCTCGATGTCGCTGCGACCACGCCGGAAATCGTAATTACACTCCGCGCACCTTCGTCGCTCGCATCCGTTTATCGAGGGAAAAAAATGGAAAGGCAGATGGGAGAAAAGAACGACGCGCGGAATCGACGGGAGTTGGCGGAAGTTAGCGTTATTGCGCGCCGAGAGGCAAACCGGGAAGAACCGAGAAGACCGCGCGCGGTCGGACGTTAAGACACCGATAGTTTCCGAGCCGGCAACAATCGAAGGAGTTGGAAATTTTCGCAAATTCAACTTCGTTCAACTTGAAAATAATTAGAAACGGATGAATTCCCCGCTCTTCGGCCGTTCTAATTTCTCGAGCGACTCCCACGTTTCGCTCGTGCTCCGACGGCGCGCGAGTTAATTTCGCGAGTCGATGCAACAATATTTTTTAAATATCAAAAATTCGCGAAGACAGGCGGCGTTCAATTAAAAGTTCCTCCGAAGAAAAATAGACGGCAAATTGGCGAAAGAGACAGCGACCGCGAAGGAAGAACGACGGAAAATACTCGTCGGACAAGCCGCGACGACAGGCTACCGAACGGCCGTCGAACGAATCTCTCGTCATCACATCATCGCGTCCAGTCTGAGAAAGTTCGTCCCTCGATCCTGTTGAACTAATAAAACTATTTATACTTTCATCTTTCTTTCTCTCTCTCTCTCTTCCTCTCTCTCTCTCTCTCTCTCTCTCTTCCTCTCTCTCTCTTCCTCTCTCTCTTTCTCTCTCTCTCTCTCCCTTTCTCTTCCTCTCTCGAAGCTCCCGAGAGCGACGGTGTTTATTCACACCGCGTGCAACGACATCGACGGCAGGCTGATCAAATGTGATCACGGCTCTTAATAAGGGTCTTGTGTTCCATTACCGGCATTCTCATTAGCATTTTAATTCGCGCGCGGATAATACGAGATTCTCGCCGACGATGTCGCCGAGAAGCCGACAACGGGGGGAGAGAGGGACGGGGCTTTATTTTTCTTCGATGCTTTTTTTTTACGGTTTTACATGCACCCGGGTTGGTGCAACCTTCACCCACCAGTATCTAGGTGGGTGGATTCCGCCGCGCGCGGAAGAGTGATGGACTGAAAGGCCGATATCGGAAAAGTGAAACTATTTTCAGGTTACTCGTCTCGTAAAATATTATCATTCGGTAGATATATCGGTGTCCACTTTTGTTGCTATACTATTTTATTCTCTCGTCATGATTCTTCTCCTCTTCTCCCCTCTTTCTCTCTGTCGTTCTACCTCTCTCGCTCCCCCGGGCCTCAGTCAGACGTGTGAGCGCTCGCGTTTCCATATAAATTCGTCGTAACGGTGCAGATAGATATAACTGAGGGTTCGCCGAGCGCGATTTAAATTAAGTTCTATTTTTCGTCAGATCCCGTGAAAACGCGCGGTATATATCTCACGCGGCGGTAAATTCTCCTCGTATTTTGTCGCTTGTTTGCGCAGGTATACGCGCGAAAAAGCAAGTGATCCTTTTGTTTTTATACCAACTACGAGCTTTACGATTGTTACGGCCGCTGTAAATTTTTGCAACCACGTGTGTGCAGCTCTGTCTGGGATTCTTTAAATAAATACCAATCAATTAGCAAAATCTCTCTCCGAATCCCGCGAACGTTACCGCCGCAGCCCTCGGTATCGGGAAACTATCGCGGGAAACTGTTATCGGCGAAAGTCAATTAGTTCCGTGCTCGCCGGTCTGAACACACAGCAGCGCGCAATAATGTAATAAAATGTTTATGTTACTGCGCACCTGCCGCTTATCGCAGAATAAACTGAAGAGAGGAACAGAGAGAGAGAGAGAGAGAGAGAGAGAGAGAGAGAGAGGGGATCGAACGACGTAGAATTCACTGCGAACAAAGTAGAACTCAATCGAGAAAACATACCGAGTATTATTTATCTTGGCTACTTTAATTAAATGGCATTACTTGGAAATAATTGTTAGGAAACTTGCTTGTTAATTTTATGAATCGAGTCGTTAGGAAAAATCTACGATGAAATACTTTTTCTCTACAATGTGCTATGCGTGCGTACTTATAAAGGATATTAAAATTTATTCTTTTGGCATCAACGAGAGGCTGAGAAATCAGAAGAGTGCTCGGAAAAAGTGCCAAAAGAGTCTTAAAATTATAAGAATTCTCTGATAAGTATCATGGCACTGCGACGTGGCACATAATGTGGCGCAGGTGAACGCAGTTATTCGCAATTACCGTCGGTAGATATCAATTAGATTCTTCAACGTCGAGACGGAATCCCCAATAGACTTCCGCCGAGTGCCGCGAAGCCCCAAATTTGCCGGAGACAAGCGGTCTAATGAAAATTCCATTTAGTCAAATTCAGAAATCGCTGCATTATTTCGTGTCGCGACGAGTCCCGCTAATTTAACACGCACGCGCACACACACACACACACATGCGCTAAGCGGGATATCAGCGACAAACGAGACAAACGCTGGCTGTTGCGTCACCGTTTCTCCAGAAACGTGCCCTCCAAACATATCGAGTCTCGCACAAATGGGAACTTCCCAGCAAATGAAATGGAAAGATACTTTGCTGACCTTCGGAAATCGTGTCGTATTTAGCGATCGTCTCCTCGATACCGAGAGATTTTTTGCATCCGCGAGACATTAACTCGGCGCGTCGATAAAGAAGACGTCAAGTCGACGTTTCACGCATCGATGACAATGCCCCGCATCGTGATCTCGTCATTAAAATAACGGCGATTTTAATCCGGCTGGCGACAATAACTTCGCCGTCGGCGGTCCGGTAAATAGAGCGAAGTGTTGTTACGGACGATGATTACGCGCGTAATTACTCCACGCGTAACGCGGGACGGTCGAGGGGCAGAACGGGGAGGTGGGAGCAGAGCGGCGCAGCGTGCATATGTCGGGCGCGAATATCGAGTGCACGCGGGAGTGGCATTGAGACGTTTTAACGAGTTTGTCCGTCGCGCTCGCGGATTAATAACGCCGATGAAGGTATACTAATGGCGGGACGCTCGCGAAAGTCCGACGCGCGGCGCGTTTTCACGCCGCCGACCGTCGTGACTTTTACTCCCATGGCCGCGCGCGTTCTCACGCAATTTGCATAATAGAATAGGAAATTTTACCCGTGCGGAACGCTGTATCGCGTCCGGATCCAACAACGGACAAATTGTTTTTTCACTCGCTAACGAGATAATAACGCGATCGCGCCTCCTGTAGCAAGAGGAAAAAGAGAAAGAACGAGAACAAGTTCTGACGGAGCAGAATCTCGAATCGTCGTCGTTGTCGTCGTCGACTTTTCCTCGCTGTTTCGCTCCGCTCTATTCGGCCTGCGCACGCTTTGACGAAATCTGAAAATACCAGGAGAATGGCAACGCAACAATCCCAGGTATTTGACACCAAAAGACCGTGCGATAATCCGCTTCCTTCTCTCATTCTCTCTCTCTCTCTCTCTCTCTCTCTCTCTCTCTCTCTCTCTCTCTCTCTCTCTCTCTCTCTCTCTCTCTTTCTCTCTCTCTCTCTCCCTCTCTCTCTCTCTCTCTCGTATGAATCCGCGGACCTCCCTTCCTCGTCCAGAGAGCGACGCTCTCCTCTCACGGGAGAACCGCACGACTTAAGGAGAACACGAGAGACGGTTTCGCGCAAAAGAAACGCAGCGAAAGGAAATCACCGGTCCGCGGGGTAGCTTCCGCGACGAGGTTTACCCCGAACACGGTAGCCGAACGGAAGAAAGGAAGGAAGAAAAGACGAGGCGGAGTCGCGGGGGGAGAGAAAGTTTCCTCCTTCCTCGAGAAGCAATTTTTTAGTGCAACCTTATCGTCGTCGTCGCTCGTCGTGGCCGCGACGCTGCACACGCGACCGCGGGGGCTCGCACGTGCAGCGGTAGGGGGTGAGAAGTTCTCGCGAAGGGGGCAAACAAAAGGAGTGCTCGGGATGCTGAGAGCGGAAGCGGGGCTCGGAGAGGCGGAGAGAATGTCGGAAGAACTCTCGTTGCCATTGACCTTCGACCAAGTTTCGCGAGCGCGCGCTGCCGATCTCCATCCGTCCCTCCCCCCGTATCCTTCCCCCCCTGCCACCTCCAGCGTTGCATACTTTGCCGAGAAGCGAACGTGCTTCGCGGGCCCGACGATGGCTGCTGTGCTTCAGACGCTGTAACGGGCGTGTTACCGCGTGTACGCTCTGTATACACGGGAGATGTAACTCGAATAATCGAGTAACGGGCTCCAATAATGGTATCTCGGCGCGATACGTTATACCGTGTCATCCATATTGATGTCCGTAATATCCGGATACGCCAGTTAATTGGTAGGTAGACGTCAATAAGTTACCGCGTCGTCGAGAAGAGCGCTCGCGCTACCGTCATAGGCGGGGAGAGAGAGAGGGAAGAGAGAGAGAGAGAGAGAGAGAGAGAGAGCCTGCGTGCGTGTCAATAAAATCGACGATGAATGTAATTCGCGAAATTGCGGATTTAATGGCTGCTGGATAAATAACCGTCGCCGCTGCTCTCGGCGGATAAGCGGCGGATGATAACCGATTCAAAGGGAGCCTACCGCCCCGTCCCGCCTTCGCTCGAGTTTTATCTGCTTTGCAGACGCGAGCGCTTTTTTAAAAACACACGTGAGTACACGGCTTCGTGAGCCGTTTATCGGGCCCGTAGCCGTTACGTAACCGATTGGCCGGCCACTTGGACGGCCGCGCAACATCGGCATTATTGCACTCGAGCGTACACAGAGGCGTCATTCCGTTACTGGTAAATCGAGGGGCCAAAACGCAGCCATCGCGTATCGTTTCGCCCGCTATATCCTCGAGAGATAGCACAATGGCGTTTTGGTGGCCTTTTAGCGAATGAAAGCTACCCCGGTCGCCTCACCTCTGTCCCTACAGGCCGCGACGGTTTCAGTTTCGAATCGCATCGACCCGGGACCGGCTTCGCGACACAGTGGCTCTCAAATGCATGCGCACGGGGACGCTCGACTGTTTAGCGATTCCGGAGAGGAAAGTCCGCATTTTTACCGCAGCGTCGGCTGTTAAATCAAGGAATTTCGATCGACCAGAATAATTCACCTAAAAAAAAAGTCATTTCAGAACAAGCGGAATCATCTGAATTTTAGAGGATTTTATTCTTATATATGACTTCAAGAGGATTTCTCTAAGATCAAGAGGAAAATATTATAAATACATTATTCTTAAAGTTGGAGGGATTATATGTTATATATATAATACAAATCTTACTGATTTTAACATAAATTTCCTCTTATATTACAGATTATTTAACCTTTTTCTAAAAGGATTATTATTTATTCTTACTGTACTTTATTCTTGCTGGTTATACTAGTTGATTTGAAAAAAATTATTATAATGTAAAGCAAAAAATAATATATATATATATATATATATATGTATTTCTGACTCCAATTCTACCATAAGTACGAATGAAATAAGATCATAAAAAATAAATTTCCAATCAGTTTTTTATGGACTTCATAGCTACAAAGATGTTCATCATAACTAATTGTATAAAACATAGTTAAAAAAAAGAATATATTACTCAATTTCTTGCAATAGATTACAAACTGTATTTGACCAGATATGGGTAAATTATCTGCGTCATATGTTACAGCAACACACACAGCTTTTTTAAAAAGCATTCCAAATATTCTGACCCATGAGCATATAATTATTTTTTCGTCATGTCATGGAGGTAGAACATGACTGAACAAAAGAAGCCGACATTCAAATCAACATATTCCTCTTCTTATAAGAGGAAAGTTAATTGATATAAGAGGAAATCCTCTTGAAATAACAGAAAAATAGTTAGAATAATATCTAATAAATTTTAGGTGAATGGTTCACTTTAATCGCTTTATCGAAAGAGGAATCCTTTTTCTGAAAAAGGCTTCGCTTAGAATAGGAAGCTATGAGAAAAATCACTTTACAAATAGAATACTTTTTTTAGGTGTTGCAATTAACGCCGAGTATCGTGATCACATGCAATGATTGTTTCAATTGATTGCTTCGATTCGATAGATTGTACACTGATCAATAATTAATCTCATCAACCGAGTAAATTATTCATAATTACGTTGATTGATAGTTACGATTGATTAATCTCGCGCAAGGGAAAGGGACCGGTTGAGTGGGCGTGACTGAGAATGAACCAAACGCGATCTGCTTGAAGTTTTCGCTCCCTCATCAGGTTAATTTAAACAATCTTCTTTCCAGCTGGTCATCGATTCGCCAGATATTTTAATCAGCTGACATTTTAATCGATTCATGCAGACGCCGCCTCACCGCGTCGACATCAGGAGAGCTTCACGAAGCCACGTTCTGTGTCCACAGTGTATTTTCGTTCGCAAAATACGTTTCGAGTATCGTCGCGTATCACTCTACGAATTTATCCATAATCTCTCTCACATTATCCGTCTCAATCAACAGCTCTGAAATCGACTGATCAATAATCATCTCAGTCATACGCAGGTCGCCCGTTTCTTCGCGCGTACGGTATTATACAATGTAAATAGTTAATGTTGCATGCACCGACACGACCAGCCAATCATGTCGCGTGACAAGACAGAGGTCGGTCATTTTTGTGTCATGTGCGCCTTGGCGCGTGACACCCGCGCGCACGCACGTTCGTTCGTTCGTTCGTTCGGCTGAGCGGAATTTTGCATCACGTAAAATATATAACGCTCCTCCGTTCGCCGTAGCACACGCCTGTCGCGGCTGCGTGATGTTTTCGATGTACGATCGGATATGTGTAGCATCCGAAATGGCTGTTAAATACATTCGATCAAATTAATCGCGCTAACGGTCATACCGTTAATCAACTGGATGCGACGGGACATGCCGGTATTAATTTAACCTTAATTCGACATGTGCGCACCGAGGAGCGCACGCGCGCGTTTCCTCCGACGTTAAAAAAAGGAGGAAGTCTGTCAGTTCGTTGTCGAAATACAATATTAACATGCATCAATATCGAGATTCGAATCAGACACGCGCCTCGTTCCCGCGACGGTAAGGTCGCAACCCGATTGACGAACAATTTCGTCCGGGCTGCATTTTTATCGGTGCGCGACGCGCCGCGCGATCGTTCGTCGTTAATAAACGGAAGTCGAGCGCAATAACGAACATAATCGGTGTACATAGCAAGAGAGAAAGAGAGAGAGAGAGAGAGAGAGAGAGAGAGAGAAAGAGAGAGAGAGAGAGAGAGAGAGAGAGAGGAAGAGAGAATGCACGTCGCGGACAATTTCGATATTAATACACCACGCAGATATGTGCGCGCGTCGCGTTGCACGTCCCGTCGTAATCGAAGCTAATACCGAGCGGTTAATTTTCAACTGCACATCGCTACGGCGCCCATCTTACTTGGCGCGCCCGCGAGCGTAACTTCGCCGCGAATAACAGCGCGACTGTGCAATGTTCCCGGCGCCCTGTCCTATCCGACTAATTCCATCGGCCGAGTGTCGCTTATATTATCTCCGAAGAACATTGCGGGAGAGGCGGAGATAGGGAGCGAGAGAGAGAGAGAGAAAGAGAGAGAGAGAGAGAGAGAGAGAGAGAGAGAGAGAGAGAGGAGAAGAGGGAGGGAGAGAGAGAGAGAGCATGTCGACAGGCTGCGTACGCATGAATATGCGTTCGTTGCGCATTCGCGGCTAATTGTACGTCTAGCAGCATCCATTGACGCGTACTCGACACTAATTACCGGCAAGATACGAGCTTCCGAACTTTAGCAGACGCAATTGTGAACGAGGGAACGGGGGGTGCGCACATGTGAGCACCGTTAATGCCTCTGTGATTAATGCACTGTTGATAAACGGATGATAACCGAAGTGGTGGTTCGAAAGAATCGGCAGCACCTCGAGTGGCAATCCCCGCGGAGAGCGCGTGAAGGAGCGTATTCCTTCTCGTTTGCTCGGCGCGGCTTCCCCGTCGCGCTCCCCTCGATCTCGACTTCGCTTCTCGGGAATTGCATATCGCGTCGCGTATTACACGAGGAAACTGTGGGACCGCGCGTCGAGAGATTATTGATAATTTGACATTCGGATAAATACCTTCGCGATCCGATCGGAACTCGACTCCTTCAATGGAATTCAATTTTCCCCCAAGAAGCGGAGGGGGGGGGGGAAGAGTCTTTCGCAGATATCACTATCGAAGGCATTAAAGATCAAACTCATTGGGGGCCGTTTTCTAAAATAATAAGGTGGGCTTCGCTCTAACCGAGAGTTAATTATCGAGGGACGCCGGGGAGAGAAATCGGAGAGACCCCGGCGTAGTGGCTTCGTTGATCAATCGAGATGCCTCTTTACCGTAAGTACCTATCGGGATACATTCCATGCGGTAATGGAATCCCGACGCGAGAGAGGCAGAGAGGAAGAAAAAGAAAGAAGGAAAGAGTGAGAAAGAGCGACATCAAAGGCTGAAATCCCGCGCTTCTTTGTGAAAACGATTCCACGACTGCGTCTCGGGAATCGCGCGTCCACCTTCCGGCCGATTCGAAGGCGACCGTCGGCGTTTCCGCTTTTGCAGACGCGTCTGTGTTGTTATTACACGCGTGTCATATGTTGCTGCATACTTGTGAAGCCAGAGAAAGACAGAGAGAGAGCGAGAGAGAGAGAGAGAGAGAGAGAGAGAGAGAGAGAGAGAGAGAGAGAACCCATCGCCAAACACGCCGATCACACGGCAGTACCAGAACGTCGAGAGCTCTCGGGACGCGCAGAGTCCCTTCCGTCCGTTATTTCACTAACTCCCAGTCCGGGGCGCCGTTAATTAACGCGTTCGTCGACAAGCCGTCCGTAATCACCGAGACAGAATGACGCGCGGCCTCGGGCCCTCGCGAGATCTACGCGTATCTGCTCGCCACCCCTCTCTCCTCGGTTACCCTCGCTACCCCTGGCTTGTCACCTCGCGTGCCGCGGTCCCTTCTCGCTCGTCGGCTGTATACGCTATTTTCCTATTTTCTTTACTTCGTCTCTTTCCTCCCCCTCGAACGCAACGTCGACCAGAGCGGATTAGATAACGGAGAAGCTGGCGTACGTACCGGTGTCTTTATAGCTTCCGCCGTGCGCGGGGCGCACCCACCGAGCGCTGCCATTAAGATTCCATAAAGAACGAAGGAAATGGCGATACATTTTGATAAGGCGGCACGTGTGAGTAAGTACGGTTCGTTCGACTGCGCCGCCGCCACCCCCGACGACGTTTTAGTAGCTACCGTGTAGTTCTCGCGCTATAGTGACTACGCGTTAAATTAACCCTTTATATCCTGACGGTATATTTAATTTTAAAAGCGCCGCTCTATATAAGCGCTCATAAGTTTTGGATCTTTTTTATCTGCGTCTTACATTTTCACATTTCTGTCAGTACTTATAAGTATCACTTTAAGATCATTAAATTGTTACAAAATTAATTTTCTTGTTCCTCATATTTATATTATGCCAAAAGATATTTGATTAGACGAAAATTTAGTAAGAAGGTCTTGGATAAATTAATTCAGGATATTAAGGGTTAAAATCGATTCAATCAGTCGCCTTAATTGAGAGAAAGTTCTCGCTCGAACCGAACAACCTCCTTTTTCTTCGCTTCTCTTCCTTTTGTTGTTGCGCGCCGTTGTTTTCTCTGTCGTTCAGCCGCGTTCGCTGAATTTCGGATCGCTCGAAGAACATGAGGCGGGGTGGTGCGAGAGCGGGACGGCAATGGCAGTTAATTTCAGCGCGCGTTGTACAGAAGGCGATGTTCGCGGGATCTCTCCCGCTAACGAGAGTAGGCACGGTAACGAGAGTGAGTAACGTGAGAACAGGCGCGGTAATAGTAGTAACCGGCCCGCGCGCGGTAACGGATACAGTCGGAATTGTAGCGATTCGACAAGTTAAAGGGAGATAGGAAGATGCGTGTGTACGCCCGGTGACGTTTCCAGGCGGAAAAGGAAAAAAATACATATTCGAATGTAAATAATCGCCGGAGCGACGGGATATCCGGTAGTTTGACGGCCGATCTCGTGTTTGGTGAACGAGAAGCGCGCGACGTTCGAAAGGGCCGCGCCGGTCGCCACCGTCCCCCTCCCGCTCCCACCCTCGCCACGCACTCGGGGGATTACTTCGGCAGTGACTGTGAAAAATAAGGCGCGGGGAAGCGAGCTCGGAAATACCAAATAGACTGTGTCAATATCTGCGTATGCGATGCACGTACATCGCCGCGGGAAACGAGCACCGCCGGAAACATCGGTAGTGAGCGAGAAATTTTCCGGCGTGTTATGTTTTACTAAGGACTGTTTGTGTTTGTATTTTATCCAAATACGCGTGTATGTACGTATCGTGCGCGTGTGTGGAATGGGAGTAAGAGAGAGAGAGAGAGAGAGAGAGAGAGAGAAAAGCGATTCAGGATGGGTGTATCGGGAATTTTGATATCTCGTCGCCGGGGCTTAACGACACTGTCTCCATTTTGCGAATGACATTTTTACAATTCCACATTTCAAAGTAGCGGAACTCCGAAGAGAGCGGCTCCCGCTAGGCTCCTTAAAAAATCCCCCGGAAAATCCTGAGCGAAGAGATTTCCTGACGTGACGAAGTTTTTTGCTTTCCAAATGTGCGGCCTGCAGTATTTCGGAGCGTTGTGTAGCTCCGATTAGAAGGATGCCGCAAAATTTGCGCTATCACTGACGCTCTTCCACCCCTTCCCCCTTTCTGTTACGTCCGAACACATTCGTGTACTAATTATTACGCGCGCGCGTACCTTGCGTACACAGCGCCGCTCGTCGCAATTGTCGCTGTAATGGCATCGCGAATTATGTGGCTAATTCCCTCTCTCCCTCTCCCTCTCTCTCTCTCTCTCTCTCTCTGCTTCTCGTTCTCTCGCTCGCTCGCTCAATCGAATTTCGCGAGCGGCGAATGAATCGTGACGATTTGCGCGGAATAACGATGCGAATTGAACGCCGTTAAGAAATACCGTGCGGCGGTGCGTTGAGGGAGATCGCGAAAAAAATATGCGTTCTCTATGAAAATTGTTCGGCGGCTGCCCGGTTTAAGGGGCAGAGGGAGGGCGATCGTGAAGGAAGGCCGGGGCGGATCGGCACTGCGGGACGCGAGCGCGAAACGCGCGTGTTATCGTGATCGTTTTAGCGGCGATAACGCAATTTCACGGTATGCGAGGCACTGCGTTCCGTGTAATTGAGCTGTGTTGCCTGTTTGAAAGGCACCGCTCGACCCGCATTCCCCGTCGGGTTATTCTTCGGAATAACACGTCCCTAAACGTCGCGTGTCGAGCTATCTAAATCTGCGATTTCGCCAGGAAATCCACCTCGCGGCGAGAAAGAGGTAGAGGGAGAGAGAGAGAGAGAGAGAGAGAGAGAGAGAGAGAGAGAGAGAGGGGGGGAGTATCGGTGAATTCTGGCGAGGTAGAAGCGGTGCGCGCATTACCGGCGAAGTGGAAGTTGACGTTTTTATTCGGCCGCTCTTTCCGCCGTGTTCGTGCACAAACGCGCGTGTGTTTAGCCCGGATGGAAACGGTCTCGAGTCCGCAGCGGAGAATCTGCAGCGGAAAGAGCCCGCGGGAATGGAAAGCGAGTGCGCGCGCTTTAGTCGCGAGGATTCAGGAGCGAGTAATTCATCGCGACGATCAAGTTTCCTCCTCCACAGCGACGATACTTTCTAGCGTTACGAGACGTACACACTCGTACTCGTAATTAATCGTAATTAATTAACAGCAGCAAACCAACGAAGAGCCGGCAGGATTGGCCGAGGGACCGCGCGCGAAATTCACGAGCGTCTTACTGTTAATTTGGAGACTCAATATTATCGTAATGTAGCGTTTGTACAAAGCGCGCTCGAAGCCGAAATTCAAACGGACACGAAACTATCGCCCAATTTAGACTGCCACATATCATTAGCGCGCGTATTATGATTGACAACACTTACCCTCGTTAACGGGCTGGCGCGGCTTGTAGGACATGTCTGGAAAGAAAAAAGGGTTAGTATTAGTGAAATTAGTTACAGAGCGCACACGTACACACGTGAGTCGATTATCCGCAAAGCTCTCGCGACACCTCCGACCGTCACCACAATTAACACAAACAGGACAGATCCCTCCATCGTCGTAGTTTTCTTTCCTCTTTACCAAACGACCAAACGACAATTTTCCAACTATGCCCCACGCAGCCCGGAGATATGGGAGATCTTTCGATCGACCCAAGATCGAGAAACCTCCGACATGCGAGAGAGCGGCTGAGAAAGTCCTGGATTTCTACTGCAGCAAAAGCCGCTTGCAACCGACACAAAAGAGAAGCACAAAAGTCTCGCCGAGGCATCGTCGATTAACAACATGACCGCGAGACACTCCACATACGTCGTAATGCAATTCGGGCGTGCGACTGCGGCGAGGACATGCATTTCGCCGCTGGGGAACAAATTTATGACGTTCGCGCTTAACGCGGATCTCATTACGAGCTGCTGGCGGCTGTCTTCGTCCGGCCGTTTAAAGTGTAAACTAATTACAACGACACACGATTAGCATTGCGCGCAAACTGCGCGAGAGACCGCCTACGTAGAATTGAGTCATTTATACCAGCGCCTACACGGCGTGTGCGCGGAAAGATTTATTTGTTTAACTTGAGCGGCTTAATTAAAGACTTTAATTTAATTAAAGTCCACCTTAATTAAGTGGCCATTCTTACCGGTTGTCCGGGACAAGCGACGGCTCTCTTGTCGCGTAACGAGCCTCGCGAGACGCGGGGATATTAAAACGCACAAAGGGAGTCCACGATGACCCGGTCTCTACGCGGACGGGAACGCGGAAGATGCGCGTATCCGTGCAGAGTGCAGATATTCGCTGGAAGTACGGGCGATCGACGGAGCGAGGTTACACGCAATATCGGTTTTTGTTGATACACGCGTGTTTATTCGCAAATAACAGGCAGTATCGATCCTTGCTGTTGTCGGCAGAGCGCAGCGATACAGCGCGGCGCAACGATGGAATTTCACCAAGCTGCCGAAACGCCCGAATTGCGCTCCCGCAGCTTTATTCCGTCCGTTTCGCAAATTGCGCGAGCGCCCCCTTCGCGCGATTTTTATTCTTTCGAATTAGCCGGCTTTCTTTCACCGACGCGGTAAACGGAAAATTGCAAAGCACCGAGTCGGAGGACTCAGACCGAAGGGAATTTCGATTCCGTGCGCTGGGGTGCTCTGAGAAGCTCTCAACCTCGTGGAACTTTTATAATTATCCTCTTCAAGCGGCCCTTTAATGGAGAGATCTCACGTGGGGTCCTGTAACGTCGAAAATAATTACAAGTTTCCATACGAATTTATGCGGAGCGTGTGCGGCAAGCGTATTGTTTAACAGCGACTATTCATCCCGGAAGCAGCGCAAGATCGGTGACGTATTGTCGACATGTAAACGGTAACGAAGAACAAAATTGGAATTTCCTAGCGGAAAGGGAAATATCGACGTGTCGGAGCAAGAGGGAAAGAGAGAGAGAGAGAGAGAGAGAGAGAGAGAGAAGCAACTACACCTGATCGTAGTTTAATATTAATTTTTCGCTTTCGCGCTACCGTCATTTTAACGTTTACACATGAAAATCTGGGCCAAAAAGGACCGAATTAGATTCTTATAAAGAAAAATGTAAAAGTTTCAAATATACCATCATTGAATATTGGACGCGATCGTTTGACTCTGACGGGAGAATAAAAAAATGCCCGACGATATGTGGCAGACTTATTTTCCAAATTTTCATCGCACATAAGATACTGCATAATAACCATCTACCGCGTCAAATCAATCTCGGGATAATATTTTTATTAATTATGCTCCTACAGAGAAAAAGAGAGAGAGAGAGAGAGAGAGAGAGAGAGAGAGAGAGAGAGAGAGAGAGAGAGAGAGAGAGAGAGAGAGAGAGGGATGAATTCATCGGAGCTTCATAGAAACCTTGGAAATTTTTCACATGTATGTAAAATGTTTGTTATACATGTATACTGCTCTGCATTTCTAGATAATATTTATAATCATATCGCCCGGTATCCTCTTCCAATCTCTCCCCTCGGCAAAAAGAAACAGAAACAGTTTGCAATTATTCTAATTAATTTGCATTAAAAATATCCCCACCTCCCGCGTTGGTGGTAAAAAATAAAATTGTTCACGCGAGCGTCGGCTTAATAAACCTCGACGAGACTGAGCGGGACAGACGCGTCGTATTCATCGAGCCGGTCGGTGAAGAATATATCGAGACGAGAGAAGCAAAACGAAGGGGAATAAATATCTCTCCGTCACAAACACGCTGCAACTCCGGTGCGTTCTGTATTGAAACACGCGACGTGGATAGCGGTGTGTTAAGAGTGCGCGAGTCGGGGTTGCCATAAATTTCTAAATTGAACATCGGCAAGAGAATGCACCGTGTCGTCCAGGACATCGCTCAAGATCGCATATATATGTGTATAAATATACACAAATACACGCGCTCTCTTCCCCGTGTGCACGTATACACACGGGTGCCGTCGCTGCAGTTTCAACCACGCGGCGCCGCCAAAGCGTCGATATGTATGCGGACCGACTCTATGAGAATTTGTGTACGCCGATATCGCGCCGATATTTCCGCTTCCGGTACGAGATACGGCGCCGCGGGGTTGACGCGCACGGGAAACACATGTCGCCGCTCGCACAAGCCGCAAAGGATGATACACGGTCGCTTGTGAGACTCGTGTATCCGTTCGCTCGTGCGTGAGTGCGTGCGTGCGTACCGTGCGTGCAAAAGTCCTGTCAAGCTAGCCCCTCCCCCAACGTAAAAACGCAACAACGACTGGGACATATCGTAAACTTAGTGCTATTTATATGCTAATTAGTTGCCCCCGAGTCCCGATTTTTTGTGCTCCGCTCGTCTGACAGGAATTTGCGGTAAAAGCGAGGGGGGAGGCATCAAGTTTGGCCTCCTCCATTTCGATACGGAGCGCTGCAATCGAAAAAAACTTGTTCTTAGAAAGTGGAAAACATTCTGGAAAAATAAAAGAGTTATGATAAATTATATTATATACTATATTTCAATAAATTGTGTCAAATTAAATTATATTATAATAACTTAAATTATATTATAATAACTTAAATTATATTATAATAACAGAGAGAGAAAATTATATTATACAACCCGAGCAAAAAATTGTTAGAGCCATCCTTATAAAGCATAAGGCCCGATAAGGCTGAAAAGTAGGATATCCTAAAAAGGGATGCATCATTATTGCCACATCAGGCTCCGAGATGGATCTTTTAGGGATGCCTTAGATTTTACAAAATAAAGTTTTGATAGGAAAAGCTGAGAAGAGTCTTAGAAGGATCTTTTAAGGATGCTTTAGATATACAAAATCAAGTTTTGTTATAAAAAATTAATAAGATCTGAAGCGGATAATAAAATTGTCATAATTTAACATTGTTTTAGTAGGTACGCTTTATCTGGTTTTTTAAAGATTTTTTTAATTATACCGCAATTAAAAACAAATTTTATTAGTTTTATTCATTGCCATACTCATTAGTCTCTTCTAAAGATTTTTCTAGTATTGCCTTCGTTTTGAAATGCAAACTTCAATAAAAACAATAGCAGAATTTTTATGTCTAAAGAATGCTATATTTTATTGTAAAGTATTCTATATTCTTAAAATAAATTTTAAAAATAAAATAAAAAAATTCTTGTTGTATATTAACAAGGTTATAAAGAAATAAAAAAAAGTTATAATTTAAATATCTTGGAATGAAAACAACGAATATATTTATTCAAGCAATAATAAAAATATTTCCCTATAAGGCCCTATTAATATTGCCTTATAAGGCCTTGTTGATACTGTTTTATATATTATATATTATATATATATTTTATAAGGCCCTCATAATATTGCCTTATAAGGACCAATTTTCTACTATTTGTTACATCGTGCAAGGCCCTTGTTTTTCTATCCCTACCAAGGTCCGATTAATGTTAGGGAAAAGAATCAGGCCTTCACCAGAGCTCTATATTAATTTTTCTACTCGGGAAGTTATGTTATATTATAGTGAAAGAATTAAAGATTTACAAAATAACAGTAGAAAGATTTAATGACAATGAAGAAAATCTTGGTGCCGAAACTTTACTAGCACGTAAATGAATTTTGCGGCAGGTTCTGGTCGTTCTTGCATTGGCGGTGAGAGGGGAGGGAGAGGGGCTAATTTGCGGACACATGTAAGATGCATCATCACGCAATTCGCGGTGAGAAAGAAAGAGAGAAACAGAGAGAAAGAGAGGGAGAGAGAGAGAGAGAGAGAGAGAGAGAGAGAGAGAGGGAGAGGGAGGGAGAGAGAGAGAGAGAGAGAGAGAGAGAGAGAGAGAGAGAGAGAGAGAGAGAGAGAGAGAGAGAGAGAGCGTGTGTATGTGTGTATGTGTGTATGTGTATGTGTATGTATGTGTGAATGAGCACAGAAAGCGCGTATAAAAGTCCTGACTGATGAGATGTCTCCTGTGAAACACGATCGGCCACTCCTCAAATGGTACTTCCACCTCGCCGTGTAATTCGTCACGCGTAATATTCGTCGCGTTTACCGTCGCGCAACCGCCGTTGTCTCGCTGCCGCATTCTGCCGTTGCTTTATGTCGCGGACTTCCCCGCACAGGTTGCGTTGCTCGCGATTAATACAAATATGAATGATTAATACTAATGTAGATGTAGGTTAGTGTAAATGCTCGCGTGAATTAATGTAAATGCGGACGAATGTGTGTGACCGATAGCTACATTTGAGTAGGACATGCTCAAGCATGACGCGAGCACGCCGCAGTGCGAACGCTCTGCAACGCGAGCTTTATTATTATTAATCCCGTCATTATTATGTATTTATGTTTGCGCACGATTTTTCCGAGCTTTCTTCTCGCACGCTCGCGACCTGATCATTTGCATAAAGTCTGCAGTCTTTTTCGTCCCGCGAGTTTATAAACACGCGAAATTAACGAGACCGCGTATCTCTGTGCTCGAGCCTGCGCATTGACAACTGTATCACGTATATGCTTGAATATGACATTTCGAAATATATTTTCACATAACTTGATAAATGAAAACCCCAGGCGCGCGGAAGCAATTTACAAGCGGAAGCGTGAGAAAAGAGTGTCGAAAGGAAGAGCGTGGCGAGAACTTTCTGCAAACGACCATATGTATGCACATGCGCGTGCGTCTCTCGCGATCGCGTTTCGGAATCGCGCCCGCATATTCGCCTGACGCTCGCAAGTTTCTCCGTGCGAGATAGATATCAACGGGACACCGAGGCCGCCTGACCGGATATCGACTCGACGGCGGATAACGATCGAGACAAGGGGAAGTAACACGATTGAATGAGCGCGTTAAACGGGGCAGCAGAGTTACGGATTCGCGCGTTCGGAACTCGGCAGAAACGGAAGGCGCCGCGTCCGGAGGATCGCGCGGCTCGATTTTATGCGCTCTCGGCCGACCCGACGGCGCATTGTCGCCGGAGAAATAATCGAACGGCGAATAGTGATGAAAGCGAGCGAGCGAGCGAGCGAGCAGTTGGGATCTGTCTTGGATGATTTCTGCCGCAGTGTAAGGAACAGTTACAGCGCATTGTCACGCCCGTCTTTATCGTTTAGGATACAGGGCTCCAGGATGTGTACGCGTATTATCGCATCGTATATCGTACATCGATAGATCGCGGCCACCGTAAAGGGATATCGTATCAAACGAGACATCTTCGTCTTATCTGCGGTGACGATAAACGATACGGGTGTGTACACACACACTCACTCCCTCTTTTTCTCTCCCTCTCTCGCTTTCTCTCTCTCTCTCTCTCTCTCTCTCTCTCTCTCTCTCTCTCTCTCTCTCTCTCTCTCTCTCTCTCTCTCTCTCTTGAAAAGAAAGAAGAGACACTTTCGCGGTAAAGACGCGTGCTGTTATCCGTGTAAGCGCACTTTATTTTGCGTAAACAAGAGTATGCCCTTATCGCGACCACCGCTGAAAAACACCGTAAAAATCACGAGGCGTAGCGCGATAAGAATGTAAATCGCGCTACGGGCGATCGACGAGCGATGAGCGTTCGAGGTTGTCGAAATCGCGCGGAGCATTCTGTGCCGCGGAAAGCGGGGACACCCTGTAGAAAGCGCGACTGGAATGGAACAGAGAATGCGACCGCGTGTCCTGGTCGAGATCATCCGCATCTACAATGTGGCCGGAACCAACACGGTCAATGGACGCGTGTGTCGGTAACGTTTCTGCGCTCCGATCCTCTCAACGAGGCCGAATCGACATGCACCGCATGTCCCTGACCAATTGGATGCCAGTTGGCTGGTCAATCCGGTAAGCTGCTTCTCGCAACATCAGTCTGGCCTCGGATCGCCGATGTCCATATCGCGGATGCTCGATGTCCGTCGATAATATTCGCCGCGCGTCGGCGAAACGTCTGGCTTCGCTTTATTACAGTTCGCAGCGCGATTTTGCGCGCGATCTTACTTCCGAGGCTGCGCTCGGGTTGAATGGGTGCGATCCAAAAGTCGTGAAGGAAGCTCGCGAGAAGGGCGGATAGGAAACGCGGGGTCGACGTCTTTGATGTGTTAAGACCTGGAAACGTCGATTCACGTCTTTTTACAGGAGAATGAAGCGCGATGCACCTACAAATTCTCTTTGATATCCTTCCACCAGAAATAATATTTATTAATCCTTTGGTAATATTCATTAGAGCTCCAATTATCATTCGTAATTTTGGGACAATATACCTTGATGAATATTATATGTGAAAACATTATTCGTGTATTCGTTAATCGCGCGCTTCAATTTTGAATAGAATATCACAGCTACATTTACGTGTACAGAGATCGCAAAATGTGAATATTGTTGATAGCTGTCGAGGAAAATCGTGTTTTGCTAATTGAACTAACCATTGGCTGATGTAGAAATTATTTCTTTTTCTTGGCAATATGGTTAAAAATATCGGAAGCAAGGATTGAGCAATGCTAAGAACAGCCGGTTGATGATGCTTTAAAATTATCTATAACGGGCGATATTCGTACGCATGCTGTATGCACGCGAGATCAATGGGGAGCAAGTCTGACCGGCTCTGCAAATATCTACTGCGCGCGCTAAAGATCTCCTGTACTACTGAGCGCGGTAGATTTACGGTTTAAGTTCCGCATGCGAGTCTATCGAATCGTTCGCGCTGAACGTTGCGCGGATTAGGAGATACCGCGAATTTACTTATTGCTCCGAAAGAACAGACGAAACGCGATTTCAACATAAAGCCGGATGTTTCTGATAAAAAGACGGTCTCAATCTGAATGTTATTCTCCCTCGAAGCTTGACGATGCAAAGAAACGCGAACTTTTCTATGTAGCCCGTGACGACGATGTGACGTGATAAACCGCGGTTATCCTTGCATTTTAAATATTTACTCATTTGCAAGTATATACGCTTGTGCATTCTTGAAGCTTCACGCAGAAAAATATATGCTATATTTAAAAGATATTACTCGTTTCATAAATTTATATATCCGCAAATTTGTCACAAGTTTATTACAAACTCCAAATGTTTAGTGAAAATACATTCTGAGTCCTAATAAGTTTAATATCTTCAATCAAGAATATTAAATTAATTTCGAAAAGTCCGAAATATAAATATAAATCAAAATATAAATTAATGTAAAAATTCAATTTTTTCCTTCTATATAGAGAGGACAAATCTTATAATCTTCTTACATATAAAGGAAAGAAATACTTCTTTCGAGTCCATAATGATGACCTCTTTTAAAATTTACGATGGATATATTTTAAGACCATTACCAAGAAAGTATCCTTTGTTGTAAGATAACCATCGTTTAAAAGAAGGAGAGTAAACCGAGTAATCGTTTCTCTCAACGATCGAATGACATTTTTCTCGTGTTTGAAGCTTAGAACATACCAAATAGTACAACCTCCACTTTCCATCGAGAGATGGAACGTTTCCTCTCGTCTACTAATTTAAGGAGCAGAATCTCTCGGCTTAACCCTTTAACGCCTACTGGTAACTATAGTTGCCAGAAATGTACTTAAGAATCCATAACTTAGTCACAAAAGGAGATATTTTCGTTTTCTTTGCACCACTCTAAAGGTGAATTTTTCTTCTAAAAAATGGTATATAGATTGTATGTAGATTCGGTTTAGTCTGTTTCTAGCTCAGTTAGTTTTAATGATAACATGTTTTGTCAAATTCCAAGTAGCTATAGTTAGCATTGTTACTGACATCTAGAAGTGCACTATAAATGAATAGATTGGTATCTGTTCTAATTTTATACATTTGGAAGCTTTCTCAGATGCAAAATGTAAAATTAAAAAGATACAGAAATTCAAAATGACGAATCCAATATAGCGGACACGAAAATCAAGAAATCAACCTATTTTCGTGAAACCTGGTGACCTGCAGTTTTTTATGCGGCGAAAAATGGAAGGACGATTGACTATCTAAATGGTGATCTATAAGATATTCTTCTGAAATAGTAAGCTTGATGCTCTGAATAAACTTCACTCACAAATACAGTAAAGTTTCAGCTCAAAAATGTCAAGCTGACCATCAGAGTTATGTCGTATAGATGACCCTTCATTTTTCTCTGTATAGGTTGCTCATTTCGTATATGCTTTTAGGATCCAAGTCATATTTACCAGTAAACAAGAAACGAACGATGAGAAAAACCAATATAAAATTCTGATATTTTTTTTGGGTATCACTATTTATAGTCTCAGTTCAAAGAAACTCAAACTTTATTCTTAAAACACTTATAAAAAAAGTCGGGCGTTAAAGGCTTAAATCCAGCTCGCGAGACATTCGTTCGCGCTTGGCGCGCGGGAGAAAGTTAAGAACGGGGAAAAGTCTCGCGCGCAACGACGACGCGATCAAAAGCCGCTCCCAAGTTGTTACAACGAGCATAAACGGCAGCATGCCTGACGAGTCGGCTAAACCGACCCATTACTTCAGCCGGGCGTCGGGGAAAGCGCGGAAAATAGCGTTCGATCGCGGCCACTCGCGCCGGCGATTGATTTCCGCGATATTTCAAGGAAACTTCCGTCCCTGCCCGACACTTTTCACCCTTCTCCCCCCCCCCCTACCGGTCCTGAATCGAGCCCGGCGAAAAATGAAGAAAGTTTCCCTTCCGTGTTCGTGCTCACGTCTTTCGTAACTGCGCCCACGTGCGCGATATACTTACGCCGGACGTGTCGATTCTTCGTCTTCGGTGGAAATCTACGCGCGCGAGCGTGCGACGATGGGGGCTCTGGCAGGAAAAAGGGACGTGCGTTAAGTGATATAAAGCGCAACAAACCCGACGGAGACGCGAGCGCGTGGGAACAGTCGATGACGGTCGGACGAGCGATATAGCGCGTCAGGGTTCATGCCTTTCGACGGTTATGGCGGAGAGACGGGCGACCGAGGATCGTGAAAGTAACTTCCATCATCAGCCTCTTTTTTTCTTTGACCAAGAGATATGAGCAACAAGAATGCACACAAACGATGAGGCTGTTGATGATAATCGACGGTAACAATGAGGCGTTGCGATGTGATTTGCCGCCGGGTGATTGCGTCGATGCAGGATCGGGCATTAGATTATTATTATTATTATTATTATTATCATCATCATCATCATCATTATAATTATTATTACTCTTATTATTATTATTATTAAACGAATATTAAATGATCACTAAATGAACGTAATGGATATTCATGCGCCTCTTGCGATTTTTCTACCGCCTCTTTTTCCCGCCTCTTTTTCCCGCCTCTTTTTCCTCTTTTGCTTGCCCACTTCTCCCCTCTCGAAACTTTTCTTCATCCACTCGAAAAAAGTTTGGAGCAAACCCTCTTATCAGATAATATTACAATCTTATGTAAAACGGCTAATGAACCCTCACGTGACTCCTCATCGTGTCAAGTGTGTGCAATTAGCCCTACTCTTTTCCGCTTTAACATTGTAATACCAAAGTTTGATCAGCGTGTTCTAGAATTTTTCTCCCCCCCCCCTCTCTCTCTCTCTCTCTCTTACGACGCATTAAAACAACTTGCCGTTGAAGCGAGTAATTTCGTGACGGGTCGACGGAATGATACAGCAGTAATGCATGATCCCTTCGTAAGAGAGAGGGACGTAGGGCGCGAGAATTCGGCCTCGTGATTGCGGCCTACTCGGAAATTCCATTAAGCCGTCAACAATTAGCCTTGTCGGCGATGACGACAATTGACGATGACGGTGTTGGTCGCGCGACGCGGCTAATAATTGAAACGCCCGTTAGCCGAAAATATAAGCCTGACGGTCCGTGGAAAGAGGCGACGGTGGCGGCGTCCGACGTGTCACCGCGATATTATCGGGGCGCGAATCATCGGGTATTTGTAACGCGCGTCAAAATTCCCCCCCCCCATCCCTTCGACGCTCCACCCGCGTGAATCATTATCGCGAATACAACGGCGCAGCGTGTCACTCTGCCGGATCAAGCGTCAATTCGCGACCGCCACCGGCCAGCGAGCGAGCGAAGTAACGAATAATTCGAGCGAGGCATCGGAAAGAGATTTGCGAGAGTTTATTGCATAAAATTCGACAAGCAACAACTGGCAGCGATTGCCACAACGTTTTACAACTCGACAGTTTTCAGTCTCGCCGACCGTTTCATATTCATCGGCGAATTGTCGTGTTTCTGTTTTACAAAACTCTTGCATCGCCCGATAAAATCTGGTAAATTTCTCGGCACGTACGTTACGAATTTTTTTGCCCGCTACAACAGAGCGGGACAGAAATTTGGAGAGAGAGAGAGAGAGAGAGAGAGAGAGAGAGAGAGAGGAATAGAGAGAGAGAGAGAGAGAGAGAGAGAGATGAGGGAATTTTTACGCCCGGCGGCATCGACAACTTAAATCGCGAAGCTAGTCGGAACGAGAAATTCGACGGGCATTAACGTTGTTCCATCACGACGACGACGACGACCAATGGACGACGACGAGGCGGTTACGACTTAAGGCAACCGTGAAATGGCTTAACGGATAATTACACAACGAGGAAAATCGCCGATAAAGCGCGACGATATATCAACCGGTTAAGGAGCCGGCATTAAGCCGGGCTGGGGAAACATTTCCTTGCCGCATGCATGGCGGAATATTAATGCGAGAATGGTAATTTACGGCGCGACAAAAATATCGCAATCTTCCTCCGCTTCGACGTTAATTTCTTTCGGCGTTACTCGATAGCGCGGCGCGCCGTCTTCATTCCGGAACAGCCGTGAATTTCTGCTGCAATAATGAATTAATATCACGCGATCGAGCGATCGATCTATCTCCACAGGCGACAGGCGATAGCGGGCTGAAACTTAATGGTCGCATAATTGTATATTGGTATTAAGAATAAGTTCTTGCTGAGGTAGCGACTCGGCTACGAAATTATAATGATCTCGGACGGAAGCTTCAGTCTCGAGTGAAGTGCACGCGACGTAAATATCAATATTGGCCAATATTCACGTGAACTAACTACAAGTAACTAATTGCCATTAACTTTATTTGCCGTTATTAACACACCTTAAACATGGCGATTCTAAGTGATTCCGCAGAACATATAGAGAAAGTACAGAGAAAGTAAATCCAAGATATATATGGAGAGAATGTAGAACGCATAGAATTAAATATGTTTCGAAAAAAGGATTCAGGGCAGATAGTATTCACAAAATGCAAGAAAATGGTCCTAATAAATATGGGCCAAAAAATTTATATCGTCGAAGTTATAGACAGTTATTTATTTTAATTAAAGCAAGTGACTTGGTTACTTCTGGTGTTTTTGTATTCTCCGATGTACTTTGTCTATTATTTATCGGTAAAAAATACTATGCTTTAAAGGAAACTTCAAAAAAATTCCTTTACTCTTGCACGGAATTTAAATAAACATCTATTTTCTTCCTATTTATGCACGCGCTTCACCAAACAATTGATAATCACATATCCTCGTGAGCAATCAACTGTTGCAGAGAGTTATCACAAAGTTTTCACAACAGAGTAAAAATGACATTGTACTCTAATCAGAAAATGGCAGAAATGCATTTCACCAGAAGTGAGTAAATCACTTGCTTCAATTGAAATAAATAATTGTTCATAACTCTGACAATATCAATTTTCCGACCCATATTTATCAGAACTATTTTCCTATCTGCTTGAATCCTTTCTCTAAAACCCTGCGTATAGAATATACAGGGCGGCCCAATTTAAAACATCTCGAAAGAAGCATATTATTCGAGAAAAATGTTTCAGACTAAAAGTTATTTTAAAGGAGGGAGGGGATTTAAGGGGACAATCAATTGTCTTGTGACCTAATCTGACCTTGTTCAGACTTTTGTCTGAAACATTTTTCTCGAGTAATCCTTCCGAGATATTTTAGATGGACGTTCCAAAGTATCTGTAAGTGCCTGTCAGATACGAAATGCAGAATGCAATGTGTGCGATATAGAATTTTACGAAGTACAGGAATAGAGATGACAACGGAATCTACAGCGGAAGCTTAAACACACATTATGCCATTTCGACACTCGACCTTATCGAACGTTTGCAAGGCGAATTCGACTGATTCGTACAAACAACCTACGGTGATAGCGCATAACAGCGCGAGCAGCAAGCCGCGATTGCCGTCGTAGTTACGCAAAATTAACTCCTGCGTGCAGTCTTCCGATTTAACGAAACGGACTCGATGACCCGGCCGGTCGATGCGGCCGATGCAGACCGAGCAGAAATTGTAACCGGTTAATTAACATTCCGCGCAACTTCGCCGTCCGCGCGCTGCCCCGAGGTGGTAATAATCAAGTCGACGAGCGGAGCGACGACATTCACCCAAGCCCCAACACACCTTCGTATCGCTCGATAATGGCTGAAAGGAGCGTAAAAACGCGCGATGAGGGCGGACGTCAATCAGCGCTCAGTCGCGCGCACGCGCTGGCGAACGCGAACGCGAGCGCGCTGGAAATTACAAAGTTCCGGCGAACTCTCGGCCGTAAGTTTGACGTTTTTAACAAGGCGCAACCCCGCCGGTTCGCGTTCAGTTTTTCCGAAAGAATTTTACACTGCCCCGGAGGGGAGGTGGAGTGGACGGGGAAAACGCCGTGCAGCGTCCGGAGGATGAAATGGCGCGGAAACTGCCCTTACGCCCGCGAAATCGCGCACCGGAAAGGGGATGGCGAAGAAAGGCCGCGCGCGCGCGCGCGACGGTTTTATTAAATTAAACGTCAGTTCTCCCGACAAGGCTTTTCCCAAGGAGTCGTCCTTAGCGACCGGCTTCCGCGCTCTTTCCGCCCGTCAGGGTCGTGAAGGCTGACCGTGTCAGATCGCTGTTCGCTTGCTCGCTCGCTTGCTTGCGGCTTGCGGCGCCTCGGCCGGCTTCTTGTCTCGCGGTGAAATTAAATCTATCCTTCCTTTGTCGCGCATTTATTTTATAAGAGCCCGTCGCGCCGTTATAATCTATGCGGTTACAGATCAGTTCTCGAGAGGAGAAATGTACTGTGCAGCGGTATGCGTCTTCTCCCCCCTTTTTCCTTGGTCACATTATCGCCGGCGGAAGAGAAATGTACATTCGACGGTTGTCTCAGCGAAGAAAATTATCGAGCGGATAAATTCGTTTGCGCTTGCGAATCGACTCGCGTTTTCGCGCGAGCACGAAAGAGAGAGAGATTGGTTGTAAATTAACGCGACAATGAACGAGCTAAACGCGTTTCAGTTGGAAAGAAATGACAGAATTTCTGGTACTTTCAACCGAACCCCAGAAATTCTCTTCTCTTCGACTGAAATGTCTTTGATTCGTCATTAATTCGATTGAACTTTTTTCTCCGTACGTCGTTTCCTCCGTCGCGTTAATTTTCTCGGCCGACTCAACGTCTCGAGCGCCGATTTTGAAGCGAACTCAGATTCTAACGTTGTTTGTCTCTTTCTCTCTCCCCCCACCCCTCTGTTTATCTATCTATCTATCTATCTATTCTCCTTCTCGGCCACTTTGACGCAAATAAAATGCAACGACAAGTGAATGCCGACGCGAGAGAAGACCATAATAGGAAAACTATTTGGCGTAAATAATCGGAACAAAAAGCGCGCGGATTCCTGCAGGGAATGATCCTGGAAAGGACGCTCGGAACGGCGGCTTCTTGCCGAAGGCCCGCTGATACGCGCTGCTTTTTCTCGCCGCGAAAGTTTTCGAGTTTCAGGAAGCTTGAGGAAGGTTCAGGGTGGCGTGAAAGCGTGGAACGAGGAAATGTCCGTAATGGAGCGCCGGTAGGAAGGGCCAGAGAGACACGGATGGAACGAGAAGGAGCTAAAGATAGATAGATAGATAGAGAGAGAGAGAGAGAGAGAGAGAGAGAGAGAGAAAGAGAGAGAGAGAGAGAGTGAGAGAGAGTGGGGAGGAGGGGAGAACGCGAGCGAAAGTCGGTGGGACGACCGAGTTGGTGGGATTTATAGGTGCCGGACTTATTAACTCGACGGCGAAGTTAACATTAATCTTGACTCCAACTCGGTAACTCGCGAACAATCCCAATCGCGAGCGATTGGCGCGACCTTCCCACCCTCGAGTCGTTCGGCCCGCGCTGTTCATCTTCGTCCTTGGAAATCTCAGAAACCACCGCGAGGAGGACGCGAGGGAACGGAAAGAGGAGGTGGCAGGACGGAAGGGACTATACCTTCCTCCCTCCCTCCAACCCTTTCTCACTCTCTCTCTCTCTCTCTCCCTCTCTCTCTTTTTCTCTCTCTCTCTCTCTCTCTCTCTCTCTCTCTCCCTCTCTCTCTCTCTCTCTCTCTCGTTACCGTCGTTATCGGGCTAGAAACGAACGGCGGAAATGCAGAAGCACCATTGTGCCGATCCCCGGTACGTATTCGCGAGAATCGCCAAGTTGCTCGTTCGACAATCCCGGCGGAGAGTTAATTCGAGGCTCGCGAGTTCGGAAAGATTGGACGAATTTACGGGACGGGGGATCGAACTTGCGAGCGCGAGCGCCCACGACGACGGCGTGGCTGCGTTTAAATCAAGCCTGATACTTCGATTGCTTTCCCTGGCGCGAAAGTTCCCGGTCGGACGTGATTATTTCTTCTCCGGCGACGACTCGATAATTCGAGCGGTCGCCGTGTTCGGTCGTCCAACAGGAGAAAGAAAAGCTCACACACGTCGGCGTCGTCGTGCATGTCGTTGTTATTCTCGGCGGGATACGCAGCGGATAATGATCGCGCGCGAAGCACACTCTGTCTTAAATGTCTCGCCCCGATGTAACAAGATATGCAAAGAGTGGGATGTTTCCCATCGCGGACAGATACGAATGCACTCCTTGGCACGCGGCGCTGAACTTTCTGTTTCGGTGCGTCCTCTTGCAGACGACATTGTCGCGTCTCGCGTAATAATGTAACTTGAAATCGCAAACGAGCGCGCGCCCACCCCCTCTTTCTCTTCTCACAAAGCGGAAAATCGCTCCGAATCCTACACGATGCACGAAGCCCGCGCTGTTGCTCCGCCGCACGGTGGGGCCAGATGACATTCTTTGGTTCAAAATTCTCTAGAGAGCTGAATTTCCAACCGATCGTCGACACCAATGGATGAGGTTGATCCTGAATAAATTCCAAAGAGACCTGTCTAGCCGAAATTTTGAAAAAATTATCGGTTCAGGATTCATGGGTTTAGGATTTGTCTTAAAAGTTTATCGTTTAAAGTACAGTGTCTTGGGTCTAGCTATGGCTAGATTGGGTTTTTGGACTATTTGGGACTCTTAATATATACGGCTTCATGCATCCACGAGCTAAAAAGTTCTCGGATTGATAGATTCCTAGGTTGATGGGCTTAAGAGGACTGGAGGGTCAGATTGCTGAAAAATCGTGCTTGTTATTGATAATATTTTGTGACGAACTGAATAAATGTGCAAGAATGAAAATTTTAGATATAGTTATGCAACATATGAAAAGTAGAAAAATTTTGTTTATTAACACATACTCGTATAAATATACTCGTACAAATACTCGTATAAATATACGAACAAATACTACGTACAAATACTACGTACAAATACTCGTATAAATATACGATATATAATATAGCTAAAATATACTCTCCCTTTTTTTTCAATCGTTTTTTATCGTTTTTGCAGTAATATCTCGGCTCTCGGTGGCCCGATCAGAGCGAATTTTAGCTAAAAATCTTGAGGAGGCTCATCATTATCTGGTGAATTACTAGAAAAAAATCGAACAAAATTAACAAAATGGCAGCTATTATTAGGAAAAATTCGAATTTTTCCTAATAATAGTTCTTTTACAATAAAAAAATTAATAACTCAAAATAAAATATTTTGACGGAGTTGTCCATGATTCACCTGAGAGTCACACAAACAAATATTATTACTTTAAAATTTCAAATCGATACGAAGCTCAGTTTCGGAGAAATCACTGCAAAAAGTTGAACGATAAAATTTCGAGAAAAACGCGCTTAAAATTTAAGTGGACGTATATTTATATGAGTATTTGTTTAAAAACAAAATTATTATCAAAAACTAGCACGATTTTTCAGTAATCTGACCCTCCAATCCCCTTAAGACTCAAAATCCCTCGGTTTTGTCCTTAACGGGTCTATATTTGATGTTTTTGTATTTTGGGCATATGAGTTTTGGGTTAATGGGTTTCTGCTTCAAGATCGATAAATCTCGAGGTGTCTGTTGATTGATTTCATAGTTTTGATCCGCTGAATACGCTATTAGGTAGAAATAAGTGTCGAATAATGAGTATTTCACAAGTTTCTCGCGTTTAACGATAATTTTTTCTCTTTTGAGGCTAGTAATTCGAGAAAAAAAATTTTTTTTAATTTTGGCAAGACAGATCTCTTCGGAATTTATTCAGGATCAACCTCATCCATTGGTGTCGATGATCGGTTGGAAATGCAGGTTTCCAGATAATTTTGAACCAAAGAATGTCATCTGGCTCCACTGTGCGCCGCGCCGGCGCGTTTTACAGCCTGAGAATTTATCTCGCCGGTGAATTTGGTTTGTATCAGTTAAAAGGGCGCAAGTTTCGCCCCGTAATTCCCAACGGTTATCGCGCGATCTAACAAATTTTACAGCCGCAACGCAATTCCGCCAATTTTACGGACGCCATTCCGGCAGCGCGCTAAAATGCGCTCGCTCGCCTCGTTGGCCTCTGCTCCTCCGGGCTCGCGATAATCCACTCCAAGTGCATCAATCTCACGGTTGTCGCGATATGTTAATTTTTACTGCGACGTCGCTCGTTTCTCGCGCACGCATGCGCACGTGCGCGCGCGCGTGTATGTCGAGCGCATCCCTTCGTTTTTACAACGCTCCGTTTCCCGTCGCCTCGCCTCGCCTCGCCTCGCTTCGTCCCGACACGCGAAATCGTACGTATTTGCGCGAGATAAAATACTAACCTCCGAACTTATTACCCCGGCTTCTCCCCACGGCGGTATGAGTATCGGTTATCGATACTCACTTTCCCGATATCGAGCGAGCCCGCCGGTGTTTCTTTTCGATGCTGATGTCGATAGCAAATATTGACACGGAATATTGCTGTAACAACCCTATCCGCGTGCGAGTCGCGGAAGGTGGGCCCGCAAACTCGTCGCCCCGTGCGCTGCAAAGTAGCTCCTGCCTGCGCGATTTAGCTATTACCCAAAGATCCAATTTCGTCACCCGCCGCCACCGCCCCCTCGGCCCTCCGCCCTCGTCGCCGTCTTTCTCTCTCTCTCTCTCTCTCTCTCTCTCTCTCTCTCTCTCTCTCTCTCTCCCTCTCGTCTCCGGACCGGCGCGCCACTTTACTTTTCACGAGAGATGCGAGGACGTCGGGAATGAGGGCGGACAGCGACGAGGGGGGCCGTTTAAGCATTCGGATCCGCCTGTCTGTCGCGGGTGAAGAACGAGCGAGTCGATGGATCCGAGAACGATCCGTCCATGTTGGGGCGCGCGCGAGCGCGAGCGCGAGCGGCGATCAAACATCTGCAACCCCCTCGCGAGTCCCTCACCCTCGCTCGCACGCTGTAGAATCGCGGGAACTTTACGTTCGTGCAGTTGCATGCGAATGTGTCATGTAACGCGATTATCTCGGATAGGATGAGGGCGGTTTGTACGGCTGGGCCCGAGCCTGAGACGTACAAGCATCGAGTTAACAATGTTGAGGAGTGAGTTGCAAGTGAGTGCAATCTGATTCGCGCGAGCGCGCGCGGAGGCGCACGCGATAAGAAAGCGAGGCGGCGGCGGCGGCGAGTTAAACATTTCACCCATGAGGCGGCGAATTTATCCGACGCGTGCGTTGCGATCGCAAACGTATCCGTAACAACGGTCGTTGCGCGGCCGAAATGCACCGCGAGTACGCTTACGCCGCGAGTGTTACGACTCTCACGATTATCGCGGGCTGTTTCGCCTCCCTGCGCGAACGTTAGCCCCGTTGGAGAGAGAATTGCCGCGAGAGGCGCCGAAAGTGAAGGAAGGCGTCCTGCATAGAAATTTCCACGGATTTTCCACGGATACAGCAGACGTTGCGATCAGAATTCTCAAACTTGTCCTAAAATTGCTTACCCGATTGCGACGCCAATGGGGATCTCATTCTTATTCCCCATATAGGATCCCTGTTTGGGATCGACACAAATATGAACTCTCGTGCTTTCTTTCAGGCGCTAACGTCGCCGCGTAGAAAATTTCTTTCTCTTGCTTCTATATTCGTACGATTAGAATTGCCAAATTTGGCCAGAAACTGCTTCTTGTTCGATTGCGATATCAATGGAAGTGTGCTTTTTTTCTTAGTCGTTAACGTCAGTGCTTTCTATCGTACCAAGCGACTTTGACGAGCGCGAGCCTGTCACGTTTTGGTAGAATAAGAATCAAATACGAAATAAAACTCCAACATGAGATGGAAATTGCGAGAAACATTCGATGAGACCTTGAGTTTCTCTCTTAACTCTTTCACTGTTGTGTGTAATGGGAAGTATACTTCCCACCTTTTCTTGATTCAATTTTGCGTTGTAAATCACATAATTTTGAAGAACTAATCGGGGATTTGAGTTTTCCAGATAACTGAATAGTTGTTCAACAAACAACTCCAATAGGTTTTTACACCCAATTATTCATTTGTGATTATTTATAACAAATCGAGGTTGAAAAAAAATGCTCCTTTTAGGGAAAAATCGATTCCTCGGAGAGTATTGAATGTAAAGGTCTGAAATTTTCACCAAATATTTTTCTGATGTTGTACAAAAACATATATTTTTTTCAGTATTTTTTTGTAGGTTAGATTTCTTTTTTATAAACAAATATTCTTACAAAAACGGCCGAAATTTGATTTTTTTGCACATTTTAGCTCTATTTTCCTACTTTTTTTCATTCTGTATCTCCATCTTATCCATGCTATCAATATTGTTTTACTCAAAAATGAATGTTTAATCTCTAGCATAGCTAGTAAGCATAAATATGCAGTATTGAACATTTTCTCACATAAATTCCGCCATTTTGAAGAATTCGGTAAATCTGACTTCAGATTCGTAATCAGTGATTCGAAAAACCCATATATCATCAATAATAATCGAAATTTTTATCAATTTCGTACATTATGGTCGCCGTATTGAATCCGCCATTTTGAATTTTGCAAATCTGACTTCAGATTCGTAATCAGCGACCCAAAAAAAGTAGGACTACCAAATGTTTTAATAATTTTCTCAAGGGAAGTTAATTCAGCAGTGAAAGGGTCAAAGTCGCGTACTTGAAGCATTGACATTCTCAGCGGAATTCGCGTTTCCGCGATTTCGGGAAACCGGACTAAATCCCGTGGAATTTTCTCCGCGGGATCGAGCGCTTTTTCGTGAACGCCAAAGTCGCGGCTGAGAGAAAGCCCCGAGCCGACAATGTGACGCACACACTGACAGAACGTCGTGTTCTCCACGCTAATTCACGGAAGGAGCAGGAGGCAGAGGGAATCACGAACAGGTTGACGACCTCGCGACATTTACATCAACGTAAGCACACAAGACGCGCGCTCGCGGCCGACGGTATATCCAGCAGCGGCAGTTCCTGTAATTTATGTGGAACAAACCCGGCCGGCTTTATGGGGGGTCGTACGACGGCGGATAAGGAGCGGGTGGGAGATATCTCCCTCCCGGCCTTAATATGATCGGCGACGCCCTTAATCCCGAAACTCCGAGCTCGCGCCGCCGTCACCGCCGCCGCCGCCGTCGTCATCGTCGTTTCCTCCGCAGGCGCCGCTGGCGCGGCAAGCTTGCTCGAGAATGAGGACGAAATGGTGGAATCGCGGGAAGCTCTCATAAAGGCAGATGCGGACACGTGCCTTACATACTAAAGCCTGATCTTGCGCCAAAGCTACGCCGCACTGCATGTCCGTGACGCCGCCGCGTCGCGCGTACAGAGTGTCCCAGAACTGCCGCGTCTCGCCTAGCCGATACAGAATTCCCCCGAGCTGTCGAGGCGGATCAACCGTCGGTCAACAGTTAATGAGACTTTAACCTCGAGAAGCGTTATATTCAAACGTGTCCTTTCTTCGCGCGCATGAACGCGGGCGGCTCCGCCCTTCTGCGAGATCGGCGGGACAGCTCAACTCGCGATTGTTCAACACGACGATTTGCTTTATTAACCCTTTGAGGCACGTATTTTTCAGAAAATCCGAATCACATGAAAATTTATATACGGGGCTTTCCGTGGTCGTTGATGACGAATCCGTTGTCAGATTTTCAAAATTCAAGATGGCGGATTCAAGATGGCAGCCACAACTATGAAAAATCGCGATAATTTCGGTGACAATGAGTTTTGGATCTCGGATTCGTAATCAGCGACCTTGAAAGCTAACCAAAGTACAATTTCAGCTAATCATATAAAAATTGTATGATCCGCTATCTTGGAAAATAAATTTTAGAATTTGAACCTCAGATTCGTATCAGATCAGCGAGGTCAAAAACTAACCAGAGTACAATTTTAGCTAATTTAAAAAAATTCCATGATCCGCCATCTTGGAAAATTAATTTTGAAATTTGGACCTCAGATTCGTAATCAGTGACTCAAAAGACCCCCAAATCTTGATTTTGAGCAAAAAATTCACTCATAGTTCGTGGAAAATATTTTTCTGTAAAAATGTGTATTTTTCACACTTTTATTTATAATAAATGAACAATTTATGCAAAATACTTTTAACCTTTCGTGTATGTTCCCATATCATATAAGAAGCTAAAAAACGCAAAAGATCCGACAAGAATCTCTCAAATATGAAATATTTCATGAAAATGTGAGAATAAATAGGTGGTAAGTATACTTATCACTATGCCTCAAAGGGTTAACACGTCGACTGTCAACTTCGAGTTACCTCGTGTAGATAGACAGAGGAGATATTGCAATGTGAAAATTACATTATATTTCCTTTTACGATACTTTTGCAAAGCTGAACTATACTGATATCGTAGAATGAATTGCTGTGTATGAAAATGGTAAACGACAAAAAGCAAAATAACAAAACGTTCAAGTAATTACGAAATTGTACAACGAAAGGTCAAACGCGCGTAATATTTTTAAATAAATATGTAATAATTTCGGTTATATTTCTGCATGGATAAAATCTTGTTTTAAGTTTCGCTACAACATTCTCTACATGTAAATAAATGTATTTATTACGCATGCTCTGGAACAAATGTCTCTCTACTGCAAATAAATATATGTAATAATAAAAAAATCACTACGAAAAGAACGTATAAATCCTCGTGTAGGTGCACTTCGATTGTATTCCGGCAGCGTGTAGTCACTGGCAACGTTCCACAATATAGTCCCATAATATATTCCATAATATCGCAGCTGACGTGCGAAAAGGAACCTCGCGAATCTACGACACGCCAGCTACGACTCGCAAACTTCTTTTTTCCTTTGCGAACATCGCTGAATAATTTCATAACAGTAATTGTAACAAATCAGCATGCCGAAATAACAGGCTGCTTCTTAAATCGTGTTAGGCACAGAGAGTTTCTCGGATATAATTTTTTCTCGCTCCTAAAAAAATGAAACGACACAAAAGTGTTAAACACTGCTCGTGGGATATTAATTAACAGCCGAGTTTTGATTCACAAATAATCGATCATCTTCAAACAACACGCATTCTGACGTAAAAAAATAGGAGTCATAAGCATCAGGCACATTGTTGTTGCAAAATTGTGAACGGCACGCAGCGGTGAGTAAACGAAGCCAGATTGTAGAGATATCGATACACAGGTATGCATGTGTGTGCGTACGTGCGTGCGTGTGTGTAGAATTCTTCTCTCTCGAAAGTTATGTATATGGTAATAGACGGTTAAAGCTCTCGCGGACAGACCGTCACTTATCTACCGGAGCCCGCGGATTTTACGAAACGGCGGACACTCGCACGCACCTGTGTCGGGGTCGGAATCGAATTTCCGAAAATCCCGGCGAAAACACGAAGCTCGACAAACGCCCCGTGCACGAGAGCGCGCGGCCAGGATTCCTACGCGCGCGCGTCGTCGTCGCGGTGAATGTATTGTCCGCGGGACAATGCGCCGGCTGATTGCGAAGCGACCGGGCGAAAACTTGACCCGAAAATAAACCGAATCGCTCGAACGCCCCGGTCGACCGCTGCCAAACGCAGCCATTTGAAATACACTGGAGGAAGAGAAGCGACTTGCACGTCGCTCGCATGACTTGTACTGGGTGTCCCGCTGCGTCGCCGAGCGCTCCTCGAATCCGCTTGCGCCAGCAAACAAGGACAAGAAGTGCCAAGAGCGAAGGAGAAGAGAGCGGATGGTAACTAGCGGGACGTGTTAATAAACGTGAGTTTACGCGACATTAATCGAAGGATCAAGCGGAGCCGGCTGGGCGTGTTCGAGGATGTAATGAAATCAGCGGGGATTTCAGATCATTTCAGGCGGACTTTGAATCAACAGAAATTAAATTTAAGATTTAATTACTGAGATACTTCGATATTCTCCCCCCCCTCCCTCCCTCCCGACCTTCTCTCTGTCTTCTCTTTTCTTTTCTCTATCTCTTGCTCTCTTTCCACTCTCACGGATGAACTTTCAAGATTATCCGGTAATTCGAACGAATGTTCACCGGGAGCGAAGTGGCATTAATTCCTCCTAGACGTTGATTCAATGTCAAACACGGGAGCATTACAACGCGTACCGCGCGTCATCGTTCGTTTAGCTCGTCTTGATCGATCGATCGTCGATCGATCCGGCCCGGCAGCCGTCTGTGATGTCGTTCGCGGGACGGACGTAAGAACCCCCGACGGGCACGTAGACACCCTGTATGCGATCGTGCATTCCGACAGCTCATCGACAGAGTCGGGGCAGCGGCCGGTGCTATTGTCGTCGCAGGTGAAACGTCAATTCCGTCGCTACAGCAAGCGAATGACGACGTAAATAAAAAGTGACCTGTGAGAAAGACGAGTCACGGTGATTCGTGAGAAAGAGAGAGAGAGAGAGAGAGAGAGAGAGAGAGAGAGAGAGAGAGAGAATCCGCCCTCCCCCCACCCGGAACCATTCGTAGCCCGTGCTATAATCGATTATTCAAGCGAGTCTGAACATAACATTATATATATATATATATAATTTTATAATATAATATATATTTTAATTATATACAAGATGTCTGGGATTTTTTGGAAATGAAAAATTATAAAGATTAATCAGATGAAACTGAGAAGGAAAGTCAATTACCATTTTGCAATGGTCGCAATAATTAAGTTATTAATCATTGAAAATCTGACCACACATAGTGGCTCTTTTAATCGATAATTTGAAAATTTGCGTACTTATTTGGGAAATGATAAAGAGCTATTTTTGTTCTGAACGGTCTAATTTACAATTATATGACGGCTATTGTGCCTAGCGACAGATTCAAGAGTCAAGGTTCAAAATTCAATATTCTCATATCTATCGCTAGACATAATAGCCGTCATATAATTGTAGATTGTAGGTTATTCTGAACAAAAAAATTCTTTACCATTTTTCAGATAAGTACAGATTTTCAAATTAGCAAATTCAAGATCCCGAACACCCTATGTATATAGAGGGTGTTCGATTGAATCTGTCCAGGCCGATATTTGTGAACTAGCAAAGCTAGAAGAAAAATCGAAAATGGTTCTTCAATGGCCTTACTTCGAGATGATTTTTCGCGCGATGGAACCGTACCTTTCCGTACCGGACTTCGAGGGAGGGAGGGGCGCTCAAATTTTTAAAATGGAAACCCTCTACGGAAATAACATTAATCAATAGGATTCGAGACGACGAATCCTAATACCTCTTCGTAACTCTTCCAAGCATCATTACACTTTAAACAATTTTAATAATCTTCTACCATTACTGCGCTATGTGGTCGTTTTATTTTGTGAGCCATGGGTTGATACCCATGGCTCACAAAATTATTTTCGAGCCCTATCAACTGGTGTTATTTTCGTAGAGTTTCTGTTTAAAAAATTTGAGCGTCCCTCCCCCCCTCGAAGTCCGGTATGGAAAGGTACGGTTCCACCGTGCGGAAAATCATCTCGAAGTAAGGCCATTGAAGAATCTTTTTTGATTTTTCTTCTAGCTTTACTAGTTCACGAAATATCGGCCTGGACAGATTAATATATATATATAAGATATATATATATATATACTCTTTCTTTCTCTGAAGCGAGACAGGACATCGTTTGATTATTATAAGACGGCGGCGCAGCGAGATGCAATAACGAGAATGTGTCGCATAAAGTTCTGCGAGTTCTATTAACCGAGGAGATTGTTCTCTCTCTCTCTCTCTCTCTCTCTCTTTCTCTCTCTCTCTCTCTCTAAATCTGCTAATGGACTCTTTGCTGAGAAGAGGAGAAAAGGTAAAAACGAAGAACGAAAAAAGTAGTGGAGAATGCCGCGAGCATAGAGCTTACTAGCGTGAAACACAACACGACAACTATTTTCAGACGGTAATATTCCATAAACCGTGCGAAAATGCAACTCTGCCTGTATATCGAATACTAAGCTCAATAACGCGATGATGGCATTGGCAGGGGCTGATGGAGTGGACGGGGCGAGAGGGCGGCGGTTTAGTGTTTTCCTCCTCTGATGATGATATACGAACCGCTCTTTCGCGACTGATCGGCGTGTGCGCGGACATTGCGCTCGTTCCTCGTAGACGACTCAAGGTATGCGCTATCCGATCGCAATGGAACGGTTTATATTTTCCGCAGACGAGACGAAGATACGCGTCCGAAGGGTGTACCGTCGCCTCACCATAAGCACCGGGCGGAGCGGAGGCGGTTGCGGAAAAAGAGGCCAAAGTGGCGAACGGTCGCGTCTGCGAGGAGTTCGTAACTGAAATCCGCACCAGAGCTCTACGCGAATCCTCGACGGACGGAACGACCGGGGATCTTACTTTGGCCGTACAGCGAATACATCCTTTTAATTCTAAGTTTAATTTTACTCGCACGAGCGGCTCACGTGTGAACTCCTATCTGCAGAATCCGAAAGCCATATTGAACATTCGCTATATATACAGAACATAATTCCAGAGCTTCGTACGAGCGATCTTGAAACGCTATTTTATTAATAGAGTGTAAAGTAAAACGCGATTGTTAATCTTTCGAGTAATTCGTGTGCGTCCAACGAATTTCTTCGGCTTGTACTCCCCTTTGCGAGACGGTATGAATTTTTCTTCTGATTCTCTCCTTCTTTCTCTCTCTCTCTCTCTCTCTCTCTCTCTCTCTCCCTCTCTCTCTCTCTCTCTCTCTCTCTCTCTCTTTGATGATCGCATTCGTACCTTATCTTTTAATATTATCATTTTAAACCTTAAAGGCTACCATGGGTGAAATTTTACGCTATGCGAATTTTTGATTTTGAAACGGTGTTTTATCAATAGAGTGTAAAATAAAACTAATTGTTAATCTTTCGAGTGATACGGTCGTACATATGCGTCCAATGAATTTCTTCGGTTCGTACTCTCTTTCGCGAGACGGTTTGAACTTTTTTCTGATTCTCTCCCTCTCTCTCTCTCTCCCTCTCACTCTCTCTCTCTCTCTCTCTCTCTCTCTCTCTCTCTCTCTCTCTCTCTCTCTTTCTCTCTCTTTCTGATGATCGCATTTGCACTCTATCTTTTAATATTATCATTTTTAAACCTTAATGATTACCATGGGTAAAATTTCACGCCATGTGAATTTTTCGTTTCATTAAAAAACGTATTGAGAATATTAATTTTATAAGTATTTATTCACATTATCAGCAGTGACAATATTATGATAAAACAAATCAATTCTCGCATATACTTTGCAGTAAACAATAACACGAAAAGTTAGTTTAATACCTGATGGTAGCTTTATAGGGTTAATATTGTGAATCTCGAAGCGTGATCACAGGAATAAATCGTTCGCCCTCGCTGCTCCGTTTCGCGTCCTGGCAGTCGCAACGCGCTGCGTCAGGCGGGGAAAATGAATTTCCATCGCGAACGGTACGTTCCCTTTTAGGGCGTCGTTAAAGGACAGAGTGGATCTTCCCTCCTGTATGTGTAACACGTGATCCGCGGGGTATAAAGCGGCCGGGCGATAAATCCTTACGGCGAACGTATTCAGCGGCTTATTAGCGAGGATAACTCGAACGTGGCGCGGAGGAGGAGGAGGAGGGCGGCACATTTCCCTGCGTTTTCCGCGCGCGCGCTCACTTCGAGCATATTGACGACCGAATGCGCAAACTGATCTCTCTCTCGTCGTTTCGTTCGCCGCACGGAACATCAGCGCTATTCCGCGCATGACTCTCACCTCGAAAATATTCACTTTGCCCCGCTGCTGTGCATCTCAGCGGGATAATTGGAAATGTGAAGTACCTCATGTGCGAACTATGAGACAGCCGCGCCGGGACGCGAAAGCGTCGTAGTAAACTGTTACGATGCCGCGACCTGCGACCTGCAACCAGCTTATCCACCGCGAGAAAGGACCTGCCCTTTACTTTTGATATTGGCGTTCGACCTTGTTTATAACCGCGCGAGCGGGGAAGTACTTCCGCACACATATTTCCGCAGTGGCATTTATCGCAATGTTTCATACTACTCGAGAGTACTTCTCTCTCCCTCCCTCCCTTCCTCTCTCTCTCTCTTTCTCTCTCTCTCTTTCTCTCTCTCTCTCTCTCTCTCTCTCTCTCTCTCTGTGTGCGGCGAATGTTTCCATCTGAAAATGTCCATCGTCCAATGTTACGTTACACGCGCGTAACATGCACCAGCCGCGCTTTCGCAAATTTTTCTCTGGAAATGTTTTAACAGGATCCATTAGCGCTTTAGCGGCGAAAGACATCGCTCCCCCTCCCCTCCTCTACCGTGCAGAGCAACGATGTTATTCGACTAGTCGCGCCGCATTGACCCGGCAAGCTGCGTATAAATATGTTAGGTTCACCCAAATCGCATCTCTCGCGAGAGCTTTGCAAATATTTCGCCCATTCTGAAGTAAATAACGACGAGTAAATAAGAGTGTAAATTTTAATTTTTCTAAAAAAAAGTGGAAAAACGCGCCAAAATCATTTTCTCGGTAATGCCATTTCGTCTCGGAAAGAAAGTGCGCGTTTATGGGATAAAGATTGATACAGAGAAAGAGAAAACCGAGCGGAATATTAATGAATTATAATAATTTAAAGATAGCTAAATATTCTTACGAGAAAGCTCGTCGGAACTCGTTTTCTCTTATTTCTCTGCGCATTAAACTTCAGAACTAGAAATACAATCCTACTCCCTACCACGGCGACATTTGAAATTTCCGGTCAGACGCATCGCGTATACCCAAATACTCGTGCGTAACGATGTTGACTAATGAATATCAATTAATAATTGATTAATAATCAACAATGTCACGGCGTATGAATATTTAGATACGATGCGAGCTGAGCGAAAGCTTCAAATGTCGCTACGCTGAGCAATGAGGCCGCGTTTATAAGTTCGTGTATCTTTGAAGAAGAGTGGGATGGCTGCGATGATACAAAATAACGCCGCGTCTCTCGATTCGACGGTTCGATTCACCGAGAAAGAGGGAGAGAAAGAGAGAGAGAGAGAGAAAGAGAGAGCGCTGTCCCTGGAAACATTAAGGGCACAAGCCGAGCATGGAAGGGTCGAACTTTTTATTTCGTGTCATATAAGATTGCCGGGCTGTGGTCGGTTGCAACGCGACTTGGTGTTCCTCTCCGTGTTGCCATCCGTCCTCGACAAACACGATCGTGCATGAAGCTAAAACGGATTGGTCCGGCGCGCGCGGTACGTCATTCTTTTCCACCTATTTTCCTTAAACCCACCGGTCGGTCCGCCTTCCCATCCGCCGGTCGCATTGTAATTCCGACCGAACAGTTTCGCTAGTGGCAAGTCTCTACGTGCCCGGCATGTCAAATTCGACACATAAAACTAACCGTGGAGACAGTAACCGTTCCGGCTTAACGTATCGTCGGCACGTGTCACCGTCCTCGTCCTCGTCCTCGTCTTCGTCCTCGTCCTCGGCGTCGCCGTAGTCGCCGTTGTTCTCAGCGGCGGGGGCGGCGGCGGCGGCAGCGACGCCGTCGGTTGTTGCAACACGGCCATTACTATGGCAAACGCGCGAACGGCCGTAAATAATTGGTATCGGATGCTCATTAACTAAATCGCCTAACGTTATCGCCGAGTCGACTCACGAACACTGTAACGCGACAATAAAATGCGCAGCGCAGGAGCGATGTAGAATGTGCCGAGACAGACAGGATAAACCTTCCCCGCGAGACAGGGGAGGCGCTAGCATTATTTAATCGCGCGCTTTGTCTCGGACGCAATTTTTCCGAAGTCAACGTACTATGTTGAAATAGAATATTTGACGGAACCGAGCCGTCTTAAAACGGTCTTGTTCAGCCTATTCGAACGAACTCCAGCGAAAAGCCCGGAAAATTTAAGGAAATTTCGGAGGAACATCGCGACTTCGTCTACTCGGCGAAGATATAATATGACGTACGCACTAGTCGGAGAACTTATAGGCGATAGGAAACGCGCGACTTTCAGGACACACTGTATAAAGATAAATGGTGCATCTTATTAACAGGCGGTGAGAGCGGAAAAAGAAATAACGCGCAACGTTTATTAGCAGCGGCTCGTTACTGCGTCTTAAACGTTCGGTGTCCTGTCACGGACTTCGTTATCGGGCGTCTGTGAATCACCTTTAATTAGCCGGGAGTTCTCGGGAGCGTTAATTTTAATTGAATCGACGAACGATTACCCGTCGCAGTGGACGCCGAGAGCGAAGGAGGAATGCTTTTTCGGCGTCGCGACACTTCTGGAAACGATGTCTCGGATCCAACGTTTCGTGCCGCTGCGCGAGATATTAATGATTAAACTATCCTGCCCAACTAAAAATACCCCCCCCAGTAAAAATACCAATCGCCTCGGACATGTACACAGAAACTTATTATTATTAATCTCAAATATTTTCTCTAGTGTAGTATTAATATTTAACTGAAATCTGCCAATATTCAGAAATATTTACATGATGAATCATTTCAAGTATTATAAAAATTACCAATAAAAATTATCCAACAAAAAAGAAAATTATAAATGGTAATCGAATGCGGGATACATGCATAAAATTAAGCAGTCGTAGCATTGCGCCGTTAAATGTCCGGCTATTGGGACATTTACCTTAATTATTGCGATCGACTCTGCAGAAGAAAAAGAGACCTCCTCTATGTCTTCATATTAGATGCGATTTTACAAACTGTACATTTTTCATTCTCACAATCGAAATAGGAACATGTAGAGCTGCCCCAGTAGCTATCCACTACGTTCTGCAGCAGCCCGGAATAGGTTAGCGACGTATAAAATACGTATGTGTTTGTGCAGCTTGAGGAATGTTTTATCGTTTAAAATAGTATCATCTGTTTTGTAATAGTGTACAATTTTCTGCTGCTTTAGAAAAATTCAGATATACTCTCGATTGTCGGAACGACCTGTGGTTTTAGTTCTTTTCATTAATATCACTGTAATGAGTAATTCTTGAGGGTTGAGGTCTCTCTCTCTCTCTCTCTCTCTCTCTCTCTTTCTCTCGATCCGTCATTTTTGATGACTGTACTCAGCTACATTCATCCGTCATAATAAGTTGACGTGCGTGATCTCGTGCAGCACTTCGCACCAATTTAATCTCAATTTTCTCGATTTTTTCTTCAATCATTGCACGAAAGGAAATCACTCTTATTGCACAAGACGGTGTATCACACAGCAATAGGAAATTTTATTCTAGGTGATGACGTGTCACGTAAGTTTACTCATCCGCAAAGTGTGAAAAATGTTAACACGAAATTTCAGGACGTTTCGAAATTCTTCAGCTGCCCTCAAATCGGACTTGTCTCTTTCTCAATTGCAATGTTTTTTTATTCCAAGCTCATGGAAAAGTATCTATGTCTTGAGAGGAATATTTCGCAACTATTTCTCTCGAGATGATAAATACACGAATAAGCGTTTTGCAAACTTTCTCGAACGCGCCCCGGCCTCTTTTATTCCTGTTTCATCCCTTTCGTTGCATAGAAGGGATCGGCCAGCACGTCGGGGGCTTTGTTGGTAGAAAATATTCATTTCGGCGCAGCGATTCCCATACTGCATACGAGCACTTAGCCAGTTCGTTAACAAGATATTATTATCCCAAGCAAATTTCGTCAAGAGCACGAATATACGCACGCATACGCGAGAGTGGCCATTCTCCGAACCGCTTGATGCAAAATTAAACGCTACATATAATAGCTCCCGAGTAAACGTTTAGCGTTTGCACGAGCGAGGCAACTGTGAATTTCGTGTTGCGCGCAATATTAATCGAGAATATAAAGAACTTACGAAGAGAGCGAGTTGTTACGGTCACGGGCGCGCGAAAGATCGCGCTTAAAGCGCACTTTCGCGTTACAACGGCAAATAGCTGTGTTTGTTTTCAGCCGAACAAAGAGCCGAGAGAGAAAGAAACGCGCGCGCGCGTTTCCACCGAAAGAAAAGCGACGAAGCCGAGGCGTCGGTAAAGGGAGGAAAGTACGCGAGGAGGGACGCGTGTGATAAAAGTGCGAGAAACTCACAATTGAAGTACAATAATATCCCAGCGACGAAGACGAAGATGACGACCAAGAGCACCAGCAGGAGCAGCAATATGGTCGGTCTGCACCAAGGACTCCTCGTCACCTCGGTCTGCCTGCCGTCCTTGGCGCGTTTCTGATCGACCACCGCGGACTCTCCGCTGACGTTCACCACGACGCCCTTGTACGTGTACTGAGGCGCCTTCTTGTCCGCCAAGAAGCCGTGGTCGTCCTCCGGGTCCGAGTAGACCCCATAGGCCTCGAAATTGTTCTTCCGGTAGCCGTTCATCTTCTCCGCGCCGGTCTCCTCCTGATCCTGGTGCTTCCTCACGTAAGCACCGGACGAGGAGGAGCCCAACTCGCCGATCTTCAGCGTCTGGTCGTAGGACTTGTCCTGGTATCTGGCCGACGAGGTGCTCTCGTACCTGGCTCTTTCGTAGCTCTTGGAACTCGTCAGCTCGTACTTGGCCTCGAAGCCCTTGCCAGCACCCTCGTACGACTGCTCGTCGTACTTGGGCTCGAAGGACCTGGACTCGTAGGTCGGCTCATAGGACTTGCTGCTCTCGTACCTCGGCAAGGTGCCGTACATCTTGCTGACCGAGTGGTACTTGCTCTCATATTGCCTCGCGCCGGTGGGCTCCTGCTGACCGGAGCAGGAGCCGAGATCGTAAGCGGAATCGTGGGTCTTCACGCCCGACTCGTAGCCCTTGGAGGCGCCGGCCGCCTCGTAAATCTTGGCCGGATGGTGATGATGGTGGTGGTCCTTCTTAGGCTCCAGCTTGAGCGTCTCCTCGGCGTAGCGCGACGCGTACTCGTAATCGGTGAGGTCTCGCGAGTACCGTCTGCTGGAGTCCTGCAGCTCAGGGTACGTTTTGCTGAGTTTCTGCGCGTCGCTCCGATCGTACGGCGCGTCCAGGTCCGACTCTTGGTAGATGCGCTGATCCACGCGGCGTGGCTCGTACCTCAGCCCATCCTCCGGGTAGATCCTGTTGTCGAACCTCTCGAGATTCTCCCGCTCGAAGCCGGCCGCCTTGCGATCGTAGTTCCTATAGCCACGAGACTGGTCGTGGTAAGGGCCCCCTTCGTAGGCCGGCGCCGCCGTGGCGGACGACTGGGGGTCCTGGTAGGACTTGATCTCTTGGTACTCCAGGTAACGGGAGGACCTGCGCTCGCTACCATAGTCCATCGAGCCCTCGACCACGTTAGGCAACTTGCTGCTCAAATTCTCACCGGTTCCGGCGGACAGCGCCTGGCAGGTCTCCGCATGCTCGACCAGATTCGGCAGCCTCGACAACGAGCTACCTGGCGTGTTCTCCGTCAGGTCGAGCTTGAGGCCGTTGCTGCTGGTTCTGCGCATTTTCGAGGATTCGCATGATCGTTCCGGAACACGACCACGCGGAGTGCGACAAGACGCTGGCAGCGTCGGCGCCGGCGATCGCGGGGACGCGCCGCCGCGTCGCTGGCCGGAGTTTGTCGCGCGCGCGAGCTTGTTAGTTAGGGTTTCATATTTGTGTTAGTGGCGGGTTCTCTTCGCGAGGTTAGCGGCCGGGCGCCATTAAATCTGGAAGCAAGCAAAGGAAAAGACAGTGTTAGTCGAGGTTAGTAAATAGAAGCTCGGATAGCGCGCGCTTTACGACTTTCGGAGAAGAAAAATTGTCACAAAGGCGCTCCAGTAACAAGTTCTTCCCTGCGCATTTCTTCACTTCGTCCTACATATTTTTACGTCATTTTTATTTCAGTTTGTTTCATTTCCGCACGCATATTTTGTTTTCGAAGTGCCCGAATATACGATAAAAGGATAAATTACTAATTCGATATGCCAAAGCACTAGATTGATGGACACATAATTTTCAATAGCGATCTTGATGATGGCGCTCGATAACGAGATAGAGAGAGAGAGAGAGAGAGAGAGAGAGAGAAAGAGGAGACAGGGAGCAGTGAGAGAGCGGGGGCAGGGGGGAATAACGAAACTGGAGAATGAAGTGAACGTGAAAGCTTTTAATTATTGCTCGATGGCTCGATAACGGTAACCTTCTCTAGTGGCGGATTTTAGCAGGGCGCGCTTATTTATCCATGATTCGTTATCGATGCAATGTATTCCGATACGACATTTGAAGCCGCGCAATATTCTATAAGCGCTTCTCCAGACTGCGATTACCTCCGCATGCTCGGCGGCTCACGAATGGCCGCTACAGCCAATGATGACGATAATACTCGATCGTGCGTGACCGAAATGCGGTTGCATCACAGCCGACGATAATGCGCCCGTCGAATGCATCGGCGGACTTCCCGGAAAATTGAAGTTGTTTAAACACAATGAACGGACAGGACGGCGATGTGCGTGCGTGCGTGCGTGCGTGTGTGCGTGCATGTTTCGCGTCGAGTGAACAATTTCTTTCGTACGTAGATTCGATGGGGCGCTTTCTCCGTTTCTCCTTGCGACTGCGATTTCTCCCGCTCTTCGAGCCATTTACTTTAACACTAAAACCACCGAGGAATAAAAAATGGCGGAGATTAAAAATTCATAATTTTCTGTAAAAGTTACTCGAGCTCATACAACAACGCGTTTTATATTTTTAATGGGCGTTGAATAAAGGTAAAAGGAATAGAGAAGAGAGCCTTTATTTACCCTTGCGCACAACGTACTTTTTTCCAAAACTGTCATTTCGATCGTTCCGGTAGAAATAGGTTGCCCTTAATCGTCGACGGTGTTAAGCGCGAGAGTACGCGTCTCGGAACGAGAATCTCTCCCCGCCTCTTGAGAAGGCTCTTCAGCAGTCTTCCTCGTCGAGTCCAGCGCCTAATAGAATTCCGATTTGAATTTGTTAAATAGGCCGGTGCGACATCGCGAAATCGACGAGCGATCGATAAACCGTGTTATTGAGTCTTCGTCTTTCGAACGCGGTCATTTCGTACAATACCGCCGCCCCGGCTTCGTCCTCATTGTCAGTCGACGGAGCATATTCACGATTGAACGTCGTCGTCCGCGGACGGCGGGTCGATCGATAATTAATTAAACGCGATTGCGGGGGGACGACAAACGTCGCGTTTCCGGAAGTTTCCACGGGGAACAGCGGCAAGAATACCGCGTCTCTCTGCCGCCGTAGTTGCGGACTTCCTCTCCTCCTCGGAGAATGTTTCACAAACCCATCCACCTACCTATCTACCTGGGCCCGGCTGTGTGACGTTTGCCTTACATTGCCATATTGCATTCGAGACGGCCGACTTCGTTAATCCTTAATGAACGACTCGAGCCGGTGTTACTGCGACGTAACTTTAATCGAGTAAAGTTTTAATTGTGGACGTTGATTTACACGAGCTACGGGAGCCGCGGAAATGTCTGCCGCGAATCCATATACGAGATTTGATCAAAAAGTAACGAGAATTTCGAAATTGCGCGCGCTGTATCTTGTCTATTCAGTTGATTCTTTTTTTTTTTTTTGCGGGGTAGTAGCACTACCAGTGACGTACGTGTCAATTTTCAGGCAGCTGGGACGCTTAGTTTGTGTTTGGCGAGCGAATGAGCGAGACGTACTTCAGTGTGTTTGGCGACTTTTTGTGTGGCGAAATGTCGGACCAGAGTTTGTCTGAAATTTTGTGGTAAAAACGGAATTAAGTGCAGCGAAGCGTTCAAAATGTTAAAGGAGGCCTTTGGCGACGATACTGATATGTCACAACCACGAGTTTACGAACGGTACAAACGCTTTCAGGAAGGCCGAGAAGACATCGAAGATGACGCGAGATCTGGGCGTTCTAGCACGTGATGATCCACCAGTGATGAAAATGTGGAGAAAGTTGAAGAGATTGTGTTCGCCAACAGAAGAATCACCATTAGAGAGGTTGCTGAAGAATTAGGAATTTCATACGGCTGATGCGAAGCGATTTTTACTAATGTTTTCAACATGAAACAAGTGGCAGCAAAATTTGTTCCGAAACTGCTGAATTTTCGAGAAAAACAGCATCGCGTAACCATCGCAAAACCATCTTATTCTCCAGACAAGGCCCCCTGTGACTTTTTCCTATTCCCCAAACTCAAAAGGACACTCAAAGGACAACGTCTTTCAACAATAGATGGGATAAAGACGAAATCGCAGATCCAGCTCAAGACGATACCTAAAGAGGCATTCCACAAGTGTTTCTCAAACTGGGAACTACGTTGGCATAAGTGTATAATATCACAGGGGGACTGCTTTGAAGGAGATGGGATAAACATTGAAGATTAAATAAATACTTTCCGAGAAAATTAAAAATGCTCGTTACTTTTTGATCAAACCTCGTATAGCTGACGAAAGTGCGACAATACCACGGCTCTCGAGCGCGATTGATAGCTGCCTGTTCTTTCGTGACTCTCCTCGAGACGTATGATTTTTACACGCGTATTATTTCTCATATATCAATCAAAGAGACTCGTATATGTGTAGACTGTATCTTCTTAAGAGAGAGAGAGAGAGGGAGAGAAAGACGAGATGCAAAGAGAACTTTGAAGACGAGACATAAAAGACCGGGCTGTCCGCACGGGCATGTTATCCTCGTCTGGCTCTCTCCAATAAGAACAAAGTTAGACAAAGAACGAATACCTGCGACACAGAGCGATCCTTTTCAGATGCAGCCGCGTCGCAGGCTCATGTCCATGACGGAGCGCACGGTTCGCGTATACGAACCTATGGTATATCATTGCGAAACAATCGATCGAGCATTCCGTACGCACTGCGAGCTCCAGCCGGTCTTTCTAATCGTTTCCATCGTGTCTGGCTGTAATATAATACAATACGATACACGATACGATACGCAAGGCTGTCAAAATGATAGATTGGCCGAATAATCAACAGTCATAATGTATACGCACATCCCGGCAGGATGCGGACGATTAGAAAGACTAATGAGTTTCGGCCCGATGAGCGCGTTCGGGCTTTATCGAAGCTTATGGTGTGTATTCTTCCATATTGATTTACGCAGAGATAATAGATGCGAACGATACGCCGCGATTGCGAGACATGATATCGTGTGTGTGTGTGTCTGTGCTTATTATCAGCCGATAATTTCGAGCAAGTGACTTAACGTGCGGCGACCAGAAAATTGAAACACCAGACGTGTCTGGTTGATGAGAGAGAGAGAGAGAGAGAGAGAGAGAGAAAGGGGGGGCTCTCGGATAAGGATCAATCGCTGATCGTCCTCGACGCTGCAAGTCAGCGCTGTTCGTCATAAAATTTTCCCTAGCGACTAAACCGGAGTAATAAGTATGACAAGGGCTCAAAGGAGATTGCTGTTCCGCATGCAAATATGATTAGTTCCGGCGCGTAACTTCATTTGCGTATATTAAAAGCGCGGATAGCTCACTTTATGCAAACGACGACGGGATGGGCGTCGGCAATGAGGAGAGAGGCCGGGAGGGGGTGGGGGAGGGGCGAGGAGGGCAGAACGGGCAGGGTGAAAGAGAGCTTGAGAGAGATGAAAAGGGTGGAAAAAATGTTTCGTAAAGAATTATAAAGAGCGACAAGAGAGGGCGAGAGCGGGCGAGGGAGGAAGCGGGGGGCGTCGTCAGGAAAATGGGCGACCGGCAAGAAGCGCAGGCGAGGAAACGATGGCGTGTCGGTGTGTTCCCTGGTTCCTGATTGCCGGTCGTTAGGTGTCCCGGACGGCGCCTTGCTTAAGCGTAACGTAACTTTCCGGAAGAATGGTAATTGCGCGGCGCGTCGCGGCGCGAAAATGCGTCGGGTCGTGGAGCATTTCGGGGCTCTCTGTCAATGGATATATTTTTCAGCTCTCCTCCCCCCCCTCTCTCTCTCTCTCTCTCTCTCTCTCTCTGCCGGAACACACAGAAGAAATAGCGCGTACGGCTGTGTAGGATCGGGATATTAGCTGGAAAAAAACATATCCCCGCTTCGTCTCTGTCACGCGTGACGTACGTTTGTCAAGCATCCGACGGACTTGCCGGACGTCGAGCGCGACGGAAACGAAATACGCTTGATACTGGATATATCTTTTTAAGCCAATGCGCCAAACGCCTCCTGCGTCCCATTTGTGTCCATTCGTCTGCGCCCGCTCGAAAATCCGACGGGACGCGTCATTCGACTCGTGTCATTTGTCGTAATACGCAACGTCTGGCAAATCGAGCACGGAACAGGAGGGTGGCTCTCGCGCCGCGGCAACCGAATCATTTAACCCTTTCACCGGAATTGTAAATTTCGACTGAAAGCCGACCGTTGTGTGCGCGAGACTGTGTTTGAGTGTGAATCGTTGGAACACTGCTACCGGAATCGGGATCACGGCTAGTTTGTGTGTGCCCGAAAAAAGATTCGACCCTGCATTTATGTTACGTTAAATTAACCTCAAGCTTATTAAACATGCAAATTATGCGTCATAACAAAAAATAAAAAAATATGAAAATAAATTGTGAAAACATGAGAGAGATAATAAAGGTTGATGAGGAGGAGGACTCCCGCTCTTTCTCTCTCTCTCTCTCTCTCTCTCTCTCTCTCTCTCTCTCTCTCTCTGTTGCATTTTTGTTTGCATTTTTACATGTAGCCTAAATGCTTTCAAGTAAAATTTCCCTCGAAAAATAAAGTGACAATCGAATCACTCGAATGACTTTTCACTTGTATAAAGTAAATTCTCCACTCGTCGATTGATGAATATTTTCGTTTGAAATTAAAAGAGTGAAATTCGCTCTAATTGATTGAAATATTCATTCGATTAAGAATCCACTCTAAGCTTGAATTAAAACATTCACTCTCGCGATTCCGAATGGCGATACCTTCGCAGCAGCTTTTAGTGAATTTTCATTCGTTTTGAGTGAAAGTTGCCTATGAGAAACTCAGAGAGTACATACAGCTTCTGCACGGCTGCACATATAGGGTGTCCCATAATTCACGTTCGCTGCTTACATAGCGTTATTTTTTATGAAAGTTCGTCATTTTACTCTTGGACATGAATAATTTTCGAGATACAAACGATCAAAAAAGCGTAGCTAAACTTTGGGCAACCAAATGGATGACAAAATTATCTTCAATGAATTTTAAGCGGAATCTTAACAGGAATTTTAATTCGAAGTTTAGTTCTCCAAAAATATGTTACGCTGAAAATTGAAAGACCATCATGAATGTTAACCTCCCTCGACCTATCTGTCTCTAAGGAAAAATTATCGAAAATTTTTACAATACGCGCAAAATTACAGGACATCCTGTATATGCAGGGCTTTTGCAAATGACGAGCAGCTTTTCAGACCGTACGTGCAACGTATCGTTCGCAAATGAGAGGCTACTTTTTAAAGGCACATCAGCTTTCGCAGCGAAAGTGTCAAAGGCGTGTACCACTGAGAAGCGACGCATCTATCGCAGTCTCTACCGAACTATATCTCGCAACTCGCCGGAAATTAAATCAGAGTCGATATCGCGCGGACAATATCCTGAGATTTTTTTCTCGGCGAAAGTGTTTCGCGTTTAATTGGAAACGGCATTTCGTTTCTATCCACTTCCTCTTTCTCTCTGATCGTCCTCGATGGAACTCGGATTTCGTAACCGCGAACGATACTTTCTCTCTCTCTCTCTCTGGCTCTCTGTCTCTCTCTCTCTCTCTCTCCTCTCTTTCATCCTCCCTTTCCCCGATTCTCTGGCGTTCGACTCTCGCAAAGCGACAGCGGAATATTCGGGCGGCGTCGCGCCGAGAACGGAATTAATCCGACCCCCTCGCTTTTTGCCTTCCGCCGCCACCGCCGCCGCCGCCGCCGCCGAGAGCGTTTCCTCTCCGCGTTTCGCGTCGGCCGGCGATTATTGTCGCGAGCCAAACGCCTAGTGCACAGCCGGAAACAATTCGGGATTGCGAAGGCCGCCGGATTAGCAAACGCCATCCCTCCGCCATTCTCCGCTCTCTCGCCGCCGCGCCGCGCCGCGCCGCGTCGATTCCCGTCGCTGTTCTCGCACTCGGGAACTCCCGAATGCCGACGACGCCCACTCGTTCGCGATCGCGTCGTATGAAACTATTTTGCCTAATGAAGCTCCGTTAAAACTTTCCCCGATAGGACCCTCGGACTCAAGGCCGCGCGCGCGTGCATTCTCGTGACTTCCACGACTCGCTCCACGCCGGCTTACCCGGAAGATATTCCGAAATTGCGCGCGGCATATCCCGCCGACTAATAATTCCATCTCGATATGCGCGCGGACCATTCGACGCCGAGGAGCCCATGATTGTATACATGGCTCGTTTTCCGCCTAAGACGCTGGCCGCCGCTATGCATAAGACATCCTGACAAACGTAGCGCTTCCGATCGCTCGCCATTAATATATCTCGCGCGAAGAGGTACCCTCGCCTTGACGGACACTTAGTCAACGAATGCATCGTACGTTGGGTGTCACTTTAACGGAGCGCATTGCCGTTTCCATTATCATCCACGGGATGCCGATTGCGGCTCGATACTCGATCGTGCAAGACAGAGGAAGAAAGAGAGCCGAGCATTGTTCTTAAACGGACTACCTTTGCCTGCTTGTCTGCCGTTAAAATCTCCAAATAAAGGGCGATATATCGACTGGCGAATGAGCGTGAAATGCCAGGCTGCTCTCTTTCCCCCTCCCGCCCCCAAATCCTTGGGGTACTCTTATTCCCGTGAAAAATTCGCCGCTCTCCCGCCGCTGTCGTCGTATATCGCGGCGAATATGTATATGTGTGTACATGTAGCAACCAGACATACACACACACACACACACACATACAGCATACACGGGATCATACCGAGTGGAGACGACGAATTTCGGCACCGGAAAGCAGCGTATTATGCCCAGATCGATATTACCGTGCGATGACGTTATGCTCCGGGCGTATTCGATCTCTGAACATTCTGATTGCGCGCTGTCTCTCCCCTCCTCCCTCTATCCCTCTCTCTCTCTCTCTCTCTCTCTCTATCTACCTATTTATCAGTCTGTCTGCCCATCCATCTGTCTATCCGTCGCTCTCTGTCTCGCCGCCAGCCAGCAAGTTCACGCTCGAGGAGGCTTCGCCGGCGAAGAACTTCGCCCGGCGGTCACCGTCGTGCAAATCCGTGTAATTAAATCCCGAGATCCCGGCACGTTGTTACGAGTGAGAAAGTGCGTAACAAGATTAATATCAAGTCGCGGTTAAAGTTCTGCTCGAACGGCACGCTCGGACAACGGTGCTCGCGAAGATGGCGGAGGGGGGGGAGGGCCGGAGGCGACGGCTGCAGTGAGAGTGTGTATCGAGGAATATTCAGATGAAAGGGAGAAATCGAATTAGCCGGAGGAGCGCTTAACTTCACCGCCGCCTCAATCTCCTTGTATACACGCGGCCGCTATCCTCGCCGCAAAGTCCAATCTCGCAGAAGTCATGGAGTCGCAGAAGCACTTTAATGAATGTAGAATGAATTTTTCCCCGGGCGGCAGTCTCGGCGGAGACGCGTCGCGTCAACTTTCGAACTTCCGACTTTAAATGCCACGGTAATCGCTTTATATATATATATATAAATTAAGTTGCCGTTAAAGCGAACTCCGTTTGAACTTAACCGAAAGGGAGGACGACGAAGCGGATATCACATCTCGGGGAATTTAATTCGGTTTTAACTTTCAACATCTAGCAGCTTTATTATATATGACTTTCGTGTCATTTTTCTTTATTTCTATTAGCGAGTGCTAAATAACGCTAGCGATTCTTCTTTCAGCTCAAACAATTGAAACGAAAATATAAGAAAAAATGCCGAGGTTTCGCGCAGCATCTTGTCCCGCATTTTCACGGGAGGATTATTTTTGCAACGAGCATTAGGGGACAATTTTCCGCTGTTTTGCAACGCGGTTTACGTCCAGAGGCGCCGGTTGCAAGCCCGAATATGTACGTGCTCGCACGTGATCGAGGACGAAATTGCGTTTTGTAAAGTTTCGATGAAAAAATAAATAAATAAAGTATCCTGCGAAAATATTTATAGCCGCGGTCGCGAATATTTGATTCCCGCGCGGCCGGCTAACACGTCTCGGATGACACCGTCCGATCGAACGGGCAGTTTGCGACATTTTTTAGACGCGTCCTGGGATCGAGAACGCGTCCGCGCGAATATCAGCGACTCGCCGGAAAGCTGACTTCCCGTCTGAGGAATTGCAAATTTGTCCGGTGTGTAATGCGCGTATCGAAACTCAGCGCGGCCGTCGCGCGTTCTCTCAGTCGCGGACTTACTTCGGATTCAGGAGACAATTCTCTCTTTTCATCGCAGCGAGGAGAGAAGGAAAGGGGAGACACACGATGAAGTCGAAGATCTCTCCTTCGATCGGGGGAGGAGTGAGAACCGGCGAATTTCTCAATTTTCGTCAGTCAACGGGAACGGTCTAGCGACTACCGCGCTCTCGATATTTCTCTCTCTTCGGAACGAAAATAAGATGCAGGTCCCGAACGCACGGCGTCCCGTCGCCATCTAGTACGCCCTCCTTCCTTCATTGTACAGTCATCTTGCATGGAACAGTAACATCATCGAATAGCTCAATGCGATTGGACAATATGACGTGCGCGCGCGAACGATTTTTCACCGTTATGCGCAAACATCGCGACAACTATGATACGGACATTAAAATTTCGATGGGCGAGTTTTATTCGAAAAATTGGAACGTAGCTGTGGACACATCTGCCAGGAGACTGGCCGTTACATAAACAATTTTCGCCGATATATTTCGGCCGTTGCAAAATCTGTCCTACATCGAAAAATATTATCGGCTTTACGAACTCCGGCCGACGATTGGGCAAGCGGCCGGACGCGGCATCATTTTTCGGCCGTTTTATTCGGACATTTGGTGCGCGCGCGATGACTGATCCGGCATCGCTATCGCTCCAAATCACCCGCTGTTGTCCGCACCCAAATCCCGCCACCCCCCTCCGTCCAGACTCCAACCCTCTCTCTTTTCCGCTGCCTCTTTTCCTCTCGCTCTCCCACCCTCTCTCTCTCACTCTCTCTCTCTCTCCCTCTCTCTCTCTCTCTCTCTCTCTCTCTCTCTCTCTCTCTCTCTCTCTCTCTCTCTCGTCCTCTCTCTCTCTCTCTCTCTCTCTCTCTCTCTCTCTCTCTCTCTCTCTCTCTCTCTCTCTCTTGGAGCGGCGACCGACTCCCGACGGTCGCATAAAAACTTTTGAATTATTTATGTTTTTTTCCGCGAGTCCGCAGTTGCAATGCGGGATGCAAATGCATCTTCTTTTTTGTCATCCCTTTGAATGTTTAATGTCGGCCCGCCGACAGAACTGTGGCCCTCTCTCTCTCTCTCTCTCTCTCTCTCTCTCTCTCTCTCTCTCTCTTGCTTCGCGAGTTATCACCTTCTCGCTTCTCTTTCTCTCTCCCACCTCTCTCTCTTTCTCTTTCTCCCTTCCTCTCTCTCTCTCCCTTCCTCTCTCTCTCTCCCTTCCTCTCTCTCTCTCTCTCTCTCTCTCTCTCTCTCTCTCTCGCGGTCAACGAGCTAGGAGAAGTAGGGCCGGACGTGCGAACAGTAAACGAGCTGAAGAAAGAATGCGAGCAAGATGAGATACCGTAATGAGGCGGAGGAGAGAATTTTTTAGAAAGTGAGACTAACGCGGCCGAAATGCGCGAGAAGCCGCCGATAAGGTGAGACGCTTGCGACAATAGCGTGAAATACGTCGAAACAACGGTGCACAAGCTTGCAGAACGAACGAGTGCGAAAAATAACGAATTTGACAAAGGGGTATATAAAAATTCGGCCGAAACTTTACGGGATCGCGACGTGAGAATGTTTCAGGACTCGTGGAATTAGCGAAAAGCGCCTGCACATCGCGTGAAAATGCGCATTTGTTGAGCGAAACAGGGGCTGATTTATTTGCGAACAATACGGATACCGTGTACGGAATGCCGCGCATTGCGTAGCTGTAACGTCTCCGCAAAAGCGTTTAATAAAAATTCCTATTCCGGACCCTCTGCGGAACGCCAAAGGTACATGCGAAAATAGTGTTCATATTTGACTTGTGTCATATATTTATGCGCTTAACGGGCTGCATGTACGAGTAAAGTATTTCGCTGAAATTAGATAAATTAACGAGCGCACTACATTTTCAGTATGAAGATGAATAGCCGTAAATCTGTCTCTCTCTCTCTCTCTTTTCTCTCTGCTTCGCTATCGCTGCTTGCTTTTCCACGTCTTGCTGATATTTCAACCATGCATATGATCAACATAGAAGAGACAGCGTGAAAGAGCGAGCGAGCGGATGAGCGAGAGAGAGAGAGAGAGAGGCAAAAGAGAAGGATGGAGAGAAGGTGAAACAAAAGCGCCAAGAGGGTCAAAGGAGAGAGCGAGCACAGGTGAAATCGATTTTAGCCGGCTGGTGCGCCGACCTATCGCGCGAGTCTCGAAAGTTACGTATTAGGTGCTTCAGCCATAATGGGTGCAATCAAACGTTAGGATTACGAGTCAGTAGAGAAAGAGAACGGGAGACAGAGAGGAGAGAGAGAGAGAGTGAGAGAGAGAGAGAGAGAGAGAGAGAGAGAGAGAGAGAGAGAGGAACAGAGAAAAGGGAGGGAGGGAGAAAGGGAGAGAGTGGGATACGAGAAGAGGGTAGACGGAGAACGGTTGAGAAGGGTTAGTTCGCAGTTTCAGGTGCATAAACGAGCTCGCAGCTGCGCAAGAACACGTGCACCTGTAATAGTACAACAACTAGCGTTGAAGCGTATGAGGATCGTTAGACAACACGACGTCACGATGTTTAAGCTCATAAAAAGTAAGGAGTCGCTACGGGTAAAATTGTCAGAGCGATGAATCTCTTTGCCCTTGTCTTTTGCAGGCGCACGTTCCTCCCCCCTCCCTCTCTGTCTTTCACTTTTCCAACTTTCGCTTGTCGAACATAATCAAAAGACTTCTTATACTTACCGTATCTTTTCTTGAGAGTCTCTAATTATCAACATTGAGCGCTTCGGTAATTAAATTACCTCGGTTAGATCCTGTTCCGAGATAAAACGAGGAAAAGAAGGAAAAATTAAGGCGGGAACCTCTCTCGAAATTTTTTTGTCGGACGAGGGAAAAGGAGAGATATCAACCGCCTCGGAGATTCGCGGAGAAACTCGCAGTATGTATTAGCCGTGAAGGAACGAACGCGTGGGAGGAACGAACGAGAATTTCTCCATTCGAAATCTTCGCGTGGTCCGATGCGCGATCGCGATATACACACATATATATATATATACACACACAAACACACATATATATCCAAGTTTCTTCTTTCCACATTTAATGTCGCCGCGGCGGCACATGATAAAGCACGTGCGCGCGGAATTATGAGCGCCTTACCCCTCGTTTCTAGCTTTATCACGTCCGCCGACCCGGCTTTATCAACATAAATACACGCTCGGGCTCGCCATCATCCCGGATCGTGTAATATTCGAAAACACGCCGCGCACAATATTTCGCTTCCGCGCGCGTCCCCGGCTGCAATCCTTTCCTCCCTTTCACGATGCAAGTGGCGAAATATTACCCCGTGTGTTCGAGGTGCCGGCGCGCGCCCGCTCGCCTCGAGTCTAACTTTAAGGAAGAACGCTCCGCGCGGCCCGCGTTTCGTTCTCTTCGCCGCAAATCTCACAAAGACTCTGGACGACGACAGCGATAAGGGTTTTGCGGAGAAGGCTATCGCGAAAACTTCGAGTCCGCGCTGCGAACGTATTATTTCCGGGGCAAAATTTCCCGCCGGCATTATCCGGGAGCCGATACGTTGTCCGAGCGCCTAACAAGAGCGCCCCTTCAGGAATAATCGTTTCGAGATTCGCTCGATTGAGTCGCTACTACTCATAAAGGTTAAAACGAGCGCGCGCTCGCTCGCGAGGCGCACTAAAAATTACCATTTTGTTCTTATCGAGGTAATGCTTTCAGAGAGCCATGACTTTCCGCTTTAAACCAGGCAAGTGGAAAAACCCTTACGATAGTCAGCCGTACGCGAGGAGCGCACATGTGCACGTGCACTGCGGCTAAAATATACAATGTGTCCTCGCAATAGCACACGGCACTTCCGCCTTACGGATTCTTGCCGGAGTTCTTGCGGAACTCGCTCTCAGCGCAAATTCCGTGGAAAATATTCGCCGGCTCCGTCTCGTCGCTCATGAAACGCAGCGACGCTCGAGAGAGCCGAGAGAGAGTTTCGCCGGGATCATCGATCGAATTAAGCCGAAGACTTTCCAGTCAGATCCGCCGCGATACACTCGAGGATCTCGCAGTAATAAAATCCCGCTCAACTTATAAATCCGAGACGAACGAAAGCGTCATGATACATCGGCGTGTTCGAGCGAAGCCCGATACGTCTCGCCAATTTTCCATGCTAAATAGCCCTACAGCGACAATGGACATCGGTACGAAACCCATTCTTCTTGGCTTCGCCCAAGGCGTCGCTCTGCGGTCGCGGGAACACGCGATACCTCCGGAACACCCTGTACACATACATAAGGTAGCTCGCGCGCTCAATGAGGCAGGTTGCGTGCATTGTGTACGTGGCTGTTAGGCGACCCCCAGTATGGCCCTTCTGTGTCCAGCAGAAGTCCACAGTACGCCCCTGAGGGCACTTCGGTGCTCGTGCACAGCGTCTCGACCGGAAGGACTTTCACGTCGGGCGACAACGCCACCCACCCTAACCGTCTCACCCTCGCCTTCGCCCTCGCCCCCGCATATTTTCCTCTTTTTCTCTCTCTCTCTCTCTCTCTCTCTCTCTCGTTGGCGTTCCCTCCTCCAGGCGCCGTTAAATAAATAGTTAAATAAAAAGAGAAAGAGCCATTGCTGGTCGCGTCCGCGTCCCCTCGCGCCAAGCCTCCCCGCCGAAGGACCGTTTCGCTGGGAAGCATATTATTATACCCTTAACCCAGTCCTTCGCTGTCCGTCCCTCTGTGTAACCGGGCCATCTGACTTACGGCGCTCTTTCTGCCACTAAAAGGTTTACCTCATCCAGCGTTCTCTTGGAGACACAATAAGGAGTCTCGTATACAGGTACGGTTACTCGCGTAATAAGATATCGTTATTTACCGTCAGATAGCGCGATGTCCGCAACACGTCGCGTCTAAATGTGGATACGAATGAGCAAGCGAACATTTCTTACGTTGCAGTAAGCAATGATGCATGTTTCGCAAATGATGAGGTTTATAAATGCCGGAAATGAAACGATGAGGAATTGATCTCGGAAACGAGTCTTCTCGTGAAGTATCTGGACGTAACCAATGCATATCCTGTATCGTAAAATTGATATACGTAAATTCGATTGTCAATCATCCGAAAATTACATTCGTGTTATCTTCGAATTAGTCATCTTGATCGAAGCTGACTTCGACGGTAAATATTGTTTACCGCGCGCGGCTGGCGTCGCAGATGGTTACGTATTTTGACAATTCGAACGTAAAAATGTTAAACAGAATGTAAAAACTGTAAAACTATACATATATATATATATATATTAAATTATTTAATTTGATATGTTATAATATGTTATAATTTAATATTTTTTTATTTAATTAGATATATATATTTATATATAAATTAAATTATACATATAATTTTACTTAATTTACTTAATTATAATTTTATTTAATTTTACTTAATAATTTTATTCTTAATCTTTCACCTCATGAGTGTAACCGATATTGATGAGATGGTGATGATGATGATGATATGCATACATACATATATGATGATGATATACATACATACATACGTACATATCATCGCCTTATTAATGGCATCAGTTACATTTATGAGATAAAATATGTAAAATTAATGAATAATGATATTAAGTAATAATATCAACGAAGAGTAAGTAAAGACAACACACAAGTGTGTTGAAGCGTGTCTAAATGTATCCTGCCAAGTGGGGATCACGTGGCTTCGGAATCAATAATTCACACAGATACAAAACAACCGAGCGATCATAACAGTCCTCGATGTCAGTAAACAGACCGGGAGCGGCATCGCGTGTGATTTCCGCTTGTGAATTTTCCGGGTTCCTCGAATTGATGGAATCGTTCGCAGTACACGTAACGTTATTTCGCACGTGTGATCGTCACGTTAGAATTATTTTGAGTAGGGCATTCTGAAATTTTATGGGTAACTACCAGTTTTTCTTTCTTATTCTCCTTCATCCCAAAAAGAAATCACAGTTTCGAGCCTTTCTACTCTCGATACATTTATTCGCGCCTTTTCAGGCGACTAACCACGAAACTTGCTTTTTGTTTCAAATCTGACGGGAACTGTAACCGCAAACGCTAGGTGCGGTTTCTGGAAGGTGCAGTTTCGATGGATGCTGAGGTCGTATCGGAGAATCCGGTTCGGGCAGAGCAGAATCGGCTCGAAGATAGTTTTATAGATTTCCAGTTTAACTCTCGCGTTTCATCCGTCACAATCGAAAAGTGGGACGTATTGCCCGTGCAAAAGTCGCCGAGTTAGAACAATCGCGTACGGTTAACACCTTCTCGTGTCTACGCATATCATATCTTGCTTGTCAAGTCATTCATTATCATATCTAATTGGCGATGGTACATTTGTTGTTGCAGAACCGTGCGCAACCGTATGACCGATCCTGAAAGACTCTCGACATTTCGGTGAGTCAAATCAAGATTTTAGGTGGTGGGTTTTCTGGCTGCTGGTTGTTACGCAAAATCAATGCGATTTGTTTAGTTCCATAGATTTCTGCATGCACATCGACAGAAAAAAAATTGTTAATCTCACTGCAAGTTATAACTATTTCCGGTGCTAGCCGGAATATCTTTTGTTATTATTCGAACAAATAGAGATGGTAGCAATATGCACATAAGGCTGTTATCGATAACGCTATATAACAGCGTTTGCCTGAAAAACGGGTTTTCCAATTGTAATCAGTTCAGTATGCAAATGCAGTCACAAATACCAAACACATTTTTCCCAGCGTACAGCTTTGCGTGTGCAAGTTTCTGCACGGTCCGTTTGAAACAATCAGAGGATCGTTTGTTAAACAAAGATAAGATAGCCGTTTTTCTTATTAGATGTTTAAACTTATAATCACATGTAATTCAAGAGATGCAGAATTATTCGACGGTATTTTCATCCAATGTAATCCCTTAATTGTTTTAAGCGCATCAGAATTATGCGTCATAGTGGTGCGTCATATTGCGCCTCAAAATTACATGTGAAATCAATGAAACTATGTTACTTCGCTCGAGATAAACATAACAATCATCGCAAAATTACGGAAACGGAAAGACGCAAAACATATTGCACATTTCGACATTTATCTGAAAAATCGTCGCGATAAAAATGTTTCGAAATTTTCCACATGCGGCATGTTATAATGTCATTTTAATGTCGAGAGAAATATTAAATTCAACGTGTGTATTTATCGTTGCTGGTTAAAGTTAGAATTTACGCAAAACAAGAGTTTCAATTTTTCGACAATATGTATCGGGTTGGTCCATAAATTTGCGCGGATTTTTCTCTAGTCGACATTCGCATATTAGTATTAAGCGAATACTTCCATACAGTTGGCTATCCATGTATAAGCTTTGATGTAGCTAACATTTTAAAATGTATTTTGTGGTATAAATAATAGAATCTAAAAATGTACAGTTTGATCTCTATTGTGGTTTGAAAACGAAAGGCAGTAATAAGTTTCCCAATGCATTATATTTTTTTATTTTTGTAAAGGCAAGAATGCTGACGCCAATATACAGGGTGCTAAATTTCAAACGTAACAGGTAAAAAATCTCGAAAACTATGAAAGATGTTAAGAAAAGCTAAAACACGTGTTCCATGATTTCGAAGGGGAAAGAGAATGGTATTATCAGTTTTTTATTTGGAGGGCATTTTCAGGATCAGTTGAAGGTCAATTTTAATTTTTTTTAAATAGAAAGCCCAATTTTTTATTATATCTTCTTTTTCTACCAATTAATTTTAACAACTTTTGTCTGAAACATTTTTTTATTTGCCTAATATTTTTTGAAATATTTAAAGAAAACTTGGTAACTTTTTCAACATTTAACTTACGATATCTCGCTAACTATTCGTCGAAAGCAAGATAGTATTATTTTTTGCTTTATTTACTATCAAGAATATATTGTTATAATAATGCCCTAACTTTTGTCAACTTATCGACCTTTGGAAATTTCAAAATTATTAAATTAACATAAATAAAAAGTAAATAAAGTAAAAAATAATACTATTTTGCTTTCGACGAATAGTTAGCGAGATATCGTAAGTTAAATGTTGAAAAAGTTACCAAGTTTTCTTTAAATATTTCAAAAAATATTAGGCAAATAAAAAAATGTTTCAGACAAAAGTTGTTAAAATTAATTGGTAGAAAAAGAAGATATAATAAAAAATTGGGCTTCCTATTTTAAAAAATTAAGTTGACCTTCAACTGACCTTGAAAATGCCCTCCAAATAAAAAACTGATAATGCCATTCTCTTTCCCCTTCGAAATCACGTGATTTGGAACACGTGTTTTAGCTTTTTTAATATCTTTCATAGTTTTCGAGATTTTTTACCTGTTACGTTTGAAATTTAGCATCCTATGGGAAGATGCCGTATTCGGTAAGGATGAGTAAATGAATGCATATAGTAGTTGGGAGTGGTTTTCAAATTTTCGTGCAGGGGAGAAGCGGATGTCCAAGATACATCTCATTCTGATAGTCCGGTAACCACAGATGTCCAGCAAATAACCACTTTCATCGATTCTGATCGACACGTCACAACTCGAGACGTCGCAGTAAAGCTGAATGTTGGTCAATCGGCTTGTTTCGAGACATTCAAATCAAATTGAATGATAAAGAAGTTGAATACGTTTGGCTGCCGCGCCACTTGACAGAACGAAATTTAATGGATCGTATATCCATCCGCGATTCACTTTACAAACGCAACGAAACCGAGCCACTTCTTAAACAAGTGATGACAGAAGACGAGCAGTGGATTCTTCATAGTAAAGTTGAGCGAAATCGATCGCGGAGTAAGCAAAGTGAACTTGCATTATCTGCTTCTAAGCCTGGTTTGCATCCGAAAAAGTCATGTTTCCCATTTGGTGGAGCTGAGAGAGAATTGTTACAAACTGCTATCCAACAACAAAACTATTAATTTGAATAAATACCACGCCCAACTGCGCACGTCGATGGCAGAAAAGGCTAGAAAGCATGCCGAATTGGACAATTGGACAGGTATCGTCTTCCATCACGAACCAAGACTTTATATATGATATCATTACAGACCCGACGAAAATTGTTAGAGTTTGACTGGGACGTTTTGTCTGAACCGCCATGTTCATCAGACATTCCCCTTGCGACTACCGTCTGTTTTGTTCATTACAAAACTTCCTTGGAGATATAAACTTCGTTTCTCTTTAGAAAATGTGCAAAGTCACTCGGAATGTTTCTTCGCTGAAAAAGCACAAGAGTTTTACGAGAGAGGAATTGTGGAATCATACGAAAGATGGCAAAAGATTGTCGAATAGAATAGCGCATATATTACTGATAAAAAGTGCGCTTTTTAACAAGAGTAACATGAGTTGCAATTTTCTGTAAAAATCCGCAGTAACTTGTGGATCAACCCGATACAATCATCCGCAAGATGAAACACTCAGCTTGTTCCTCTTCATGTTGTCGAACGCGATCGATACGCGGTTTGTTTACACGCGATCCGCGAGTGTGTTTTCGGAGCATCGACAGTTATTATACCTTCCATTAAAACGTTAAGTGCCGTTGAAACGATCGCGAGTGCAATGCAGGGAAGTGCAATCTACGTAGAACGATTGGACGCCACGGAACTCGGGTGCTAGGAACCCGGACGATTCGGACGGCTGAACGTCGCGAAATGTTAACGCGCAATGGTGAGCGTACAATCGGAACGCTCACAAAGCATCGCACGACGTAATGCGTGCAATACGTAGACATAAATTGCATTGGTCGCTGTGAATGAAGAAAATCATTGCGCGAAAGTTACAGACTGATAACAGTACAAGATTGTGTTTAAAAAATTGTAAACGAATTGTTAACGTATATATTTGTAGAATTTAGATTGACGAAATATATACAGGGTGAGGAAAAACTATGGAAACTCTGAAAAATATAAGTTTTACAGAAAAGTGTTTCGGATAAAAGTTGTAGCGTTTAAAAAGATTTTACTGATACTATTTACTGATCTTATCAGTTTGACCTTGAGTGGCGCCGCCAAGGTCAGAACGAAGTCAAGTGGAATTTTTTAACTTCCAATTCTTTGATTACATGTTCTTATAGTCCTTGTTGAGATATTTTCGAAATACTATAATAAAAACTAAAAACTTTTTTTAATGGACACTTTGCCATTAGGAAAAGTTGTTGGGTTTGATTAGCATCCGGTACAACTTTCGAAATTTCGAAAATGTGAACAACTTTTATTGCGTCACCAATTTTTACAAATTTCTTTTGCAATCTGAGTAGTTTTCGATACATCTCTAAGTGATTTCTTATTGTCTTCGATTAGCACAATTCAGCACAACTTAGTAGACTTGCGATAAATGCATTGTAGAAGAAGTTATTTGTTAATTTGTATTTCAACTTTAACATTTTTTTTTACTGAACGAAAGGAGATATCCAGTTTCTTCAAACGGCACAACGCGGCAAGTTAGTAGGAATTCACAAACAAAAATTGAGTTCATTCGGAAAAGTGGGGGCTGGCAAATTTTCGTTTTTATTTTTTTTCTCAAATGTTATTCAAGTTGTCGGTCTCGCGTTTGCGACACAAATCAGCATAAATATAGTACGATACGGCACAATAAAGAAAAACTCCAAATTCGAAATGCGGGGCTACCAAAAATTTAGTTTTTCTTAATTTTCTTGAGTACGCTTTGAATTAGAGTTACGGATTGCGGCACAATACGGCATAAACTTAGCACAATGCAGCACAATTTGAAAAAATAAAAAAATTGAAAAGTGTGGAGCCAACTTCACACACGTTGAAAGCAGATAGGTTTCAATATAACGTCTAAGTATATGCATCTCGATCTCTAATAACACCAATCGCATTATTAGAAAAAAAAAGAAATGTTCGCGCTACGGTAAATCGCAATTTCGAAGAGTCAAAGGCCATTCCAGAGGCGTCGATTTCTCTGGCGTGTTTCTTTTTCCGTTCTGCTGACAGACGTGAACGCAGTTTCCCCGTGTTCGAGCAACTTCCCTACCGCTCGTCGTAATTCGGTTTTGCGCGGTCCAGTTAATAAAGATCGAACGTCAACAGCGCAGAATAAACACAATTACCTCGAGCCTTCAAAAGATCACGAGATTTTCTGGTTGCGCGCGTTACGAGCACGCCGTTGTGAGAAAGCACTCGGGGCACTTTTGACCCCCTTTGCTTTTAACAGGATCGACAAATACGGAAATAAGAGCACGTACACGTATTTTCGAGAACAATGTCAGAATTTCGTCCGCTCAAAATCGCGCGATAAGAGAGATGGAGTATCCTTAATTGGAAAAATATTAAAAATCACAATTATTCTCTCGGCAGGGGAAGGGATGAGCGGGATAATCGCATTGTCCGCGATATACGTCACGCAATCATCCAAGCGAGAGTAAAAAAAGCAAAAGGGGAAAGAGGGGTGGGAAAGCAGACACGTTTAGATATCATTTGCGGATTTCAAAAATATCCTTGAGGCTACGAGGTTAACGATTTCGCTCAGGAGCTGACGTTTCACTTCGGCTTAACTCGATTGTGTGTGTCGTTAATCGAGGAAATTCATCAAGCCGCGCCGGCCGGGCCAATATAAACACTCGGTTAATCGTGCATAACGTTATCGTGGGAAAAAATACAGTCTGCGGAGTCGGTGCGCTTAAAAACCCAGGGAAGTTTCGAACGCCGAGGTCCGCGCGGACGGAGTCTCTCGCATAATGCGAATTTATCGATCATCCGCAGTAGGGCAGGGGGGAGGGGAAGAGGGGATGCGCCTTTCGGTCCATCGCGAGTTCGTTTTCAGCGAAAAAGGGAGAATTATGAAATTTCCGGTCGGTTGAGAGCGAGAAAGAGGGAGAGGGAGAGAGGTATGAAGGATAGCGTGAAAAAGAGAGAAAGAGAGAGAGAGAGAGAGAGAGAAAGAGAGACGACGGGGAGAAAAGCAGAATTGGTTACGCTGAAGCTCGACCAAGAGACCGCGAGAACGAATTGGGGAGGAAAGGATAGATAGATAGAGAGGGAGAGAGAGAGAGAGAGAGAGAGAGAGAGAGAGAAAGGGTGAGAGTAAGAGAGTCAGGGGAGAGGGGAAAAGGGAGACTGTTCAGAACTCACGTAGTGCATTCAGACGTTTTTATCCCCCCAGGATTTCTATCCTCGATGCGCACACTTACGCGTTATGTCGGCTCATCGCGGTTTATCCCCCGCGTCTCCGTGAAAATGGCAAATTACAGAAATAATGGAAACGAGTTAAGCCTCTCTTTCTCTCTCTCTCTCTCTCTTTCTCTCAGGAGAATTTCCTTTCCGAGAGTCAAAAAGAAGCCGTCGCGTCCTTTTACGACTGGTACCAGCAGAAAGGATACGTAGCTTGAGCGGTTGTAATTAGCGAATAGAGACCACGGAGGAGGGAGGCGGGGGGATTCCGACTTCCCGAGATCAACGTTGCGCGCGCCGTGCACTGTCGTGTAAAACTCGCGTCGACTACTTTCAAATCGCTCGGACAGATAAAACAAGGAGGCTCTCCACATCTCTCTCCTTTTATCTTCCTCTTTCGGGCCTCCGAGCTTTCGGCCGCTGAGAAACGCAAGAACAACCGACGCTTAACTCGTGATTAACGCGAGTTATATCGATGGATCGTTGAAGCAGCGGCGATATGTTTTATATCGTGGAAAAGGGTGTATATTAAGCATCCTCGGTCGCGGGCGAAGGGAAGAGAGAGTGGACAACAGATCGAGAGAGCACTGCAAACCCGAGTGTGTTATTTTGACACGTATAAGCTGAAGCTTTCTTCACGCGTTTCTCGTCGTCTGAAATCACGTCATTTGATGCATTTCGATATCACTTGACGCGTTTAAACGCGTTAAACGACGTGATTTAAGATACGCGTAAAGGAAGCTTCATACGAAGGAAGCTTATACGCGTCAAAATAACACACTCGGATTTGCAGTGAGGAGAGATCGGGATGAAGAGATAGAAAACGCCACCGCTTCAGCTCTCGACGAGACAAGCGGCGCGGAGGACATTTAAAAAAGCGGCAGGAGTAAGAGCGCTAGCAGTAATCACGGCCGAAAAAAGCTCTCTCTCTCTCTCTCTCTCTCTCTCTCTCTCTCTCTCTCTCGCTCGCTCGCTCGCTCGCTCTCGCTCTCTCAGTCACGCGATCCATCCCCGCATAATTAATCAGTTTCGTGGGGCAGTAATTACGGTGCGTTTCTGCGCGATCGTCCGCATAGTTTCCGTCAGGGGCGCTGAGGGGCGGCGAGGGGAGATTGGAAAAAAGAGGGAAGAGCACGGGGGAAAAAGGTGGAATAGCCCGCGGGCGCATCTCCACTCGACGCGGCAGTTAGTACGCCGCGCGACGAGACAAGGGAGCGCGCGGGGGGATGAAAGTGAACGGCCTGGAGGCTGCAAGGGTGCGGTTTTTTTTCAATTCGCCGCAAACAACCTGCCGTCGATAAAATCTGCATTATTCCGCGCAGAGTATCAGCTTACCGGCCGCTTGGAGAGGAAAAAGCGGGAATAAAAAAATTAACTGCTGCGTGCGCGAGCCGCCATCGTTCCGTTTAGCGTTATACGCGTGTCGTTCGCGAAATTATGCCGCCGGCGCGGCACCGATTTACGGACTTATTTAGAAGTGCGGTTATGTAATCAACCGAAGGAGAGAGAAAGACGGGGAGAAAAAGCAAGGGTGGATGGAGGTAAAGGTAGGAGAACGAGGACAGAGAGAGAGAGAGAGAGAGAAGCGGGGACATCCCGTCTCATCCTTTGTTCGCTAACAAACGACTACTATTAGCATTATACTAGGAGTTCCCAAACTTTTCAGTCGTGTCTCTCACTCCCTCCCCCCTCAGTTATGAGGGATTCCGCGCGGAGTTTACATCTGGAATTCGTAACGCAACATCGTGAAAATGAATTTATCGAGTTAAAATATAATGGTGCGGTGAGAGATGAAATATGTAACGGTTAAATATCTAATGGTTACGTAATATCTGCTGGAAAATGTACATTCATTATCCCCTCTCCTTCTCTCTTCTCCGTATTAATTTCTGTCCATCCGCGACGGCTCACTTCCACGCGCGAGTCCGTTCACCGCGACGAATTCATACGAGAGCCGAGGTCGGCTTTGAGATCCGCGTCTTGCGAATGTCGCTGCACTGCCGCTGAACTATCACGTATCTGTCCAATCACGTTAATTAGGGTAAGTCCGGGATAGATGGGCATAGGGGATAAATGATTAATTGCTATAATTTTGTTAATATATGCGAGGCGTCAGCGCTGATCGGTCATCGTGAGTTGAATGTACCACGAGTAGATGTGTCTCTTCCTGATGCACAAAAACACTGTTACTGTGAATAAATAAATGTTGTATGTTTTATTAACCTCTAAAATCTTTCATCGTCGGAAAAATACCTTGTGAATGCGGTTTACTTTGAGTTACAACATTAGACCTGGAAATGCGGTTATGAATGCCTTGTGAATGTGGTTTGTTTTGAGTTACAACATTAGACGCTTAAACAACCAAAAACGACTTTACGAGAAACGACTTTAACTTCGAAATTTGTCACCGAGACTATGTTTCACGCGGTATACGCATCTTTACGCGAACTTTCCAAACGGGATAGATAGTTCATTTTTATCAGGATTAGACGGGCAGCCTACTCAGCGAGAAATAGCAAACAATGGACATCGAAACGATGTTTTTTAGATGATTTAGACGTATAAAAAACGTCGATCCGATATCTGCTCGACTATCATTTTTCCCTGGGTATCTAACATTAAAAATTTCGATACATTTTCAAACAGCTTCTTGTTTCGTTTAAAGATGCCGAATAGATTTTTTTCTTTTTTCTCTCTTCGATAAACAGTATTTTCCCATAGGCTCTCTTTCTGTGCTGCCACTTTTCAATTTTTTCTCCAATGTTGTCCTTAGTTTCTATGAGAAACTTGTGGGAATGTTTTATTTTATTAATAATTAATAAAAGGATTAATAAAAAGGTTAATAATTAATAAAAGAATATAAGATACTAAAAAAATAAATAAAGATAAAAAAATTTCTACATTATTATAGGCATGTCCAACTATCTCTTCACGTATGACCATCTAACCCGGAGACTTGACCATCTATTCCTCACAGAATATTTTTAATATTTCGTTATTACTGTCTCTCATGAATTTTTTTCCACAAAAATCCTACCTGCACATTATCCTCTACTGAATGTGTTAATATGTTGTTGATCATTTATTGCAATAATACAGATGTGTAATTTCCAATTAAAAAAACTGTGGCCATCTATCCCGGACTCTTACCCTAATCAAAGCATCAGCGCTTTCGACTCGATTATCGCTGCTGCCTTTATTGAGATTTCAAGCCTCAGACTATTGCACATACGTAATCGCGCGCGTCTCGCCCGCCATGGCAAGGGTGCCTCGAGAATAATTCACTTGATTTCGTCGTTAAACGCGCGCGTGCGCGTATTGCACGGCGTCGATAATAATCAGCAGCACTCGACGCGCGATATCGGGATAATAGCAATAACGATAATATCGCCGCGTTTCACGTGAGAACTGTGCGAGTCGTTAGCAGAAAATCATCATTAGAAAAGGAAAAGAAACACATCATTAATCATGGAAAACGCCATTAACGAAAGGCATTAATACCGCGCAATTAGCGCTACAGAGTTCCCCGCTGAGAAATCGATTCGGCGCGCATCCAAGGGGTGAAAAGAGCCGGCGTTACTTCCGTGACACCTCGTATACGTTGTACGATAAATCGCGGGCGCTGCTCTTCCTCTCCCCTTTCCCCTTCCTTTCTTTCGCTCGCTCGCTCGCCTGCTCGCGCGAGTGTAATTAATCGGGCGGCCGATAAACGCGACTACGAGTGCGAATAACACTTTTTTCTAGACTGCCACGCCGACTTTCGGCGGAATTGCACGTTCGCTCGTTCAATTTGCACGTTCCTCCGCTCGCGCGTATATACACGACTCGGAGTTTTATTGGAAACGATGCGGCCGGTCGACCAGCCAGGCAACCTGCCTGCCTGCTGCTTGCCTGCCTGCCTGCCTGCCTGCCTGCCCGCCTGCCTGCCTGCTTGCCTGCCTGCCTGCCTGCCGTCGCGCACGGCGACCGTTGTAAAATTTTCCGTCCTCGCATTAAAACCGTAAAAGTGGACGCGCTCACGCGTCGAGATTGCGGCGTGAAGCGCCGTAAAGCCGTTACCAGGCGTGCCCGAATTACGACCGGTTTCGCTCTTTACACCGATCCGGCCGATTTCCTCTCCTCTTTTCTCCTCTCCTCTCCTCTCCTCTCCTCTCCTGCCTCCCCGCCCGCGCCTGACTCGACGGTCCCTCCCGCCACTTTGAATTCGCCCGGAGTCCCTCGTAAACGGTAACACGACCCTCTCGAAATATCGACGGCGGCAGTTCCCTCCCCTCCCCTCCCCCTCGCCCAACCTCACGGAATAAAAATCTGTCATTGTGACGCGAAATTAGCTTGGCTCGCTGCCCCGCGGACGAGACGTTTACATTGGACGTCCGGCATATTAGGCCGGATTCGCACTGTTCGTGCGGCAACCGGAACGCCGTGAGATTCCTTTTGAGTAGGTTAGCTTAAGACGCGATACTGTGAATAATGCAAAAGTATTGAAGAGTGCTTAGGTAGCTCGACAACGGCTCCTGCCTGCCGTCATCATTTGAAGCGTCGTCTTGTGGGTTGTAATTTTCAGAAATCTTTTTTGAAGAAGCTACGAGGCGTACAAAATTCCGAAATCTTGCTGTATACATTCGTAGAAAGTTCTTAGCTTTCTTCACAAAATTTAACTCACCACATGGTGCTTTGCAATCATTCATGTCGACACTTAAAATACGCGAAAGGGTGGGAAAATATTTCGACTTGAAATTTTGCTCCGGTCGATACGAAACTTAAAAAGCTACGAACTTCCCGAGCAAAAAATTGTTAGGGTAATTCTCATGAAACATAAGGCCCCGATAAGGCCGAAAGTAGGATGCCCTAAAAGGGATACCTCATTATTACCACATCAGGCCCCGAGATAGATTTTTTAGGGATACCTTAAGTCAGAGCTCGGCAAAATGTGCACGCAACGACCGATTTTCGACTATCTCCGCCCACCGCTATTCCCTTTACCTCGCCGCTCCGCGCGCTGCCTACAAGCCGCTCGAATCTCAGAAGCGTGTTTCCAATAGTTTTCCACGTCACCTATGAAGTACTATTGTTGACGCGTTTTTTTTTAAGTGGTATTCCCAGTAAGCCTAATCCACTGATGACTGTAACAACCCGTAACTAATTGAACAGAAGCGAAATAAAATATGTTAAATGAAGAATATTCAATTCGATTTTCGGCGTCTTTTATTGGTAAGAGTGGAAACGTCAATTTGGATATTGCATGTAGCGAGCCGCATAAGACGTGGTAAGGAATCGTCGCTTAAAGAACACTTCTCATTTTTTATAAACTTCATTTTTGAAAAATGAAGAGGCCTACTGGGGATACCACTTAAAGAAAAACGCGTCAACAATAGTACCTCATGGGTGACGTGAAAACTATTGGAAACACGCTCCTGAGGCTCGAGCGGCTTGTAGGCAGCGCGCGGAGCGGCGAGGTAAAGGGAATAACGGTGGGCGGAGATGGTCGAAAATTGACCGTCGCGTGCACATTTTGCCGAGTTCTTCCTTAGGTTTAATAAATAAGACTTTGATAGGGAAAGCTGAGAAGGATCTTTTAGAGATGCCTTTCTTACAAAATAATATGGCTTTAATATGGAAAACTGATGTGGGCCTTAGAAGGATCGTCTAAAGATACTTTAGATAATGTTATACAAAATCAAATTTTGTTATAGAAAATTAAAAAGATCTGAAGCGTGTAATAAAATTGTCATAGTTTAGTATTATTTTAGTAAGTAAGCTCTATCTGGTCTTTTTAAAGATTTTTTAATTATACCGCGATTAAAAACAAATTTTATTAGTTTTATTCATTACTATATTTATTAGTCTCTTCCAAGAATTCTTCTAGTATTGCCTTCGTTTTGAAATGCAACAAATGTTAATAAAAACAGTAGCAGGATTTTTATATGTAAAGAATATTAAAGCTATATTTTATTGTAAAGTATGTTATATTTTTCAAATAAAGATTTCTTGTTATATACTAATAAGGTTATAAAGAAATAAAGAAATTACAATCTAAATTACTTGGAACGAATATTTTTACTCAAGCAATAATAAAAATATTCCCTTATAAGGCCCTATTAATGCCTTATGAGGACTCGTTAAACCACTTGTTACTATTTGTTACCGTTTATCTTATAAGGCTCTTGTCTTTCTATCTCTACTAAGGCCCGATTAATGTTAGGAAAAAATAATCAGGTCTTTAGCAGAGCCCTATTAATTTTTCTACTCGGATTTCTACTACTACTACTACTGAATCAATATTTGTAAAAAACATCAAAATGATAATTGTTGCAAGGAAATTCATAAGAATTACCCACAAAATGATTTCTTATATGGAAACACCCCTCTCAAGCCTCGAAGCGTCCCTGCGCGCGCTTGAAGAGCGTACTCGACCCCTCCGCTCGACGTATTCCATTATACCCGCATCTTCTATAATCGGAACAGATCTCTTCAGCAGCTGTATCTACTTGCAGCCGATAGTCATGCCACTAGCGACTAATCTGTCTCTCGCTCATCCCCTCTCTCCCTCTCCTCCGAAGTCTACGCGATGATCCGCAGAACCTCAATATTAAACCGGCGTTGGATTACAACAAACACATATATCCAATTCCCAACATACGCCATCCCCGCCGATGTCCCCCGCGCTACCCACGTCCCCTTCTTGCGAGACAAACGTACGCGAGGATTTGTCAGGTACACCGTGTAGATACAGACTCGGCCTCTCCTAGGCGGGAGAGGAAGCGGCAGCTCGGCGCCGGTATATTAGCTTATACGTGTGTAATATGAAGTATTTAGCTCCAATAATACCGGCGGAACAATACGGCTTTACCTATACCGCGTTTCACGTTATATGTGTTAACCCCGCGAAGGTGCCGTCCTCTCGCATTGTTCGAAAGCACATTCGCGCGCACACACGTACGCACGCACGCACGCACGCACGCACGCACGCACGCACGTACGCACGCACGCACACGTAGACGGACGGTGCAGCACGCGCGTATTCGCTCACGCGAATATTCGTGTAGGTAGAACGAAAGAGAGAGAGGGAGGGAGAGAGAGAGAGAGAGAGTGAGACGACATCGCGCTTAAAATTACGGGGGCAGCCGGGCAGAATCCGTTTAACTATTAATTCCCTCGATTTTCGCCGGTAATTCCACGCTGCGTTAAATGTACCGCTTGTAATAAGACATGAGCTCCGATCCGCTGCAATGGCGTTCGGCGACATGACGATACTCGATAATTCATCGGCATTCGCCGATAATCTCGATAATCTGTCTCTGACGAGGGTTGATTTCACGCGCGCGCTCAAGCCAATTTATCCGGCGAGGAGATTCGCGCAAACCAACACACGCGCGTCACGTGAGCAGTGATGACGGACGGATTGCTCATCTGCTTTAGGGATCTGGAAAAATGTATGAATGATGAAAAGTGTACGAATTATGAAATAGAGCGTGATATACATATGCACACGTACGCACGCACGCACGCACGCACGTAGGGGCGACGAGTCGAGCTGCGCGCAAATGTTTGCTATTGATCGAGACGATTCGCGACCTAATAGAATTCAACCTCGTAGAATTCGCCTCGCGATTCCGTCCGCGAAACGACCACCACTACGTGCGCGCGTGTACATTCCCGAGCGATACCTAATCTTCAAAAAGCGAGAAGGGTTGCTATACACGGTGGCTGAATGCAGCGATTGCACGTGGATGCGCGAACAACGCGGCCAAAGTTAAACATGCGTTCTTCCCTCTCCTTAAACCATCAACGAGTTTTGAAGTGTAAAGCACAAAACTCCGGCAAACACAAAACTCTTTTCCTACACGCGGCGTATACAACGAGGAGCTGTAGGGCCCGACTTGTCGGGGTGGAAGGAGAAATACGAGCTAGTGAAGAGAGCCGAGAGAAAGAGAGAGAGAGAGAGAGAGAGAGAGAGGCGGGGGAAGAGACGGGTAGAAGAAGCCAAAAAAAGAAGAGAAAAAGCATGAGGCTAATCCAGACTTTCCTCGGGAAAAGGATGGAGAAGAGCAAGGGTCAAAGGGTCGAAGTAGACTCGCCTTCTTTGCGAGATCGTAAGGGTAAAAGGAGACATTAGAGCTGTGTCTAAAGACCCACGCGAAAATTATTCCTTGGTACAACACCGGCAGGAACCGCTGGCTTTTTCGATCGCTAAATGGAGTTGACACGGTCGTCGCAGAAAAGGGCGAGGAGAACAGACGCGGGGGAAAGAGGAGGGCGAAAGACGTCTGCGGCGATTTCTCGGTCGGTGAGTGTCTCATCTCGCCCGTAAATTATGTGGGAAAGATAATTGCTGCGACGGAGGTGAAAAGTACAATCACGACGAAAGTGAAATTCCTTTTCACTGTCTTTTCTCGCGATGCCTTCTCCTTCTCTCTCTCTCTCTCTCTCTCTCTCTCTCTCTCTCTCTCTCTCGTCGGGAGAAAAGAAATTAATCTCTCAATCGGGAGAAAAATTAATCTTCAAATTAATCGCTTCCAATTAATTCCTCCAATCGTGATAAAAACGCTCACTCGTGTCCCCTCTCCGCCACGATCGATTTCGGGACAATATCGCGCTCTCCTTTCTTTCCTTCCCCGCCTCTCCCCGCCTCCGGCTTTCCTGGCTCTTCCGATTTTTCATCCCGCTTTCTCTTCGCCTGACACGTCGATCACCATGCGCCGATAAAGGAAACGACTCACCGTCGGATCTGCGCTCTCCTCGCGCTAGACGAAGAATGAAAAAGTGAGAGCGAGCGAGCGAGCGAGAGAGAGAGAGAGAGTCATTATGAGGTAGAAAGGATGCCGAGGATCCGCGTTTCATCTCCGTCCGGCCGGAAAATTACGAGGTACTCTCTCGCGTGCCCCTCGAGTCCTTCCCTAATTATCGACGGTTAAGAACTCGAGCGGAGACGCGCGCGCGCGCGCGCGCGCCATCGATTATCGGACGGACAATAGCTGAACCCTGGTCCGACGACTTAACAGCGTGATTCCCGGAGCCGCGGAAGTCGATCAATTAAAATAAGTGGAAAAGAAAACGATTCCCCCTGCTCGCCCTGCTCGTTCGCGCGGAGCGGAGCGTGCCGCGTATGGCGAGTGGTGTTTCGCGAGGGTGGCTTCCACGCCGGAGAAAAATTCCGCGAGAACGTGAGGTAATCCGATAATTTTCACACGAACGAGAGACGCTGGCGAAATATCACGGGAGAGCTCGGGAGAGCGAAATTCTGAGACCGAGAGCCGACGATATAAATTTACGAGCGCGGACTACTTTCCGCTGCCGCCGCCGCCGCCGGCGCCGCCACTCTGTATCGCCGAGTAAGCGCGATCAGTCGCGTTGCCCTTGAAAAACTCCGCAATCCTCACCGCCTTAACTTTTACGAGCGTTTGGTTGGTTTACTTTTTACGGCGACGAAAGTTCCTTTGTGGCACGGCGGAGCGATTTCGCCGATTCCTCGTGACCGTACTTTCCAACCACGTCGCTCGCCACGCGAACCAAGTGAGGAAGAAAGGGCTAATCGCGCCCATTGTCGAGCCAGCGCGGCGCGGCGCGGCGCGACGAAATAACGTCCACCGAGAAGGAGGAAGAGAAGAATAAACGAGTCGCGAGGTATCGGATGAAAAGACACCTCTCCGCTCGCGATGCTCGTTGTTGACAGGTCGACTGCCGCGCGCGGCGGCCACCGGCGCTATAATATTACCGCGTCTCGCTAAGTCACGCGTAAAACGCGTGAGCAACTGCGTATTACAAATTCAATTAAACGTACAGTCGATAGAGAGGCAACGAAACGAGCCAGTGGATACACGCATCGCACCAATTGCACTTATTCAGCGCGTCGTTGCTGATTGAAACTCGAGTCGAGCATTGAGATAGTCGCTGGAAATCAGCGCGGCAGCCGATGGTGTTAACCTTTCGAGTGCCGCAGCCGCGTATATGAGGTGGACGGATTCCTTCGGGTTGTGCTCTCGACACTGATATAACAGTTATCTGTAAAAATCACTGTGTGAAACGGTGAAAGATGACGCAGAGACGGGGCTGACGGTGAAATGACAAATATTAGGAGTGTGGTCTGGTTTCGAGAGAGTTTTGCAAGAGATGGAACTAATGTCAGTTTTGTTGCGGACATTCCAATCACAGCTATTGCTTAATGCTTTAATATTGATTCATGATATTTAGTCATTTATTAATAGTAGACGCAGTAAAACTCGTATTAATATCATCTTAAAAATGGAGCTTCCTAAAGAGAGCATTTTCGACATGTGTTGCTTTTGTTTTTCAATCAGAAGAAAACGGCGGCTGAAAGTTATAGAATTCTGATAGAAACTTGTAGTGATATTGCTCCATCAATCAAGACATATGAATATTGATTTAGACAATTCAAAAGTGGTGATTTCAACGTTAATGACAAAGATCGCGCAGGACAACTACAAGAGCTTGAAAATGCAGCATTATTGGACGAAATCCAGCATTATTGGAGTACAATCCACTTCAGAAATTTCCAGAGCATTAAATGTTGATTGTACAACAATTATTAAACGTTTACATGATATGGAAAAGATTCACAACGAAGGAAAATGGGTTTCATATCAATTTTCGGAAAATGTCACCGAACCGATTGAACATTCGCATTTTGTTGATCGTCAGGAAAAAAATGAAGAGTTTTGTGTACCGATTTGTTACTGGGGATGAAAAATGGATATATTTCGATAATCCCAAATGAACAAAATCATGGATTGATCCAGGCTAACCAGCAACATCCACTTTGAGGCGCAATATTTACGGTTCAAAGGTATTGCTGTGTATTTGGTGGGATCAAGAAGGTGTTGTGTACTATGAACCGTTAAATCCGAATGGAACTGTCACCGCTGATCGTTATCGCCGATCGACAACAATTATACAAACTGCACTGCAAACCCGAGTGTGTTATTTTGACACATATAAGCTGAAGCTTTCTTCACGCGTTTCTTGTCGTCTGAAATCACGAAATGCATTTGATGCATTTCGATATCACTTAACGCGTTTAAACGCGTTAAATGACGTGATTTAAGACGACAAGATACGCGTAAAGGAAGCTTCAGCTTATACACGTCAGAATAACACACTCGGGTTTGCAATGTGAAGCGAGCATTGAGCGAAAAACGATCACCAACTGCGAGTAAACGACGCAAAGTGATCCTTCTTCACGACAATGCTCGACTTCATGTTGCATTATATCAATGAAGCAAACTCTATCAAAGCTAGTATGAAAAGTCTTACCGCACCTCGCGTATTCTCCAGACATTGCTCCATCCAATTATCACTTGGCCCGATCGATGCAACATGCTCTAAAGAATACACACTTTTATTATTTCGAACAGGTGCGAAGATTTGTTGAAAATTGGATCGACTCTAAAGAAGAATCTTTTTATCGTCGCGGCATTCATCTCTTGCTGGAAAGACGGGAAAAAGTTGTAAAAAACGAAAGAAGATATTTTGATTAAGTTATTCGTTCATTATCTTGTTTAAGTAAATCAGTTTTTGAGAAAAAAACCTTCAAAACTAAATGACACTCCTAACAAAAATCGCTCTTGATCTACGACAGGCACTGCTCTTGTGAATGTTCGAACGTTATAAATAATTTATTGTCAAACTTAACGAACTTATATTAAACGGAGAGCGAAGGCGAATCATTGAGTCCCGCGAACTTTGATTGCGCGATCTGTTAAGTTTGATAATAAATTATAAGACGCGCGTGTGCGGACGATAACGCACACGGAGGAAAGGATTTGATTGAATTGACGCGACGATAAACAAACTAAACGCAATTTCAGTCGGGGAAGACGGAGTTTTCTCGGTTTCTCTAAGAACCAGAAATTCCATTTCTCCCAACAAAGATGCGTCTAATTCGTTTGTCGTCACCATTTGTGCGACCAAATATTTCTGCGTTGACTCTTCCCTCATAGGCCGGATATCAATTTTATCAGTTATCGACTCATCATCGCAATGGGCAATTGCATTCGTTTTTATATATCTTAGCGGCGCTAATGAACAGGACTTCATTTGTCTCGTTCCGTCGCGTCGCTCTCCTTTTTCCAAGATGTTCTTCTCCCCGCCGATTGACTCGCGACATTCTTCGTCCTCTCTTCTCGCTTAGTTCCGGAGAGTGCTTCGCTCTCAAAGAGTTACGTCGGAATTGATCGCGGAGAAATTCCCGCAGCGACGCCACCGAACGGAGCAGCGCGTTCGTTGAAGAGCAACGCGCGACTCGCGGAGTTCTCAAGGACGCGAGGAGAAACGTGCGCGACAGATGCGCCCGACAAAATCCAGTTTTCGTTTAATGGTCTCCCACGTTCTGTTCGCGATTTGTCCGGATGGCTTGTGACAAAAAGTGGCTCGGAGGAGAACCACGAGAGGTGAAAACGAATTTCGTCGATGCGTGACGAAGAAATAAATTGAAGACACGTTGCGCACGATGTTTCCCGATGTAATATCCTCGTAGCGCTTAGCCACTTCACCCCCGGCGCACAGTGGGGCCAGATGACATTTTTTGGTTGAAAATTCTCTAGAGACCTGAATTTCCAACCGATCATCGACACCAATGGATGAGGTTGATCCTGAATAAATTCCAAAGAGATCTGTCTAGCCGAAATTTTGAATAAATTATCGGTTCAGGGTTCATGGGTTTAGGGTTTGTCTTAAAAGTTTATCGTTTAAAGTACAGTGTCTTGGGTTCGACCTCAATGGGTTCGAGCCTATGGATACTAAATGCGAGATCGCAGAACTTATAATCGCCTTTTAGAAGACTCAGAATTTCAAAGCTCATCATTTCAGCCCACATTAAGAAAGAATTAAGCCATATGGACCCAATAAGTAAAAACATGGAGAACGTTGAACAAAACATCCAACCCTAACCTGATGGTCCATGAGCCCAAAGCTTATAAACCTCAGCTCATAAGCTATCATACGGAGATAGGAAATATCTTTCATAGTTTGAATCCGCTGAATACGCTATTAGATAGAAATAAGTGTCGAATAATGAGTATTTCACAAGTTTCTCGCATTTAACGATAATTTTTCCTCTTTTGGGGCTAGTAATTCGAGAAAAAAAATTTTTTTTTTTTATTTTGGCGAGACAGATCTCTTCGGAATTTATTCAGGATCAACCTCATCCATTGGTGTCGACGATCGGTTGGAAATTCAAGTCTCTAGACCAACTTCGCCCAGCGATAATGGAGAACAGCTCCTCCTCTCGCGCGTCTTTCGTTCGAGAATTAGAAAGCTTGCGAGTTTGCGAGGACAGATTTCGCACCTTTGAGATTCCTCGCGTTTTCCGCACGTCGCGTCGCAGTCATCATCCCGCAGTGCGAGAGAGACATCGCTCGATCCTGAGCGAGCTTCGCGATATATCGCCGCGGAAATAAACATGTCGCACGTCATTATACCACGACGACCTCGGCTGAAATCGCCTCAATTTGCAAAATAATGCGCTCGCTCCGAGGGTCTATACGGTTTATTGTACGCGCTGCATATACACACAAAAGGACTCGCAATTGCTAACGACGAATCGTCATCGTCGTCGTCCTCGGAAGCAGGGAGACGCGAAAATCGCGGGGACAAAAGGGAGATGGCGAAAAGGTCGCGGCGCCGCGGTATAGAACGCCCCGGCGAAGAAAAGGAGCGCCGTTACGGTAAATTACGCCCCGGCACGGTACGATGCGAAATATAAAAAGCGGGCTTGTAATAGGCGGGCGTAAGTCGCGACGTTTAAGGGGAAGCGGTATCCTGTAACCCGACGAACGAACGTTCCGCGGCTATTCGCGAGATAAGCGTAATATATTCGCAGGATAAGCACTCGCGCCGCGCAGGAGTCAAAAGAGAGCGCGCCGCCGTTTCCTTTCTTTTTCTTCCCTTTCAATTTCTTTTTCTTTCGCGCGCGCGCGCGCGCACGCACACACACAGCAACTTCCATGAATACAGAAACGCGAGCGATCTCGCAAATGGGGGTGATCGTCAATAAAGAAGAATCTCCTCGGCGCTTGTTTTCGCGAAAATTTGTTACACGAGCGTGAGGCGATGTGCAATTTGCCACATCCGTACGAACACGGCTGACAAACATGTCCTCCCCGAAAGATTTCGCCGGTGTACGTGAGCCGCGCGTCGACTATTTGCGAGCATTCGCCTGACAGTCGACGAGCAAATACGGTCGGTGTATTTTGCTCTTTCTCTCTCTCTCTCTCTCTTTCTCTCTCTCTCTCTCTCTCTCTCTCTCTCTCTCTCTCTCTCTCTCTCTGCCTCTCGTGGAACTCGAAATACTTCAAATCTGAACGAGTTGGCGATACAGCGCTGATTAATCTCCCTCGGTCTTCTCCGGCGGGACGACACGACACTCGTGAGCTCCGCGATCGAGACGTCCCCGCTTGGATTGTCTCCTCTGTGCGCGTTATTTTTCCAGCGTCGCGCCGGTCGAAAAAATTCCGCTCCGCTTTCAGGACAAACTTCAGCCGTCGTAGCCGGCAAAATTGAATTGCTTGTCGTAAGCGAGTGACCGTCTGTGATCCTTCGTCGATGTCCCGACGGCGCTCGCGGGTCTCCGTCGAAAAAAGCGGTCGGTTCATCGGCGAGGAGGGCGGCAGGTCGCGAGGCCAGCCCCCCCGACCCACAATATTTCGAAAGATAATTCCTACATCGCGTCTCGCGACCGATGCAATCACGTCACGTTCATCAACGACGTGTCCGCGTGCATATCGCGCTCGCATCTGCGAGCGGCTGAATCCAAATGCGCGCGTATCTACGCCCGTAATATAAAACTGCCCTTATCTACTACGCGCGGAACGTGCGACGATACCAGGCGGTCGAGAGGGAGGGAGAGGGAGGAGGGCTGCAGGAAATCTGCGTGGGCGGATCGCACCTCCGGGAGTTACCCGGCATAAATTTGGCGGCTCCTCTTCGATATAAATCACAGAACGACGCAGTCGTCTCTCTCCCACCCGGGAGAGGGGTTACTTTGCCGCCCTCTCTCTCCCTCTCTCTCCCTCTCTCTCTCTCTCTCTCTCTCTCTGTCTTTTTTTTTCCCTCGCTAGCTCACACGCTGTCGGATGAATCAATCCCGGGCGCCCCGGTATTTCCTCCCGAGAACCGGCAAACGAAATCGTTAATAAATCAATTTCTCCGAATCCCCGACGCGAAATGCCAAACGGCGCGCGCAAATATAACCCAGCCGTACAACCGAGCCGGCTTTGAAAGTCCCGCTGAAATATCCATGCGGCCGCGTATTGTCGCGAGCGCTATTTATGGCGCGCTAATGAAACTGCGCATCCTCGCTTAAAAATTTACATTCGCGTCACCAGCAGGCTTCGGCCAAGCGAGCAACCCCGCGCGATGAGTCAAATTTAACCGTCCAGATATGACATTTCGGATAAAGCGTATCGTATGAGCATATCGATGAGCCCGATATGATAAGTCCGTATTCCCAGCGATTTCAGAAGAGACCCGACGTCTCCAATAATAAAAGTTCCGGCGAGTAAACGTCAGAGCTGAATAATAGCGGGCGAGCTAGTAAGGGGTCGCGAGACGAATATAGCTAACGTTCGCTTTCTCTCCCCCCCCCTCTCTCTCTCTCTCTCTCTCTCTCTCTCTCTGTTTCTCTCTTCCTCTCTTTCTCTCTCCCTCTCTCTCCCTCTCTTTCTCTTTCTTTGCTATTACATTGTGCTAACCGGCTGCTTGCAGCATTATTTAAATCTGATTACCGGCCATTTCGTCCTCAAATGCATTTCCATAAAAGTGATTGCGATGCAATTAACATTTAATTTATTAAGATCAGCCTTTTGACCCAACTTATCCCGAAGTACTCCGACATCTTTTTGTCGTGCAATATATAACAATACGCTACGCGATAATGACCGCGCGCTCGCGTTTATTGAGCAAGTTAATAATTTATTATAAATCAGGTAATTAATTAACCAGTAATTAATTTAGCAGAGTTTGTGTGTGCATTCAACCGACCACGCGACTTAACTCGCGATCGGCCGACAATGTTCGGCCAACGAAACACGAATTATCCCGCGGCCGGTTGTGTCAGCGTGTTAATTCCACCGCGAGGCGGCGCGACGCGGTGTTTTTTACGCTTTCGTCGACCCTCGGTGAAGAGACTCCGTGTCGCCATTGCGACGATTACCGCGACGGGAAGCTTTTGCGTGCTGAAAACCCGAGTGCACTCGCGATTCTCCCGGATTCCTGATATTCCATTTTGTTGCTAATCCGTAAAGCGCTCGTCGCTTTACTACCCCCGGAGACGTTCATAATGCGACGAAGAGAGCGGATCCATCCGTCTCGCGCGCTCGCTCGCGAAAAAGAGAGAAGGAGTGAGGAGGCGGGAGGGGGTTGTCGGTCGCGGAATATCGGCCCGGAAACGTGAGTTTGTCTCTCGCGCATAGCGATTTTAATTTCTGCATCCGGCCGATGCGATCCTCGCGCGCGATGGTGCGTTTGCGCGCAACAGGCGATTCGGCTCATTCGATTTATATTTCCACGCGCCTCGCTATCTCTTAATCCTCGTGCCGCGTTTAAATTGTTATACGTTTCAATTGTTACTTGGCATCTTCCGTAGATTGTGCGTATGTGCGTATGTGTGTGTGTGTACATGTACGAGCGCACTATGTAGGTGCATCGCGCCCGCTCCGCCGCATTTGCATTCGCAAATAATCATAGGAGGCGGTCGCGCGCGCTCGACTCCGCATTAGAATTAATTCGCACGCCCGCCGCCAAGAGTAACGTACTTTTCGCACTTGCGAGTTCGGATCCGCCGATCGAATTCTGACGCAAATGTTCCGCGCCGATAAACGCGTGCGTTGAATACAGGTAGCGGTAGAACGCGCGGCTTTCATTTTATGTGCGCGACAGGGCAGAAAGCATTCTCTCTCTCTCTCTCTCTCTCTCTCTCTCTCTCTCTCTCTATCCCTTTCTATCTCTCGCTATGATATCCTGAGCGTTTATTTTAAAACCGCTGTAAACTGTGCTTTAAATCGTAATGAGTTTAAACGCAAGTGCCGTGAACTGGTCAATAGTTATTTCCTGTGCGAGCGCAATATTGTGAATAACAGGGCAATTTTTTAAATAAAAATATATGTGTATGTGCGTGTGTGTGTGTGTGTAAAGATATATATACAAGGTGACTCATTTTCATTTATCCACTCATCTCGAAAAATATAAAAGATACGAAAAAGCGTTTCAGACAAAAGTTTTTTGGTTTGAAGGGAGACATAAGATAGAGATATCATTTTGTTTATAGATCGCGCCACTCTTGAGATATCCACTGATCAGTACTTTTCTTAAACCTTGGGAAATCTCAATTCTTTATTGTATCATCTTTTTCTACCAATTAATTTGAACAGCTTTTGTCTGAAATATATTTTTATTTGTTTAATATTTTTTAGAGATATTTAAGGAGAACTTGATAATTGATTGAATTAAGGAGAACCTGATGATTTTTCAATATTTAGCCTACGGTATCTGGCTAACTATTTGTCAGAAGAAAAAGTGGTAGTAGACTTTTTTATTCTATTTGGTCTCAAGGATACGCTTTTATAATAATATCCTAACTTTTGTTAACTTGTTAAATTTCCAAAGGTCAAGGTAATATCCACTCTGTATAACATCCACCCTGTGTGTATGTACAGAGTGTCCAGGATCTTTTGGAGATGAAAAATTGTAAAGATTAATCAGGTCAAACTGAGAAGAAAAGTCGAGTATCATTTTGCAAAAATCGCAATAGTTATTAAGTTATTAATAATTGAAAATTATCACATCTAGAAGCTCTTTTAATTAATAACTTGAAAATTTGCGTACTTATTTGCAAAATGGAAAAGGATTTTTTTGTTCAGAATGACCTCAACAATTATATAACGACTATTGTGTCTAACGACAGTTTTAAGATTGAAGTTCAAAGTTCAATATATTCATACCTATCGCTAGATACAATAGCCGTCATATTATATAATTATAGATGAGATCATTCTGAATAACAAAATCCTTTACCATTTTGCAAATAAGTCAACTAAAAGAGTTTCAAAATGTGATCATCTTCAATCATTAATAACTTAATAACTATTGTAATTTTTGCAAAATGGCACTTGACTTTTCTTCTCAATTTGATCCGATTAATCTTCACAATTTTTCGTTTCCGAAAAATTCCGGACGCCCTGTACATATATATATCCATGCTGGGACTAGCTTTTAAAAATTTTCATCGAAAAGACAGCACGTGCACGCGCGGAATATACACCCCTCCCACAAAAAACAGAAAAATTAAATAAATAAATAAATAAATAAACCACATCTGAAATATTCCGCCGCGGCAGCTCCGGATTCGCACGCGAGCGCGCGAATTTATATCGGCCGTCGCCGATTTACGGCTTGTCCGGATACACGCGAGGCGTTTGCTCAAGTCGCATGCAAATGGGCGAGCCGCAACGACAACAGAGTGGCGGAGGGTCGATCGAGATTTTTAGTGCGGCAGGCTTTTCTTTGCAATAAGTTTCCCGACGCGATATCGCGAGCCGCTTTGTGACCGCGCTTCCGTTCCGGGAAAGCCGGGATTCCGGCCGGCGTGGGTCGTAAGAAAAGAAAGAGAGAGAGAGAGAGAGAGAGAGAGAGAGAGAGAAAACGGAAGAGCACTCCGCTCGCGAGTACACAAGCACGCATACACACGTACACACGCGCGCACACTTACACACGCTATCGAACGAGTTTATAGATTGTAAAAGGCCTTACGACGGTGCTCCGTACGCGTCTTACGCGACTCACTCGTCCGACGGCCTTCGATCGGGGTTCCCCTTCGTATCTTTATGCGAATCTCGGGTCTCTCTTTCAGGTGCCTCCGCATCCACGTCCGCACAGAGATTTAAATCGCGCCAAACTTTCTGACGATCCGCCGAGGATTCCTCCCACGAGAGCGCTTTCGAGAGAGAGAGAGGGGGGAGAGGGAGAGAGAGGGGGGAGAGAGAGAGAGGGAGAGAGAAACGGCTCTCTTCTCGGCTCTCTGCCACTGCTTGCCGTAGCAGCCGTCTTCTCTCTCTTTCTCTCCGCAGAATCCGGCTCGTACATTCTCGCAGCTCGCGGAGTGTAGAGCTGTATACGAAGCGGGGAAGAGAGGATGGGTGTCTCGCGTTTATTACGTTTTCTTTCGGTCGGGGATGCTCCGAGCGATTCGACGTGGATCTTTTCGCCGGCGAGCAAGCGCCGGCCGGATATCGTGTCGTCCTCGTAATTTTCCGATACCGAATACCGCGCTCTGTAGTCGTCTCTGGAAGTGTAGTTTATGGTATGGCGTTTCTACGAATACCCGCGTTACGGCGCGAGTGACCCGCTCGCGGTGAGCGTGGACGTGCATTGTCCCGAAGAAGAAATAATGTTTACTTTATTGGGAATCAAGATTAATACGGAATAGGTGTCGATCGATTTCCTGGCGAACTGTGATGCATGCTTTTATTGATTGGTGTTGGGAGACAAAAAGAAAGAGAGCGAGGCGACGGCTTTGCGAGCGGTATCGCTGCACTGTGCTGTAAATGTATCGAGATTCCAAAAATGGAACAATTTCGTGAAAAGCACGATACCGAAAGCCGAATGCCCGGACAATCTTTTCCGGGATGCAATTTCACCGAATCGGAGATTTGTCTCGTTGCGCCGGCGTCGCGCCGGGTGGACATATACACGGTGATGTTATACACGGTAAGAAGCGACCAACCGACGCTAATGTCGCGCTATCGGGAAAAAAGTTAACCGCGCGCGCGAAGGCTTGTAACGCGCGACCGCCGCAGCTGTGCGTCGCGGCCGGAGTTGCGAGGAAAATTACGGAATCTCGGGAACTAATTTTCAAATTAAAAGTCCGTTAAGGACGGGGGGGAGGAGTCCACTCGTGATTAAGTGGAGAGAGAATGAAGTTTCGTTATCTAGCGCAAAAATATCCGCGCGCGCGCGTGAAGCACATAGATATTTGAAATAGTTAGCGACTTCTCGCCGCTCCCGCGTGATAAGGAGGTATAATTGGATATTAAAAGTTCGCCGAGAGATGGGAGAGAGAGAAAGTGATAGAGTACGAGAGAGCGAGAGGAGGGGGGGGGAGGGGGAGAGGCAAGAGGGAGAGAAGCCGAGACTTTACTAAGGGTTGGAAAGGTTGGCGGTTAAAGACACCCTCCGTCATTTGCCAATCAAATTAGACTGTGCTCGATTCGTCAAGAGCTTTTTACACCCAGCTATTACCGTTACCGGCGGAAAACGTCGGGCGTCGTCCGTCAGGATTCGCCAGGAGGTGCCTTTAATTTAACGAATTAAGCCCACGATCGGGAGAAATTCACGGTTTGCTCGAGGATTCTTTTCAACGCTCGGCGCGCATGAAATTAACGGGACAAATCAAATCTCCTCGTCAGCGTGGCCCCCCTCCTCCCCTCTTCTCGGCGAATCACGTCCGAAAGCTGCGAGGAAATCCAACGTGAGTTTTTCAATTTCGAAAATCTCAATTCCGTGCGCGCGCGCGCTCATCCATATTGTCGATACGAAGCGATCGGAAACGTTGCGCCGCGGCAAACCGCCCATTTATAATTGATGACCGATGAAAACAATCGCGCTGGCTCCATCGTGCCTATTAATCGAGAATCGCAAACGACGATTTGTTGCGAACAATGTTACGTCGTTTCCAAGCGATATACAGTCGGTAGTATAATATCGACAAGCTAATGGCTGCATTCGCGGGACTTCCAGTTTCTCCCTCTTCTCCTCTCCTGCATCGGCCCCCCCCCGGCTCTCTCTCTCTCTCTCTCTCTCTCTCTCTCTCTCTCTCTCTCTCTCTCTCTCTCTCTCTCGACGCGTACAGAAAGTCTTCAATATTCCCAGTCTCTCGTCTTACAAGGAGACGATATAGATTCGTCGATATCCGCCATTGTTGCTCCGGAGCTATTTGCCTCGTGAAATATGCATACGACATCGAGTGTTGCCCCATCGAGCGGATTGAAAAAAACGGCAAAATCAAAATATCGAAGAACGTCGACCGTTTCGCTGCGATTTCCGTCCGGACGTTCTTCGTCCCGTTCGGCGGATCACTTCCGTTATGACAGCGGCATGAAGCCCGCATAGAGGAAAGGGGAAATCCCGCGAAGAAACTTCACTGAACACGCGCGCGCGCGCACTCAATGACTCCGCGATTCAGAGGGATCCGATAAGATTCCTTCGCGGAACTGCGGAAATTCCCAGTGTATCGGTGTATTTAAGAATAGTGCAGGACTAACTTTTCTCGAGGACGTTACTGATGGAAGTGTACACGGGAAAAAGGAAGTGAAAATTACAATAGATGGTTTGTAATGTTGAATCATGCAAAAGCTTCGATCGAATATATTTGTCTAAAAATATTGTTACACTCGTTTGATCTTTTACCGCATAAAATCATAATTATTTGTACGTTTTGTTTTATTCTTTTTTTCTTACTTCTATTTCTGCAGTAATTTATACCACAATATCGGTGTGGCTCAGCTTTGCAAAAAAATATTGTAAAAAGAATAATATTAACGTGATAATAAACGTTAACGTAATTTTTTTATATTGCAATATTCCCTCCGTCCTTGTTTTTATTGTATTAAACATATCGTACCACGAAGGAATAATTCTCGCGTAAATAAATAATTCAAAATTGACTTTTTCTCTGTAACGAAAATATGACTCGACCTGTTTATATACATTGCAAACTAACATTCATGATGATTAGCCTTTGATTTTCAGCAACGGATGAGACATATGTCGAATCGATAAAACGGCAAAATTTATTCTCCGTCCCTTTTTAGGATCAATCGATCAAACATGTCGATTACCGTTCACGAGATTACAATGTCGAGAAAGTCATCCGGTCAAGAAGTCGAAATTCTCATTTTGCAGCTAATCGAATTATACGTTGCGGTTTTAAGATCGAGTCTAAATAACCCGCATATCCCGATAATACGCTGTTACTTTGTACTATCGAACACGGGAAAATGAGGGAATCTAAGTATCGGGAAACGATGAGGCAGAGAAGGAGAGCAAGAGCGAAAGAAAGAGAGGGGTAGAGAGCGCAGCATCTTCCGATAATGCCGCAAACGAAGAGTCCGTGTCGCTGTTGTTCGATCAATCGACATCGACGTCTCTCGGTATTTTCCGCACGAGTGGCGAAATGAAAAATGGTTCGATAGGAGTACAAAATCTTGTTGAATGCTTTTTCGAAGTGCCTCTCAGCTGGCTTTGACCCTTTGACGGGGACCCCGTCACGGAGTTAATTGGGATTCGTTCGACTAGCGAAACGAAAAAGTCGAGTAACGCCGGGCGGCAGGAGGCCGGGGGGAGGGAGGGGAGGAGAGGCGGGGTGAATTGGGCATCAGCGCAGCAAAGAATCGCGGTGGAGCGAGGCGGAGTGCGCGTTTCGCACAATCGCAGTTGATAGCGCGCGAGATTAACTGTCGAGAGTGTTCGACACAATAGTTTCCGCCGGGGCCATAAGTATTTCCCGTAATGTCGGTTGATTATTTTTTTTACGAGAAACTCGCAACATCATTATCCCAGATTCGCGCTTCCACATTGCAAGATGAAATTCGTGCTTGCCTAACTCGTTTGTCCGATCGAAGATTCAGAAGACACGTCCATACATTAACTTTTCTTCCCTCAGTTCGACGTTAAATGTATAACCATAAAACGGGTCGATAACACATGAATGAAATTAAAACGCATAATTTTTGCAATTCAATCCATCAACGTCGCAAAATCGGGATTATCCGTTTCCGCGAAAATGGCCGGGCAAATCGAATGAACGCTTCTCTCTGATGCAAACAGACTAATCAAAACAGCCATTACGGTTCTTTTATATACTCTATAAATAATACTTCGGATGATATTACGCAATAATAATATGCGAGAACCTACTCACGTAATTACCAACAACAACAACACGCGCGTCCTAATTACGGCAGCTTCGCGCGATCAAGAAGAGGAAACGTCACAGACCGAGGAGACTCCAAAAGAGACGGGCGGGCGAGATCGAGCGACGACGAGCGCACCGAACCTTCGCGAGGGACGACAGCCAAGGGGGTGGAAAAACGCGTTTCTCGGTGCAGTATATCAAAGAGATACGCGTGTCCGGGCAGATCGCGACCGCTGCTGCTCGGCGTCGTTCAGCAGCCCCCCTTCGCCGCCACCCTCGCCGTCACCCACGAACAACGTAAACCACCGGCGCTATCCTCGGTCCCACCGGTAAGCCCGGGAGAGATAACCTAATGCTTGGCCCTATTAACGCGGCAGTCCACCCTCTCGCGCACCCTCACGCCTCCCCCCCCCTCCCCCGTGCGCCGCCGCCGCCGCTGCGCGCGTGGATCCGGCATGTTGTACGTGGCGAGCGGGCCGCTCTGATTCGCTGCGCCAAGCCGCGCCGGCCGATCTTACTCCGATTATCTTTCCCCGCTTTTAATTGCCGGCTTAATGTACTCGGCCACTGAGCTCGAGCGCCTCCGCTCGCCATCTTGCCACGATCTTGGTCGCGGAGGCCGCGAAAACGAGGATTTCACGGGCATTGTCCCCCCGTTTCGCGGCGAGTTACGCCGGGGGAATTAATTGCGCCACGACCGGAGACACCGATGGCCGAGTGTGAGCCAATATATTGGGTCTATGCATAATTCCCTGGCGAAAATCGAATAAATTTCAAACGCAAAATATTTAGCAAAAGAAGCGTTTTCAATCAACTAAATGTGTTCCATTCTGTTCAATGACTTCCTGCCATCTCTCCACGAGCTTCATTATCCCTCTTTCATAGAAGTCCTGAGATCTTTGGGCTAAGAGGTCATCCAAGTGGTTTTTGAGGACGTTCAGGGAACTGAAGATTTTATTATTCAAATTATTCTGTAGCGCCCGGAACAAGTGATAGTCTGATGGTGCAAGGTCCGGACTATACGGTGGGTGCACCAAAACATCCTACCCAAGCCGCAATAACTTTTGCCAGATCATCAGAGAAACGTGTGGTCCAGCGTTGTCCTGGTGGAACACAACGCCCTTTCTGTTCGCCAATTCGGGCCGCTTCTGATCGATTGCTCGCTTTAATTTGGCCAGTTGTGAGCAGTACTTGGTCGAATCAATCGTTTTGTCGGGTGGCAGCAGCTCATAATAGACGATTCCTTTCCAATCCCACCAGATACAGAGCATGACTTTCTCCGGGTGTAATCCAGCCTTTGCGACCGTCTGAGCAGCTTCGACCATGATCTTTTTCGACTGACATTGTTGTAGACAATCCACTTTTCATCGCCAGTGATCATCCGCTTTAAAAATGGTTCGTTTCGATGGCGTTTGAGCAGCAAATCGCAAGCTGAAATTCGGTCCATTAAATTCTTTTCGCTCAGTCCGTGCGGCACCCAAACATCAAGCTTGTTTACCATCCCAAGCTTCCGTAAATGTCTCGAAACAGTTGATTGATCAATGTTGAGGTTATGTCCGATCTCTGTGGTCGTCAAATGCCGGTCGGAGTCGATTAAAGCCTTGATTTGATCGACATCAGTAGTGACGGGCCGACCGGAGCGAGGAGCATCTTGGAGATCAAAATCTTCGCAACGAAATTTTGCAAACCACTTCCGACACACACTTTCGCTTACGGCATTCTCTCCGCACACGGCGCATATCTTTTTGTGAGTTTGCGACGCGTTTCTGTCTTTTCGGAAATAAAAAAGCGAGATGCACCGAAAACACACGTTTTTTCCTTCCATGTTCAAAATGTAATTAAACTTCATATACGTCACGGATGAACACTTTCTTAAAATGTCGGCACAAACTTCAGCTTTCATTTAATGTACAACACTTTTATATCTTTGACACATGTGCGAGCGGAGAAACAACTACGAACGACATCGGAATTTCGCTACGGAATTATGCATAGACCCAATAGCTCCGGAGAGAGAGAGAGAGAGAGGAGAGAGAGAGAGAGAGAGAGACAGAGAGAGAGAGAGGGGGGAGGATAAAGAGAGAAGGTCAGATGTGCTGATGATATCAGCGCGTATCCAGCGAAATGTCCGCGCGTGCGCGCGCGCGCGCAGTTTCGATTAACAAAACTCCCACTGCGGCCGTGAATTCCGTGAATTCATCGGACATGCATATTGTCCGACATGTAATTAACACGCAACGTGGAACACACGCGCGCGCGCGCGCGGTCTCCTTCTCATCATATTTTTACCATACTCGTGGAACGCGCTCTTTTCGACAGCGAGACGAGGGCAGACGGACGAATCGACCCGGTTGTCGCGAGAATGTCGTTATGTGGTTATGTCCTTTTGAGGTTAGGTTCTTTCGAGCGAGAGAAGCGATGCTTTTCTAAACCGTGCTCGCGCGCCGGGCCCTTATCGATCGGCGGTCGTCCCGCGCGCGACCACTTATTCCATCCTTTAATATTCCGAGCGGGACGCGCGTGAAATACACAATGTCCGATTCGTATCAAGCCGTCCGTATCGATAAGGGTGAATTGGAGGTCAGGATGATGAACGACGATTATGAACGCGCGCGGCAACGGATTAATAACTGGGGAGGAAGTTCGGTGTGCGAGCGAGCGAGCGAGCGAGCGAGCGAGAGAGAGAGAGAGAGAGAGAGGGGGGGCGGAAGAGGGAGAAGGAGAGAATACCGCGCCCAAGAATGCAAAATTCGCCTGACGGGACGAAGTAAATCATGGCGGGTTGATCAATGAAATGGATTCCCTTTGTAACATTAGTAGTACACATCAGTACACACCGCGGAATCACCGGGCGTCACAATCACGTGCATCTCTCACTCACATACAGCTCTAATCAAATTAGATACCTCATAAATCACATTTATGTCTGGGCTGTAATGAATGGTCGAAAAGGTGGAGACGAGCTGATAGATGGTGCGCGCTGAAAGTACCTTCGCGCCTATACGCGCACGAATTCGTAGACGACGCGCGGGTCTCTCCGACGACGCGGCGTTTTTCCGTCTCGGTTGCGCGAGCCGAAAGCAGCGACGTCGCGTGGATTTTTACGGGGAGAGCTTGTAGCTCGTGAAATTTCACGCGAATCAGCGACGCGCTGATGAAAATTCTCATCGACAGGGCGTCGACTCCTCTCGGTCGGATCCGAGGGCGATTGGTAAAATTCAGCGCAACGGTGAGGTGAAGCTCGCGGACGAGCACGACAAACTTTTCGAACGTATAACGCCGTGTACGATCCTCGTGGTAGCCATAGCCGACGGCTGGAACGGTTGGGAACAAACGGACGGGCGCTGGTTAGATTTAGGAAGGCACTCCTCATCTCTCGCGCATCGGCTAGTAATCAATTTTACGGAGTGAGCGAGTGAGAGAGAAAGAGAGAGAGAGAGAGAGAGAGAGAGAGAGAGAGGCAGATGGGGGGAGAGAAAGAGAGGTAGAGGCCACCTACTCGGGCTAATCTAGCATTTACATGCTCCTCTGATTGCGTGTTCGAGCTCGGCGAACGAAAGCGCTGTTCCTCGCGGGATAACGGTTGACAACCACTGCTTCCTTCCTTCGTAACTCCGGATTAGCGTCACTATCGAGGGTACTAAATGTCCGATCGCTATCGTATGGCCAACGCTGATAAGGGTATAGGGAGCACGCACGCCTAACACGCCCGATTCTCGTGCTAATCACTGTTTTAATCCAATCCGCGATAACGCCGAGGGTTAGTCGTGACGATAAATTGCGCGATAAAGTCCGACTCTGTATATTTTTTCTCCTCCCTCCGCTCTCCTTCTTCCCTCGGCACCTCCGCTCCCTTTCTCGCTCGCTCACCCATACTCGCTCGCTCTCTCTCTCTCTCTCTCTCTCTCTCTCTCTCTCTTTCTCTTTCTCTTTTCGTTAACCCGTGAGACACTTGGAACGGGGCGTCGTGAGCGAGCGACGCGGTCTCGTGTAATCTGCAGCGCCACTACACAAGCTCCGGGGCGATGATTATCCTAATCTCTCTTTACGAGAGTTGAAAATCACGTCTGCAAAAAAGAAATCCCCCCCCCCCCACGCGCGCGCAACTTCGTTGTGAGTGAGATACGTTTTTAGATTAATGAACGTAGCGAGCGTGCGGCGCGGGGAGACCCCGCCGCCGCCTGTCGTTCCATCAACTCGCGTCTGAACTTTCCAGCGACTTTGCAGCGTGTTCTTCGGACACGACACATCGGCATAATCGGCATATCGACAGGTGAAAACGAGAACACACAAGTGAACACAGACGGTTAGGTAAGCAAGACGGAGACCAAGAAAAAAGCCGTGTGAACCTAATATAATTTTGAGTAAAAGAAAGATACTCTTCGCTCACGGTCATGTCTAATGAGATATTGGCGGTATATCGGAATATTGATCTCGTGCTGAGGAAGCATTAATCAGAAATTAAGATAGAGATTACATCGACCCCCGCCGCGCGGCCGCATAAATCCCCGCGAAAATATCCTCGCGGAGCGGTTATTTGCGTACGAATGTTTGGGCCAAGTCTAAACTTAACAATCGTGATATCGTTCGTCTCGATTGAAACGATTCGGCGAGCCCGTGTGTTCCAGCAGAGATATTAACGTGCCGGCTTACAAATCACAGCCTCGGCAGTCCGGCTGACCTCATCAAGACCCTCACCACTTACAGCCACAAACGGCGGCAACCCCTATTCCTTCAAATCGTTACAGCCGACCCACCAAACCTTTACATTCACTGCGCGTGCACACATATGTATACATACACACACACACACACACACACATACACACACGCTCACATCGCCCCGTTCTCGCATCCGCATCTAGTTTCCGATCTGATTTCAACAAATACCAACCAGCCGTGTACCAAATAAATTCAGTAAACTCCCGGATGAATTTTTACCGCTACGGAAATGTAAAAAATATTTCTATATTAGATTTGGGCACACGCGCGCGCGCGCGCGTGTGCCACGCGCCGATGTTGCCAATTTGAATTCTGCTCAATTCTATTCAATATATGTTCCCTCATTTAGCTTGGTGAAAGAGAGACAGAAAGGGGAGAGGAGACAGAGGGGAAGAGAGTAATTGTATCAAATTCCCTTCTCCGGTATCTTCGTATTCGATTCCGTGCCGAGCGAAGAAGGACGACGGGGGTGGCGCGGCGGTAAGGTAGCGATAATCGATCGTGTAACACTCCATCAAAAGCAACCCCAACGTGACCGACAGAATTCTCGGGTTAATGCTTCTCGCGTCGTGCTTTTTTACGACTCATTCCTCGAATTCGCCGCGCACTAAAGACACGTCTGGTGATCGGCGTTGATACCGTGACCATGCCGACTGTCGCAACGCCGGGTGAGATTACGTCGCGACGGGTGCGAGATTGGCGACCCCGCGAAGACGCTAAAAATAAGCGCTGAAAGTAGCGCGGACCTCTCTTGATTTCGATATTCGCGGGATCTTCTTGCCGTTTCTCGCCGTCTCGGGTGTCTCGTCAGCCATTAAGGACTTTCCCGCGCCGTCTGGTCGTTGGAAGAGGAAAAGAGAGAAAGAGAAAATTAACGATCATGCTGCAGCCCGATGGGATCCCGAAACACCGGGCTGACCCAATGAAACATTTTCCACTCGGCTCAGGAAAGTCATTTCCCCCCGTCGTTCGTTATAATTTATCATAATTTATTGGTCACCGCGCATTTCCATACTGCGAGCGTCGTCCTGCCGGGGACCGGTCGTTATTTGCCTCGGACAAATCAGTCATCATTATGCGCCCCGGCAAGAACGTAATTATAATTAACAGTTTACTCTCCTCCCCCGCTTCCCCGCGAAAGCTATGGACGCCGCAAAAGGACACATCCGTTGCCAATCGAGTTTTACGATTATAAGCGGCGGCGGCGGTATCGCGCCGCGAAGCAAATATTTACCACAATGATCCCCATCGATCTCTCTCTCTCTCTCTATCTCTCTTTCTCTCTCTCTCTCTCTCTCTCTCTCTCTCTCTCTCTCTCTCTCTCTCTCTCTCTCTCTCTCTCTCTCTCTCTCGTCCCCTTGACAATGACGCGAAATCGCAGTGCTAGTGATTCGGCGATATTGATTTATTCGCGACGAACCCCTTCGTAGCCTCGTTCTCACCCTCGCAGGGGAAGTCCCTATTCCCGGGGAAATTGAGAAAATGAATTAAGAAGACGCGGGGATATAAGCGATCATTTCTCCTCGATAATTTCACGACGATCTATTGTTACTTCGGAGAGTTTCATTTACGCAAGGCTGACTCTGTCTGGAGTATTTAATCTCCCTCGACCCTCGCGTGGCGATCTCTCGGACCGGCGAGAAACGCAAAATCGATGTTTCTCCGAAGCCATAAACCATAAAACGTATCGCGCTGGGGCATTTTGGCCGGAAACCAAAGTTTATGCTGAAAGCAAACTTATAATATATTCCATTTTCGTTATTTGAAAATCGGTCTCGCGGGCTGAGCGCCGGTCTTTGTGCATCAAGAAGCTCCTTCTCGTCGTGTATCCTCGCTCTTGCCCTCGCAGGCGTTGGGATCTCTGTCTCTGACGAAATTGAGAAAGTGAATTAAGCAAATGCAGGGGAGAATACGCACCTCTCTCGACTGCTTTCTCCCGATAATTTCACGACGATTTATTATTGAGATCCCACGAAATTTAATCTAGAGAGTTTCTACCCCGAGTATTTTTAACCGTCCTTGACTCGCGTATCGGCTTCCCAGAAATGCGAGATCGATGTTCCTCCGCAAACGCGTCAGCGCTTCAACCAGAAGCCAAAGTTCGTGTGAAAAACAAACTCGTTATACATTCCACTTTCATTATTTTCAAATCGCTCTCACGAGCCGGGTCCGAGTTTCCGTTTGTATATAAAAAAATCACGCGAGTCGAGAGAGCTTAAAAATCACAAGCGGTCGGTCGACCGGCACAACATAATGATAACAAAATGATAACAAAACAATAGTATCAACTGAAAAATTCTACTCAACATCAACTCTGCAAATGAGAGCGATTTGCACTCTGAAGATAAATGTATTGAAAACTCTCCTCTCTCTCTCTCTCTCTCTCTCTCTCTCTCTCTCTCTCTCTCTCTCTCTCTCCCGCTCTCTTTCTCTTTCTCGCACATTTCTACTCCTGTATTCTAGCAATATTCTAGTAATATCAAGAGGCACACCGTGCCTATATTACGCGAAATTGCGAATTGAAACGAGGTGAGATATTCATATCTCAGCAACGGCTAAACCGATCGAGGATTACCAATCCCAATCGATTCGGCCTTAAAAAATAGGAAGAAAAGTGTCCTTGTGTTTTTTATGTACGTTGTCTCTAAGTGCAGATATTTTAAGATAAAGTCCGAATCACGGAAAATTTCGATTCAGTAAGAAAGTAAGAAACGCTAGACCGCAGAGGAGAGGGGATTTGTGTATATCACTTTTCCGACACCAGAGGCGTTACGAGCGCGCTGAAGAAGCAGCGAGTGCGAGTGAGAAAACGATAGAGAGTAAGAGAGAAGAATATTGCTAGAATACAGGAGTAGAAATGTGCGAGAAAGAGAAAGAGAGCGGGAGAAAAAGAGAGAGAGAGAGAGAGAGAGAGAAAGAGAGAGAGAGAGAGAGAAAGAGAGAGAGAGAGAGAGAGAGAGAGAGAGAGAGAGGAGAGTTTTCAATACATTTATCTTCAGATTGTAAATCGCTCTCATTTGCAAAGTTGATGTTGAGTAGAATTTTTTAGTTGATACTATTGTTTTGTTATATCATTTTTTTGTAGAACAGTTTTGTAGAGTTTATAGTATTCAATAGAAGAATTTATTGTTAGAGGTATAAGTTTTACTTGTACAAACTTATTACTTGCATAGCGAAAATAATAAATTACATTGCCCAAAGATACACGCTCAGGTGCGGTACGATGCACAGTACTAAAAGCGTAAACATTGCCGTTTATCTTGAATAAAGAATTAATTATATTATAATCATATATTTATATATGTTAGGTTTCTCAGTTGGCGTTACTATTTTAATATATCGTATTTCTTTTTTGTAAAGTAGAACAGTGTTGTAGAGTTTTATTATAGTTATAAGTTTTACTTGTAAAATTTTATGTTACATATACTTGAAAACTAACTTGAAAAAAAAATAATTTGAAATTCGTAAAAATAACACAATACGTGTTGCACGTGTACTTGGCGCCTCTTTTTACCTTTTTGTTTAAAAAGGCAAGTTTTGTACAACATTACGGGCTCTCTAAGACGCGGTCCCGGCGAGACAAGGTCACGTGACTTTGAAAACAACATGTTCATAAGTACGCAACTGCCGCGAACTGCCTCCATTATTGTTTACGCCGCGGCGACGGACGGATCGGCGGATCGCCGCTCGTAATAATTTCCAAATTTTTACGCTCGATCACAGTATACGCGCGCGTGTAACGTGTAATATTCGTGCGTGTGTGTGCGTGCGTGCGCGCGCGTGTGTGTGTGTGTGTGTATGTATGTGGGTGACGATCCGGAGCATCTTGAGCAACAGCAATGTTTCATGGTCTTTAAAGGTAAACTTTTATTGGTTAACTTGTTTAAGTTGAAGAAGCTAATTTGTAGTCTCGAGTCTTCGTACTCTTGATGCGGGGCGCATTTGTCGCTGTAATACTAATGAGGAAACTCGCTTTTTGTTACAGATCTGCTGGAGTTTGCGGTCACGCGGTAGTTGCAGTTATCGGGACGCAGTTTCGACGGACGCCGATGCCGCACCGGAGGATCCGGTTCGGGCCGAGCAGAGTCGGCTTGAAGGTGAGGTTCATCGATTGCTTGTACGCTTCTTCTTGATTCATTGCGATCGAAAACCGAGCGGTTGCAATAAAAGCCGTTGAATTACGATGGCAAAAGGTCAACGTTTGTATCTGCGCGCGCGCGCTTCCGCGAACTGAACTTAACCTTAATTAATTACCTTAATTAACTTTACCTTAATTAACCTTAATTAACTTTTAACCTAACGGTTTAACTAACGAAACTATATTTTTTGTTACAGATCCGCAGCAGAATGCGGCTGACTCTGTCTGCTGTGTATCGGTGAGTCAGAGAAGAAAAGACATTTTTATGGTGACGGGTGTTGGCCATATCTCGAGAAAATCAATGCGATTTAATTATACTTTTTTCACACGTTGCTCGAAATAATCAGGAGATCGTGTCTTTCAATGACCGTATTACACAACAGAATCTTTAAGATCTAATATATATTTCTCTCTTTTATATTTACTCTGAATCATTAGAAGATACCGATATAAATGCTTTAGTTTGTTATTATATTGAAATTATATCAAGATATGAAATTATTTGCTGCGATTCGAACAATAAAACTCCTGCTTCGAGCACGGGTGTAATGTTAAAATTTGATCAGAATAGCGCCATCGCACATGAAATTCACCATTATTTATCTTATTCGGCTTGATAAATTTTGTGTCTGTCGAGTTTATCAATTTTAAAAAATACGTCGCAACGTGCTCTGCGTATAGCGGGGAGTGGAGGGGGAGGGGATAATATTTTACTACCACGGCTTATTAAGGAGAATATTTTGACGTGAACGAAAATGCGTTGAACGTTGCGTGCGACGCTAATGAAAATCAGCAGTATTCCCTCTCTCGCGGCGAGACGTACACGTACACAATGTTTGTAAACACACACGCGTGTACGCGAGAGAGTGTACGAGAAACGGAAACAAATATACACTCGATTGTATCCGTGCGCGCGAAAAAGAGAGATAGAGGCGAAGGATAGCAGTTCACAATTCCGGCAGCGTCCTCGTCCCCCTCGTCCCTCCGCTCGTTTCCCGGAGCCGACGCGAGTACGGGGGTTCTAATGCCCGAATTCCACTTTGTCGGGACAACAAATACTGGATCGTAAACTAGTGACCCGTCACAGCGAGGATATATCCAAGCGAGCGGCGGCGGAGGAGGCGGTGGTATGAATCGTGCATGCACGTTTCGTTGTTGTCGCGAGCGCACGTCTCCGTCCCCTACGCGACTTCGTATAACGGTCTCACAATAATCTCTCCTGCGCTGTCGGATCCCGATAGCGGGCGGGCTCTCAATTCGACATGGCCCACGTAAGCCTCTCATTAGCCTCAGACTGACGTGCCGTTTTTCGCTTAACATGGTACACAGGCGCACCTAAGTCCCTCCCTACAGAGCCCATCTCTTTCTCTCTCTCTCTCTCTCTCTCTCTCAGACCAAACTCGATGTCGACTTTTTGCCGTTGGTTCGGCTTAACTAACTTAACTGGCGAGAGCTCCCTACCCTCAGCGGCGACCGTATCGTTCCGGGTTGTCGAAGTAAAAAATACGGCGCTGGTAGCGGGGAACACCTTGAAATCGTTACTCGGCGGAATAAAGGAGCGCTGCATGAAGCGCGAAAACTGCAACTGGTAGCTTCGAAATCTCGCGGAAAATAAGAAGCGCCGTGTGTGAGCTAAGTGATGTTACTTCTCGAATTTCGGGACTCGAAATCAAACCACCACGTCCGTTAGCGAGGATATACGAGGTCGATCCAATTAATATTACATTATCACGTGATATCGCAATTGCACTTTTACGAACATTAGAGGTTGTAACATTTATAATGAGAGACTGTCGGTCCCATGTGTCAAATTTCATATATTATGAAACGTACAGAGAGAGAGAGAGAGAGAGGGGGGGAAGAGAAAAGAAGAGAAAAAGAGAGAGAGAGAGAGAGAGAGAGAGCTCTCCAGCTCTGCACTCGCCACCCCTTTTGGGTGAAACGCCATTTCAAACTCGAGCGCGCGCTTTGTCGCGATACAGGGCGTAATTTTCCCTTTTATCGAGTCTGCGGGACCGCTGAAATTACTAGCCTCGTATCGAATCAGATTTTGGAGGCGAGCCGTGCCCCGGCCAACGCCGCGGAATATAAATTTCAATGGTTCGGCAGCGGTCACTTAATTTTCAACAGCGTCGGGTCAAAGCACCCTCTATTACCTTGCATTACCGCTAACAATGCGCCTGCAGATCGGTCGGCTTCGACAATGAACCCCATCCCGGTTTATACGGCAATGACGTGCCGAAACTGTCGGGCAAAATTGCGTTTTCGGTATTAATCCAACTTTTATGGGATCGACGTGATTTTACGACAAAAGAGCGAAAGATAGAGCGAGAGAGAGAGAGAGAGAGAGAGAGAGAGAGAGAGAGAAATAAAGAAAGAGAATGGAAAAAAGAAGCAAAGAGAGGAAGAGCAAAAAGGGAGACAGAGAGAGAGAGAGAGAGAGAGAGAGAGAGAGAGAGAGAGAGAAATAAAGAGAGAGAACGGAAAAAAGAAGCAAAGAGAGGAAGAGCAAAAAGGGAGAGATAGAGAGAGAGAGAGAGAGAGAGATGCCGAGGAGTCGCGTTACCACTCGTCCGCGGCACACGGTGCAAATGTAACCTTAACCCTTCCGAATATCCGGTTGCAACTATTAAAAGAGAAGAAAAGGCGAAAAAGGGAAAAAAATAATAAGAGCGGCAAAAGGGATAAAAGGGAGAAATGTGCATTCGGGGATAATTAGTCGCTGCCTGCGGTACTTGTCGCTTCGATGGCGACTCGTCAGTTTTCAATTTGCTTTGAAAATAAGAGGCGCACATTTGTGTACATTTCGTCGCGCGGTAACGCGCGCCAAAACACGTGTTTAACGACACACGGTGTATTTTCAAGCCGAGACTTGCTCGTTCCGTACAAAAACAAGCGGGGAAATATAAAAATAATAAAGGCGGTATGATTTCAATTCGCGAGGCCGTTCTCTTCGTACGTCTCCTTCGTTGCCCCCGTGGAAACGTTTGTTTTGCAAGATAACTATTAGAATACGGCTCTCACGTACGAGCGTCACCGTCGTCGTCGTTTCGGAATTTCGCAGCTACACAGAGTTATTATTTCTCTTCGCTCTCTCATCACCCTCCCTCCCTCCCTCTCACACTCGCTCGCTCGCTCGCTCGTTCACTCGCTATTTTTCGCAGGCGCGCTTCCGCGACAATGCATTTCGATGCTCGCGGTGTCGCCGACTGCCGACGGAACGCCGACGGTGCCGCCTCTCTGATACAGTTACGTGCTTACGCGCAAGTTTTGCATACAAATTGGCGTGGAAGTTGAGCGAGCAGGTGAGGCTTGTTTACGGTGACGAGTGCTCGTCCAACTACCGCGCCCACGGAAAAGATGTCGGCCCGGCCGTGACAGCGCACAAAGCGACGAGAACTTTGAAGAATTTTAATTGAAATTACTTAATTAACGCCGGAGCCCCGCGGCAAGGCGCCGCGTATGTTGTGCTGCGCCATGCGCGCGCGAATACGCAGCCGAGCGCGGTTAACGCAACTGCGGTTACAAAGACGACGTTGAACGTACGAATATTTTTTCAGCGCGAACGCGCGCGCCATATCTCACGTCAAATTTCTCCCCCCCCATCTGTCCCTCCCTCTCTCTCTCTCTCTCTCTCTCTCTCTCTCTCTCTCTCTCTCTCTCGTTCTCCCCATTCTTTCTTCCACGGCCTTGTTGCATCATTATACGCAAACTTCCGGCGTCCTTATTAACCGTTAGTATCGCGCGTCGCATCGGAATCGCTGTCGAGAAGCGGCCGGCATCGATCATCGAGAATTTCCCGCGCGATTACTCCTCATTCGATTTCTTTACTCGATCTTCGAGTCGAACGGACTTTGCTCTCGTCCACTCACAGTGACTCTCGGAATGTACAAGGACGCCAATACCTGAGATCCCGTGGCCCGTGTGTACTCGACAGCCGCTCAAGCAGATGCGGGATGCGGAATGTTACGCAAATTACGAGATCAAACGGAAGTAGAATCGAGCGGTCATGTCAAGTGTTGCGATACGTGACACCCGGCGGAGATGAGAATGGCTACTCGAGAGAGGGAGAGAGAGAGAGAGAGAGAGAGAGAGGTCGCGTTCGAGGAAGAGGAAGGGAGAGAGGCAGCCAGGACTTTCGGTCGGCCGACCTCGTTTCGCGGCCGAAACTACCCCCGCTGACCCGAGGACACCCGAGGAATCGGGCACACGATATGAAGCGGGCCGCGCGCGTTCAGCGAGAAACACGGGCATTATTGGAGAACTTTCCGTCGGCCTTGAAACTCGTCCGACCGAAGTGAGGCACGTCGCGGACAGGATTACGGGAAGGGACGCTAAGTTTCCGGTCTTCCCCGAACAATTGACACGTCGTGGTAATACGTGTTCCCGGCTGCCCTCCCGCCCACGGGGGCGCCCCCGGAGTGACGACACATCCCGAGCACGAGCTTCTCAACTGTCGTAGCAAGTCCTGACTTTGTCGCGCGCCGCTATCTGGCCCGCCGAGTCTGTACATTGCGCTCGGCAGCTCCGGGCTGTTGCACCCGACCAGCCAACCAACCAAGCAACCAACCAAGCAACCCGCCAACCAACCCACCAACCAACCGACCTACCCACCTACCAGCGTCAGACTAGTTCGCTACCGAGAATGGAGTGAACTTGTATGACAATGCGAGCGTCGCGCGCCTTCCCGCGCGACGACGCCGGTGCAGCTCATTTTCCAAGCGGTCGCGTATGAAAAACAAATCGCTCTACTCGCTTCCCAACTCCGTGTCGCGCCTAATGGCTTCAGCCGGAAGCTCGCGGAACTTTAGTATTTCCTCCGAAATTGTCGTCATGTACGAGAGGCTGAGTCGCGAAATTTCGCGCTCACGTCATCGTCGAAGATTCGGCGGACGGGCCAGGTCGAAGATCGGAGTTTCGCTTCAGACGAGCGAAAGTTGCGAAGTAAAAACCGATCGCGGAACGTTGCGCCGAACTGTATCTAATGGAATTTCTTCTGAGGGGGGTCTTAACACTTTGACGACCGCCGTCACATGAACGTAACTTTATCCTCCCGGCGGATGCAGTCTTCAAGAAGTGCTTGTTATTAGTAACAGTTTATAATTATCCCGGATATTTAAGATTTTTCAAACGGGAGAATGCCAGGGTTTAGCTTTCGAGCTGAAGAAACTCGAATTGAGAAAGGTTCCACTTTGCTCCTCTCCCCCCCCCCCCTGAAGAAGTGATTCGAAACATTGGCATCAAATGTATCTTAGAACACAGCTTTACCTTGAAGATCAAACTCTTCTCTTTCTCCTTTTTTCCAATCTATAATTGTAATATAATTTTTTTCACCTCCTTTTTTCCAATCTATAATTGTAATATAATTTTTTTCACAAAGATAGATTTACATATTTATGTAGAAAGAGAGTTGTTCATTTTTTCAATCCCTTCAGAAAACAACCCGAGTAGAAAAATTAATAAGGATCTGGTAAAGGCCTAATTATTTTTCCCTAACATTAATCGGGCCCTAGTAGAGATAGAAAGACAAGGGCCCTACAAGATGTGTAACAAATAGTTTAACGGGTCCTTATAAGGCAATATTAATAGAGTCTTATAAGAAAATATTTTTATTTTTGCTTGAGTAAAAATATTCGTTCTTTTCATTCCAAGAAATGTAGACTGTAATTTTTTTATTTATTTATAACCTTGTTAGTATACAACAAGTATTTTTTATTTTAAAAATATAGCATACTTTACAATAAAATATAGCATTCTTTACACACAAAAATCCTGCTACTGTTTTTATTAAAGTTTGCTACATTTCAAAACAAAGGCAATATTAGAAAAATCCTTAGAAGAGACTAATAACGAATAAAACTAATAAAATTTGTTTTTAATTCCGGTATAATTAAAAAATCTTTAAAAGAACCAAATAGAGCGTACCTACTAAAACAATGACCTGTACCTACTAAACTATGACAATTTTATTACACGATTCAGATCTTATTAATTTTCTATAACAAACCTTGATTTTGTACATCTAAAGCATCCTTGAAAGGTCCTTCTAAGACCCACATCAGTTTCCCCTATCAAAGTCTTATTTATTAGATCTAAAGCATCACTAAAAAATCCTTATTCGTAAAACCTAAGATACCCCTAAAAGATCCATCTCGAGGCCTGATATGATAATAATGATCCCTGTAGGGCATCCTATTTTCAGCCTTACCGGGGCCTTATATTAACTTCATGAGGATGGCCCAAACAATTTTTTGCTTGGAAATGCATTACGATCAAGAGAGGTCTAGTTTTATTTTTAAAATAACAAACACACCCCTGTTAGTCATGTGATGAATCTTCTCTCCCTCGTGGAATTTTGTCACGAACGTTTATTCACAATACCGCTCATTACATCTTCGTCAACCAAGTCGTCGGGAGGAGAAAAACAGAAACTGAACATATCCAGACATGATGACGTGTCAGCATTCTGGGAAGGTTAAACACAATCGCAAAGATTTTTCCAAGTGCGGTCGTCAGAGCGTTAATCGACTCGCTGTGAATTGCCGGGAAGATCCGATTAGTACGAAGTGCGCGAGAGTCGCTTTCGAGAGTAATGCTCCGTGAAACACCATCAATCAGAGGCAGTGCCTGCCGCGCGGATTCGGCGGGCGGGCGCGTCACCCTGAAGAACCGCGGAAAGAAATTCGCCTCGTGTGTCTCGACGATGCGAGCACTCGCGAGCAACGAGGAAGAAACTCGCATTGCCTGCCGATAACAAGGATAACAAGCGTCGTGCGCGATTCTTCTTCCACTTGATCGATATTGCGTCGTGTTCCCGCGCCCCCACCCGTCGTCCGCCCACAATCCGAGGAACTGGCTTAATTGCGTACGGCGGCTGCCTGCGAGACAATGGCTACGAGGCGCGCGACTTCCGGTCGCTCGAGGTCGTTACGCGCTAAATGCGGCCATTATTGTTCTGAATGAAGCGCGCCGACAACTCACTCGCGGCGCGAGAGTGCCGGGTGTTTGAGAATTTCGTCGGGCCGGGGGAGGGGAAGGGGGTGAACAAAACGTATCCGTTTATAAGGAATCAATCATATAAAGGGGCATCATATCGAGGCGCGCCGCGGTCCGAAACGAAGATACGCGCCCGCATGTTTTCGCTGAGCGGCATCGGGAGATAAAAGCGCCGTGTAACCCGTTTCACCCATGTTGTCATACGAGTGCGCTTAATCCCCTGTCTAATCCTCTTTGGTGGGCGGCCATTAAAATTCCGCATTTACACACCCCGGCGATTTGAAGCTATTCATATGCACGCCGTGTTATTGAAACATACTGCAGTTCTACGACCACCCATTTTGGAATCTTAATGACTAGGTCGGCGAGAGGAGAGCGCGTGGACCCGACGACGTCGCCCTCTCTTTCCCTTCTCGCCTATCTCTCTCTTTCTGCCTCGCTCGTGAATCTCGTACACGAACGCGGAGCAGTGCTTTTACTTTCGGCCAAACTATGCGCCCTTCTGACGAGCGGCCCTTTCGGGGGAGGAAAACTCTTGAACCCCTGCGTAACCTTGCGCGCGCGTAACCCTGTGGACCCGGCGCGAAGGCCCATTCGACGCGAGCGATTCATCAATGTGATGGATAGCGCCTACACGCAGTCCAACATTCACGAGAGAATGAATGCGGGCCTTAAATTATATTCGGCCCACGGCTGAATACCATTACTCACCCCCGGGAAGAATTCTCCCCGGGTCGACTTAGCGCTATCGGCTAACTGTCCATCGGGAAGTTAAATGCGACTACAACTCGGATTCGGTCAATGGGTTCTACGAACGATCAGCGTGCAACATGTGCGACAATGCGTTTTGTCTCTTCTTTTTTTTTTCTATCTCTCCGTCCCTCATTTACTCACTCACTCACTCGCTCACTCGTTGGCTTACTCTTACATCCTTCCTTTCTCTCTCCCTCTCTCTCTCTCCTTTCGCGATCCTGAGACAATCTCGAAAGTGGGCCGATCGATATTTTCGCGACGACCGAAGCTGGGGAGATGAATGTAAAATGCTGAACGAAACATGGCGCGACTCTCGTAATCGAGTTTACGTTCCTGAAGAGTGATGTGAACTAAACACGCCCAAGTATTAGCAATGAGAGACACGATCTGCGTCTAGCCGTCTAGCGTCTGCTGAAAGTTTTCAGTGTATTCGTCAAGGAACCTCCCGAAACCCGACCTCGTGTTCGTACATGCACATTGCCAATTTTAGCCTCGGCGTTCCGGCGGCGGAAAGAAGTGATAAACGATGGCCGACGTGTTAACTATGCATGCCACGATTCGTGACTGTCGAACGGCTCGTACTGACCTTCGCTCGAATGCACTTCCGGCGAACGCCATTCGCCCGTTCCGCGCGATCTGTCGATAAGAATAAAGCATCGTGAGCGTAACACGACAGCCGCTCGCCAAATATTGATCTACGTATTTATTTTAGGCTCGCCCGAGCCGGCTCGTCGGTCGATTCTGCGAAGCCGGTCTTACAAAAATTCCGCGTACAATCGAGGATTAAAATAGCGGCGCGGCAGTAATTTTCTTACAGGAGGACACACGTGCCACGGATTGACGGCGGCGTCAATAAGGAAATTCACCGCGAACGCTCGCTGACATCCGAAGTTTATTTTGTCGTACGGCGCGCGCAATAATCTTCGTCTCGTTCGCAAAACACACACTATTCGTTTCCAGTTGATTTTTTTTTAGGATAGAGAGACGTGTTTATGTGTGTTTATATTATGTACAGGGTGTCCCATTGTAAATGAGCCAGGCAAAAATCTTGAAAAATATGAAAGATACCAAGAAACGTTTCGGACAAAAGTCTATTTCAAGGTTTCATGGTTTCAAAGCGAATATAAAACAACTGTATCAGTAGTATTAGATTTGTTTATTCTATTTAGTTTCAAGAATATATTGTTACAATAGTGCCTTGACTTTTGTTAATTTGACGATTTTGAAATTTTCATAGGTCGATAAGTTAGGGCACCATTGTAACAATATATTCTTGAGACTAAATAAAGTAGGAAAGTCTAATACTATATTTTTTTCTTTTGACAAATCGCGAGATACGAGTACCGTAAGTTAAATGTTGAAAAAGTTACCAAGTTTTTCTTAAATATCTGAAAAATATTAGGCGAGTACAATAAAAAATGTTTCAGACCAAAGTTATCCAACCCAAAGTAATTGGTAGAAAAAGATGATATAATAAAAATTTGGGATTTCCATTTAAGAAAAGTAATAATCAGTGAATATCTCGAAAGTGGCATCATCTGTAAACAAATGATACAGTTGTTTTATGTCCCCTTTGAAACCATACAACTTTTGTCTGAAATGTTTCTTAGTATCTTTCACATTTCTCCAGATTTTTGCCTGGCTCGTTTAAAATGAGCCACCTTATATAATATATTAACATTGCTTAATTAATATTATTTAAGTATTAAAAATACAAAAAGATCGGGGTTTGTGACATGGAAGATAAATTTTCTTTATATATCAGACCAAGGCAATTTTGACGCATCCACATTGTCAAACGTTATTATCCTCGCACGATTCAACTTGACATGAATAACTCGCATCCGGCTGTAATTGATCAAGTGCCACAGTTCTATAATTTTTTTTATTAACGCAAACCTTCGAAGGATTTGCATTTTTCACCGAGCAAAGACGATCTGAACGCTCCCTCCTCACCCAGGCGAGCCGCCGAAACAAGCGATCGTGATCGCCTGCGACGCTCATTTCGCTCGCACAATTCGTCCGACGCGATTCAAGTCGATGCGACGCCGACGGGGCGCGAAGAAGCGGACGAAAGAATCGCGATGTGGCGCACGCCGGCTCGACGCGCGTAACGGCGACATTCGTATTTGCAAGCCGCGCGATTTAAATAATTAATCGAATTAAAGCTTCGGTGCCGCTTGCAGAGCGCCGCGCCGCGCCTCGCCTCGCCTCGCTTCGCCTCGCCGCTCGCGAACCACCCGCGCTCGCGCACGCGAGCACGCTTGGAAACTTGATAATTTAATTTCGCGCGGCAAAGGAAGTTAATCCCGGTGTGACGGCGCGGGGGGGGGATGACGCGGCGCGGCGGAAAGCCGAGCCCGGCGAAAGGGCGAATGAAAGAGTCGAGGGCGCATCCGCCACTTCCAGCGCGACGGCCAGTCGCGCGTCCGGCCGGTAACTTTTGTTGATTTTGCCCGGCCGCCGCACGGTTGACGGCAGTTACGTTTAACTCGCCTTACGCGCGCCAATGTCAGCCGGCGATGAGTGGAAGAACGCGGGGAAACGCGTCGAGGGCTTGAAACGCGAGGCCGAAACGGACGGAGCAGGTGAAGCAGGAGGCCCGGGGTGAAGGGGGGAGGGAGGGGGGAGGGCGGGTCATTATGCCTGCGAATAGCGCATTTGTTGTTGTCTCGAGGATCCTCGGCCAAGCAATGTGCGACGAACGGAAACACGACGACGGCGAATTAGTATTCAAAAGCGTCCTCGGCGGAAATATTCCTCGTCCTTTTGCGCGCGATACGGACGCGGGATCGTGAAGTCGGCCGGAGCGACGGGGAAGTCGTGAGACGAAACACGAGAAAGATCTCGTCTGGAAGGAAGAAGACGGCTTTATTGCGAAAGAAGCGTACGGAGATCGGCGTAATAGCCTTCGTGCACGAAGATGTACCACTTTACAGGCTCCTGTAAGAGATACATTATGCGTTCTAGAAAAATGTAATTCCGCGTTGCCCTTTCCGGTACATAGTCGCTGCGGCGCTTGTGTGCTAAATATTTTTACGCGTTACGACTTTTGGTGAAGTATATATGCTTTCGATAAAATGTAAGAATACATCGATACGTATAAAAATTGCTATCGCCGGAAAATGAAAGATTATCTCGAGATCCAACTCGCTTTGACTTTAACTTTGACGATGGTACGCTCATTTTACGCGCTTGAATAACGCCGTGCTATATTGGACGTATATTATCGAAAAACTGACTTGAAAATTATTAAATTAAATTATCGCAAGTGATAATCATTGTTTTCTCTTTTCTTCGTTTTACTCTGACCGTGATTTTCGTACATAATTTTTGAACGTATATTGTCAAAAAACTGACTTAAAAATTATTAAATTATTTATCACAAATGATAATCATTGTTCTCTCTTTTCTTCGTTTTACTCTCATCGTAATTTTACATAACTCTTGACCGTATATTATCGAAAAATTGACTTAAAAATTATTAAATCATTTATCGTAAGTGATAATAATTGTTCTCTCTTTTCCTTATTTTACTTTCGCCGTGATTTTTACACGTAATTCTCGAACGTATATTATCGAAAAATTGATTTAAAAGTTATCAAATCATTCATCGCAAGTAACAATCATTGTTCTATCTCTTCTTCGTTTTTCTATTTTACTTTAAGCGTCATTTTCGTGCATAATTTTGAGCGGCGAAAGGGCATCACGGTCTAAAGGGCGCTATCATTGTTAGGACTGATAACGAAAATAAGAAAAAAGTATTAGATGTATGCAAAAGTCTTTTCTCAGCTTTCTAATGTAATTACTTTAAATTGAAATATTTTACCGCTGTTTTATGTTTTCATAAGATTGGCATTGAACTTTCTAAAACTCCATTGATTATGATTCATTGGTGCACAATAAAAAAGAAAAATAACAGTTGATGCAATGAGCGACGAAAAACTTTATATTCGACACTGCATTTGGTTTCGCTACTGATGTAGAAGGTACCGTTCGGGACCTAGAAATGCGTTTAGGATTATCATACATAATCCATTTTTCATCGCCAGTAACAATTTCCGACGAAAAATCTTTTTTGTGCTGTCTAGAAAGCAATGAAACCTACTCAACCGGCGGATAACGCGGCTCATGCGGCACCCATTTTTCGAGCTTCTGAATTTTTCCCATTTCATGCAGCCGCCTTGAAACTGTTGCTTAGTCAACTCCGAACTGTTCTGCAAGTTCTGCTTGCGTTTTCGACGAGTTTTCATTCAACAACGCTACCAAATTGTCGGCCTCGAGCTCTCGTGGCGTTTCAGAGCGCGGACGATCGCTGAGCAGCTCTGCTCATGTCGAAAGGGTTAAGTCTCTCACGCCAGTCTGTATCTCCGAATCAATCTCGCCTGTTTGCTAATCAATGACGAATTCGCTCACTCTCCCCTCCCTTCATTGACTCAGAGAAGCGTCAACTTTCAACACAAATTTCTCCGATTCCCACAATACCTCGTGCGCTCCGGTGATCAGCTGAAAGCGAAGAGCCAATTTCTGACTCGGCCGTATCGATTGATAACATTAATATGCCGACGTAATAATATCGCGACCCATCAGCGACACATATACACGCGTAAAGGCATTTGGCGCGGATATCGATTAGCTGGATTAGCATTCAACGCGGCACATTCGAACATTCGCTTTACACCTCGACACCGAAACAAACGTAGAAAGGAAAAGGGGGCCCAGGGCTGTGCAAGGCGGCAAACCGGCAAGAGAAAGACAAGCGAAGGGTGAGAGGATGAGTCTTAGTCCGCGTGTTGCTGCCGCGGCCGTCGCGGAAATGATACTTGCAAAGTGGAGGAACGGAAACGCGGCCATGAATCGGGATTAGGCATTAAGATCATTACAGTCCGATTCCGAGTCCCTATCGCTCCTGTGATCCTCGGATTAAGTCCGTGACGCGGAGAGGGAGCGAGCGAAGAAGGGCTTAAGCGCGGGGGAGCTGGAGACTTTCATGAATCAATGAACGCAGGAGGCGAACATGACGCGTAATAAATCCACCTGATATCTCGTCCCGTCGCTCGCGAGAGCGGCGGACGCGGATCACGTCGTCGTGAGGAACGGCCGCGACTCGCAAGCGCTTCCAAACGGCGTGCGCGCGTCGTCGTCTTCGGCGAGAAACAACACGGCAAAGTCGCGGTCGCGAAACTTTCGTCACTCACTTTCGCGGCGACGCCGACGTCTCGCGCAAGATCCCCGCGAAACTTTTCTCATTCCGGCGGGAAAGAATTTAACCTTGCGACCACGTCGTCACCTTGCGCTGCGCACGCCCGGCAAATTGATACACCGACGACTCGATATTCGCGTATGGGTGAATAAAACGCGCGCGAGGCCGTGTGAAATCGCCTTACCGGGTTAGCCGACGGCCAAAAGTCGGCAGTTGCGAGGTCGCTTGATCTCCGGATGAAGTAACTGTATATCGATATGTGCAAAACTCGCTATTGGCGAAAAGTGAAAAATTCTTTTGAGACATGAATCATCGTTTTATTAAGCCTGACGATACACGCTCCACTTTACGTGCTTGAGAAACGCCGCATCATCGGATGAATATTGCGAAAAATTTGGACTTATCAAATCGCTTATCGCATCCCGAGTAGAAAAATTAATAGGGCTCTGGTGAGGACCTGATTATTTTCCCCTAACATTAAGCGAGTCCTAGTAGAGATAGAAAGACATACAAGTAGGGCTCTACAAGATGTATAAAACAAATAACGGACTCGTTTAACGGGTCCTCATAAGGCAATATTATGAAGGCCTTATAAAGCAATATTAACAGGGCCTTATAAAGCAATATTAATAGAACTTTAAAGAAGGAAATAATTTTATTATTACTTGAATAAATATGTTCGTTCTTTTCATTCCAAGAAATTTAGATTGTAATTTCTTTATTTCTTTATAATCTTATTAGTATACAACAAGATCTTTTTATTTTAAAAATATAGCATACTTTACAGTAAAATATAGCATTCTTTACACATAAAAATCCCGCTACTGTTTTCATTAAAGTTTGCATTTCAAAATGGAAACGATACTAGAAAAGTTCTTGAAAGAGACTAGTGAATATGGCATCTAATAAAACTAATAAAATTGTTTTTTTAATTCCAGTATAATTAAAAAATCTGTAAAAGAACCAGACAGAGCGTAGCTACTAAAACAATACTAAACTATGAAAATTTTATTACACGCTTCAGATTTTATTGATTTTCTACAACAAAACTTGATTTTATACATCTAAAGCATCTTTAAAAGATCCTTCTAAGGCCCACATCAATTTTCCATGTTAAAGCGTTATTTTGTAAAAAAGGCATCTCTAAAAAATCCTTTCAAGGTCTTCAGCTTTCTCTATCAAAGAATTATTTATTAAATCTAAAGCACCCCTAATAAATTCTTCTAAAGTCCTCATTAATTTTCCTTCTGAAAGCCTTATTTCGTAAAATCTAAAGTATCCTTAAAAGATCCATCTCGGAGCCTGATGTGGTAGTAATGAGAAGTCCCTTTTTAGGGCATCCTACTTTCAGTTATCTTAGGCCTGGTCTACAATATGTATTGTAAGCTGTAAGCCGTGAGAACTGACCAATTATAGCAGATTATTTTTGTATAATCGACTGTGATTCGCCAATTCTTACGGCTTACAACTTACCACACGTATTGTTGACCAGACCTTATACTTCATGGCCCTAACAATTTTTTGCTCGGGACGTTTTCGACGATGACCTTCCTCGATCGGCCATAAACGTTCCCACTGAAGACTCGAGAAGTCTACGAGCGGACGCTTACGCGAGCAGGGTCGCACCGCTCGTACCGCCGCGGATAGGAATTAGTCTGGATTAAACGACGAGGCACGGCCGCCGCCGCCGCCGCCGTGCGCGGTTAATTCAGTTAATTCGTCTTGTACATTCATTCTCGCTCGGCCGCTCGCCCGAGGCGGATCGATGCTTTTAATCGCGGATCGGTGTGCAGCAGCAGGCGCCATCTTAACAGCCGGGATAATCCCGGCGGCGATGTCGCGTCAGAATCATTACACCGATGGATCCGACCGGCGCGGCGCGCGTTTTCCTCCTGGAGAGGACAGGAGCGCGGGCCCGGCTTCTCGAGCATCAATGATCATCGATAATGCAATGAGGAAGGAAGCGGGCAGCTGTCACTTACACGCGTCCCTCGTGCAACATCGAGCCGGCGGTTTCAACCCCATTGAGGCGCACGGAAAGTAATTAACCCCCGTGTTCGCCGGCGGTCCCCCGCCCGCTTCCCTGCCCTTCTCCGGCCGCCCGCCTAGCTCTCGCCATCGCTCGCTTGGCCGGACGAGAGCATGGAATTCCTCTTCGCTTTCTAAGCGAAGCCGTCTAATTGACGCGCATCCGCGCGTCATTTGTCGAAACGACGACGGCGCGACGGCGGAGCTTTACGCGTCAGCCCCGCTCGGCGTCATCGACGAGCCCGCCCGACGACCGAGACGTTCGATCGTGCAACACTTTGATTTCAGGCCGTAATGAGGGCGTGTACATTGCCCCCCCCCCGTCACTTTGACGTTGCCAAATCCCCTCGAAACGACACACGCATCGTCGTATTTCAAGGTCGGCTGTGCAGTTAGCCTGCAGTCACTCCGTCAGCTTGGAATCGCTCTCGTCTGGGGGATTGTACTCTCTCTCTCTCTCTCCCCCCCTCTCTCTTTCTCTCTTGCTCTGTATGGGTGTGCAGTCGAATATACGAGACGCGCCCGATAACTCGTGCCCGTTATGGTTTCGCGAATAATCGTGGCTGACATGATAAAGAGAGCCGGTATTCCGAGAGAGTATCGGGACTATTATATCCTCATCCGATCGTCTCTCTGCCTTCCTCTCTTCCTCTCTCTCTCTCTCTTCCTCTCTCTCTCTCTCTCTCTCTCTCTCTCTCTCGTTCTCTCTCGCTCTTCCTCCCCAGAGGTTTACGCGCTGCTAAAAGAGGGAGACACGCTTTGACACCCGGGGACCGGCTTGCGAGAAATATTTATTCCGTGCGAGCTTTCCAGAAAGGGAATTTTAATTGAGCCGTTAGATGAGCACGAAAGCACCGGGGGGACTGTTAACGATCGCTCGATTTACCTATCACGTTGCCGCTGGACTATCATTCAACGCGCTCAGATTCCAGCTAGGATATTGAAACTCTCTCTACCCCGGTGCGCCTAGTATTATAAGATACCGAACGCTCCGGATCCGTTGCAAATGACTGCAATTGCGCGAATAAAGCAAAAAATGGGTCTGCGTTTCGATAAAAACTGACGCGAAGTCGAAAGAAAAAAGAGAGGGGAAAGAAAGAGAGAGAGAGAGAGAGAGAGAGAGAGAGAGACTGAGCAAAACGACACTCATCAAACCAGCAGGCGGTGTCGTCCGGAATTTCGCTCCCCCGCATCGCTCGTTAGGAGAAACACAAGTGGAAAAAAACATACGCGGGCGGACGGCGCGACCGGGTCGGCGAAACGAGGCGCGCGGATCCGATAACCGAGCGATCCAGCGGACTTGCAAATTCGAAATGCACGTACACACGCGCGTGCGTCCTTCGGGTTAAACCTCGTTTTCGATTGTTTCCCCCTCCCCCTCCTCTCCCCCCCCGCGCCCTGCCTCGCTCCAACCACCCCCTGGCATTCGGCCGTTCCGGCTGGCGAAATGGTACACAAAAGTCACGTTTCCCGATCCGCGTCGGACCACATTTTCATTTGCATTTATACGCGAACACGCGGGGGCACGACGCGACGGGCCGCGCGAAATTGAATCCACCGCGAAGTCGACACAGTCCCGGCGATAGTAGTCGGCGACGGAGGCGGCGGAGGAGGGAGTACGTATCATCGAGCGCGAAATAACGAGTCGCACGCGTATTGTCGCAAGCCGCGCCAACCCGGCTGATGGAAATTAGGGACTTGGCGCGAATGTGGCCGTTTACGAGCTGCGCGAGAAAGCCCGCTTGTTGGTCGGCGATGCCGTGCGAGCGAGCGAGCAAGCGTTTAAATATCGAAAGATAAGGGGCTGAAGCGCATCCCGGCGCGCAATATGCGCGCTGATTGCGGCGATTTACGAACGACGATGCTGTACACGCGGCGCGGCACGGATCATTTGAAGGCGAAGCGCCGTGAATTCTAAGCGCAACGATGTAACGCGCGAGACGAAGGTGAATTTTTATCCCATTTTATCCCATCGCGCGTGTAAAGAAAAAACAGGCAGGAGGGCGAGAGAGGAGGAACGAGTGAGAAAACATCATTTATTATGTGCTATGAGATATCGTCCCCTCAAGCGCTTAAAAACACGCGGAAATATTGAAAAGAGAAAAAAAAATGGTTCTGCCGTGAGCGCGAATTATTGGAAGCTTTTGAGGAGACTCATGTGGGAAATAATGAGATAAAAAGAGAAACTACACGAGTATCTTTGCACACAGTAAGAGGGAATTTTCAGATGCAAGTAATAGATATAATGAAGCTGTCAAGGGGAGAGAAAAGGAGTCCATCGCCGAGTGAGATTTTTTTATCCCACCGCATAGGAAAACATCAAACGCATAAACTGTATTATATTGTATCAGTCGGGCGAGTACTACGCTCCAGTAGAAGCGAATAAAAGCTGTGTTATGCTCATCAATGGTGCATGCACATCGAAAAAGAAAGAAAGAAAGAAGGGAAGAGAGGAAGAAAGAGGGGCAAGGGAGGGAAGAAGAAGCGCACAAACGGGAAATGGACAACTTGAATTCGTTCCCTTTCAGCGGAGCTCGCTGCTCCTTTCCGAGATACAAATACGGAACGAGCGGTGCTCGCTTGATAACCCGTCATCGCTCCGTTGAACGGCGCGCTGATAAACAACGCCGAAAGTATAACTCGCCTCTCGCGCCATTCCTCCGTGAGAAGTCTCCACGGCAAACCTTGTAATACTCGGGGAAAAGTGAATGTCGCATTTCGTTAAGCCCATTTTCCTCCGTTTCTCTTTTCTTCCTTCGCGCTCCGCTTCATCGCGGCTTTCCCTGCCGGTTCCCTCTGATCCAATTTGAGCACTCTCGAAATTCTACCCTTTCAAGCCCTGACTTGGACCGTCTTCTTCCCACGCTCGTAATACCCTCGCCTTTTGCACCGGCATACCTACGTTCTCACTCTCCCTCACCACCACCACCACCGTCCTCTCTTCTTCCGTTTACTTCTTCGCTCTTCGCAGTCTCCTTGCCAATTTCTTCGCCAAATACGCGAAACCCAAATTCTATCGGAGAAGCCGTGTTTAAGTCTAACCGAACTCTATCGAGCGCGCAGCCGGAGCCCATTCCAGATTCCAGACTCATTGGCGTGTATTCTTAGCACACGTTCCACGGTTAGATGTTAGACCGCGCGTCGCCGTCGTGTGTATCCCATATGTGTGCGTTCGCCGTGCCGAAAGTAGAAAACCAAACGCTAAACCGCCTGTGAAAGCGAACCTCGACAAAAGCACGCGCTAAGGATTATACGCGGTCGCTCATCGCTCGTCCGTATTCGTAATTAGGGACTCGATCGAAAAGCGTCGATAAGAGCGCGCGGCAAGGACGAGACTCTATCGTTGCCACTCGCCCGACGTTAATGACAGCGCTTTAATTTGCACGAGCGCCGAGTTCGAGGAGTAGCCCCGATTCTTCGCGATTACCTCTTAAAAATCACGCCAGGACTCACGCCCGGGCGAGGGGAGGGGAGGGGCGAGAGGCGTTTCATTAAATCGCCTTCCGCTCCTTTCAATCTTCCTGGAAATAAAAGTTTATGACAAGCTCGCCCGAAGGCTACCTAAAAGTTTCCCCTTGCTGGCGCGAGCCGCCGAAGAAGTCACCCCCGCGCCGCGTCGCGTCGGAACATCGGCTTCGAACCATCGTTCTTCGCCCCGGCCGGAGACACCCTTTCGTCTCCGTTCATCCCGACAGTCCATCCCTTCGCTCTCTGTGTCTCAATCCCGAGCGTGACTCCTTCGGCTCGAACTCGTCTATCGAACGAGCGCCCGTTCGACCCGGCAGACCACTCGCGCTCTCAAGGCCCCGAGAGAGAGAGAGAGAGAGAGAGGGAGAGAGAGGGAGAGAGAGGAGTGCCTAGGTTGAATCACGCAGCCTGGAGGGGTCCCGGTGAATGTACGAGGGGCTTGGCAACGTATATAGTCAACTGTGTGTAAAGGAATAATGAAGTCTGCGAATCAAGACAGAAATTGAATCCGTTCGATTTTATGGCTCGATTGCCCGGGGCGGGCGGCGGGCGGCGGGCGGCGGTAGATGGATGCTCGCGTGTGTTCTCACCGGGAAATAAAGTTCCCCGTCGGACGACGCGCGTCAAGAAATAAAGTCCCGCGAATGTACTTCCCGTGTTCCTTATGTATCTTAATAGGAATCATAAACGGGACTTCCCCCCGCGAGCTACCGAGCGTACGTACGCGCGAGTACATGCTGCCTGCTCGGCAATACGCACGCAACGTGTCTCGCGGCAGAATGTTCCGGATCTCTCCCGTACCGTGAAATGAATTCTAGTCTCTGACCTTCACAGAGATATTATTTAATTCGCTTAATTTAACACACGGCAGTGACGAAACCCAGTCGGGTGAAACTCGGTCGTTACCCCATTCATCATTCGGCCGCTGATATCGGACCTTCACCGATCTCTTTCTCTCCGGCTTATTTATGCAAAACTTTGTTTATTGTATTACATATTTGTCACATTATATTAGTATAATATTTATATAATAACAAATGCTGTATGTTGTGTACAAATATTATAATATCATATAAATATTATAATTACTATATTAGATTATATTTTATTGTATCAGTTATGTTATACAGGGTGTCCGGGATTTTTTGGAAGCGAAAAATTGTGAAGATTAATCAGATGAAACTGAGAAAAGTCAAGAAGAGTCAAGTACCATTTTGCAAGGTTCGCAATAGTTATCAAGTTATAATGACGATTGAAGATGACCACCATCGAGAAGCTTTTTTAATTGATAATTTAAAAATTTACTTTTATTTGCAAAATGGTACTTGACTTTTCTTCTCAGTTTGATCTGATTAATCTTCACTTTCGTTTCCAAAAGATTCCGGGCACCTTGTAGATCGGTGAAATTAGCCTCTCACGTTTTTGTAAAACTAATTCCGTACTCTCTCCCTCTCTCTCTCTCTCTCTCTCTCTCTCTCTCTCTCTCTCTCTCTCTATCTCTCTATCTCTCTCTGTGTGTCTGTCTGTCTGTCCCCTTCTTGATTCAAAACATGGAGTGGATTCTCTGATCATCCGCGACGCGATCACGGCGTGCCTGAATTATTCTCTCCTCCGCCGCTCTCGGCGACGAGCATCGTTTCCCTTCGCGACGCGGGCGCGAGTATTGCATTCTTGTAGACACAGTGCTCGAGAGATCGCAGATCTTCTCGCCTCGCGAAAACAAACACGAGAACCGCGGATTGTTCTTACCTCGGATGCGAATAAACAACGGGCCGGCATGCGACGGGCAGAACCGTCGGCGGGAAGATTGTCGAATCTTGGCACGATTCCTGCTTGCAGTTTGGCTCCGGCTTAGGTTGCCCTTACCTCGACCAAGTGTACCGTAAAGAAAGACGCCCGCGCACGCCGCACAAAAGCGGAATATGCTATTCCCAGTAAAAAGATCCGGCTGCGCTCGCGCGGTTACATCGTGTCAGACGAGCGGGGGAAAAAGCGACGCTCTGGCTCCGTACCGCGTCGCGTGTGAACGCAACGAAAATTTTATCTGCTATATCATATTATTAACAAGAAGAACAAGAATCAGTATTAACAAGAAATCCAATCCTCGCGTCCTGTGGAATTTCTCCCGCGCGCATTTTGCACGACCTGCCTGAGGCCGAAGCGTGAAAGAAGTCGATTGTGTGTTGGAGGTCGGGAAATTATTCTGAAAAGTTCTCGGGCTGAAATCTCATTGAAAACGAGTAAAAATTCCCTCGGACGAACAAGAAAAGTGCCATTGCTCGGAGTCACCCGAGACTGCATGTTTTGAGCGAAACTCAAAATAAATTCTCGATACACGTCGATGAACGAATATCTCAGTCAATTAAAATTCACCCATTCCAGTGACGGCGGAATGTAATATATCAAATTCGGTCGATCCCGAAAATATCCATCCGACGATTCAGAGCGGAAGAATTTACTCCGAAAAGTTGCGTGAGAAGTTACTTGACTTTGAATGACTCCTCCATTGTCGCTGTATTTTTCAAGTTGAAGTTCCGTCGAAAGAAATTTAGAAGAAGTACTCTCCCAGCTTCCCGTTACTCAATTCAGACCGAGACGAATTTAATCAAGTGATATCAAGCTTCTTTCTCGCCAAAGCAGGACGACGCAAACAAAGCCATTCGCGTTACCGCGGAATGTCGTGCAATTTTTCATCGCGCGCTTCAAACACACACACACACACATACTCTGTGTATAAAAAGAAAGAACGTAAGCCTAAGTAAAAGACCGCTCTCGCCGCGGCGAAGTTCTTAAAAGCTCCGTCCGCGGCCGATCTGATATATCTGAATTCTTAAGCCACGTACTCGCAGGATTTCTTTATTAAGGATTATCCCGTCGGGCCGGCTCTAATATTCTTATCCTGGTAAAGTGCGCAATTTACCGGGGAGGAGTGCACGCGGGACTCGATATCGATTATGTGTCCCTTCCGGCGTCGGGCGCATGAAAAATAACGCCGGCGAATTTACAAAATAGGATAACACGGCGGCTAAGCTAGCACGGGCGGGATTATTAGTTCGAACAGTCCGAGCGTAGCTTAAGTGCTCCCCCCGAAGAAGTGAGTGTAAAGTTTCGCTGGCGGTAACGAGTGGATGATCGATCCCTCCTCGCGGGACGTCAACCTAAAGCTTCCTCGCCGGATATTTTGACGCTCCCGTGTAAACTCGATCGTGAACGTAATGCGTCATGTTTGTCTTCGACGCTCGGAGAATTATTGCATCCCTGCGGATTTCTCCGGCTCGCAAATCATCCCCGTAAGGTTAATAATAGCCGGTATAGCCGATAGCTCTCTCGTGAGGTAACTCTCGATCAGATTAAGAAAGTCGCGCTGCTACGACCGTCTGTGTCCACTGAGAGGATTCTTCCGGCGTTCCAACCCTCTCGCGTATTCAGAATTAGTTCAGAGTGTATCTCGCTGAGTTTTTTCGATATGTCACCAACGCGAATGCACACACACACACACACACACACACAGCGTTAAATTATACATGCAGCAAAGGTCACAGTTGCTCTTATTTTAAGAACACGACGATGTTCATTTCGCGTGCATACTATCTATCATAAAAGATTAGCGCGATATATGTCGCGTATCGATCGCATCGACGAGCGGCTGGGACTCTTGATATTTCGCGAGACATTGCCGAGGAAAAACACTTGCAAGGGTGATATTAACCCTTTGCTATATAGTGCTATTCTCCCAGAGTGTCACTTATCATGCAAGCTTGTTTTTCCAACAATTTAAATTTTTCACATATTTCTTTAGCATATTTGGTATTGTTGGACTACTAAAATGTTCCTCTAATTAATACATCAACTTTTAGAGTCTCACTTCGAATAAGTAACTTGTTATTAATAAGCATATACTGAACAAAACTGTCGCTGTTAGAAAATAAATTCGTTTGCATGACATTTTCAGTTATAACGTATACTTCAAAGTCATTATCTGGGGATTTTTGAGATCGCTGAATACGATGTGAAAAATACAAAATTCAAAATGACGGACCCAATATGACGGATGGAATTTTCAAAATCCGTCGAATTCGCTTGAAACTTGTTGTACTCGAGGGTTTTTCAAGTCGCTAAATACGAGTCTGGTGTGAAAAATACAAAATTCACAATGACGGATCTCGTACGGCGAACATAATTATAGAAATGAAACAATTCAATTTGAAGATGGCTATTGATTGGGTTTAGCTGACTGCGCTTGAGAACCGGGCAACTTGACCGCTGTTAACCGAACCCTGACGTATAATTAGCCAGCTCGAAAACCCTTAAATAACAAATTTCAAGGGAATTCGGCTGATTTTGAAAATTTCGTCCGCCACATTGGATCCGCCATTTTGGATTTTGGATTTTTCACACCGGATTTGTATTCAGCGACCCTGAAGACCCCCGAGTAATAGGTTACACAAAATTATATTCATTAGAAAAAAACGTGCGACAAAGGGTTAAAGCGCAACGACTTCTTGGAAGAGAATGCGCTCTTTCCTCCCGAGATCAGTCGCGGCGGCGGCGATTCGCGCCATCGAAGAGGTGCTTGCGGAAATATGAAAGCGAATTGAATGAAACAAGTCCCTCGGCCGCGGGCACGCGCCTGAAGGGTAAGCACGCTTCATGGAGTAGCATCAAATCACCTGGGCAACAGTCCATTGCCGTAACCACCTCGATAAATCGATAGCAGAAGAGCGGGACCGGCGCGGCGGTTTTATCGATACCCACGGCTTCCGATTTCCATTCGCCACGAGACGCCCCTTAATCCACGTCCTTCCATCAGCCGGAACCATCGGCCATGACCTCGAACCCATTTCAATCCCCGACGAGCGGGCAAATAAATTATTTCGACCTTCTCTTTCATCCTGACTCCGCGGACGCGCGCGCGCGCGCGCGCTCGGTCGGTCGGTCGCTCGTTCGCCTTTCCGGGTCGCCGAGGAAAAAGGAAGAAAAGGTATCTTCGTCGATTGCTAATCAAAGAGAAGCTACTCTCGCGGTAAGTAAATATACATCAGGCTGCTTCAACCCGGGCAATCCGACCGTGTACCACCTCGCTCAAAGGAAACGTCAGACATTATTTACCGATATCGCAAAGATATTTTTAATATGATGAAACTCCCTTTCTCGACTCCCTTTTCGCGTTTCCCGGAGGAGTTCCCCCGCGAGAAACGGAGAATCCCTCTCTTCCTTCTCGGAATAATAGCGGAGCATTCTCCAGCGGTTTCCGATTCTCATTGGACGAATCTCTGCACAACCACCTCGACGGGTAACGAATCACCGCGAAGTGACGCGCGAGGACCGGCAAGGACGAACACTTCGCCCCGTCGCATTTCCGGCGCGCCACCTCGCTCAAAGGGAGCGTCAGATATTATTTAACGATGTCGCAGAGACATTTTTAATGTGACGAAACTCCCTTTCTCTCGACCTTCTCGCGCCCGGAGACGTTCCCTTGAGAAACAGGAAGAGAATATTTCTCTTTCCTCGGAATAATAACGGAGCTTTCCCGGGCGGGTTCTGATTCCCATTGGACGAATCTCCACACGGCCGCGCGTCTGCGAGCAACGAATTGCCTCGAAGCGACGCGTGAACCCGAAAGAAATTAACACCTAGCCGCGTGGCACATCCGATGTACGCAGGGACGAGCTTAATCTCCGGCACAAAAGGGGCCCCGCGTTATCAAAACAGCCGCGAAGACAGAGTAAAACGGAAAATCTTGGTGCGACGACGGTTTCCTTCCCCCCTTCCCCCCCCCCTCTCTCTCTCTCTCTCTCTCCCGCTCTCTTTGTCTCTTCAGCGCCACGCCACGTGGCGCCTCAGAGAAATGATTTCAAAGTATACACCTCTAACCCGGACATAAGAGGCTTACGCTAAGCCGTAGGGCGTACCGCTCTCGCCGAGAGCGACAGATTTAATTAGCCGGGCGACGTTACTTGAAAAATCGCAAGGTCGACGGATCAGAGCGGCGGCGGCGCCGCTGCGGAGGGTGGACGCCGGAAGGGTCGCCGATGACACGACCAGTGCGCGGAAGTCACACAACGCAAAGACACACCTTTATCTCCCCCCGCCCCTCCCCCCGCCCGAGCGAGGGAGCTTCCGCTGCAGCTGGCTTTAATGAGGCGCACGAGGATGTCGTACGTAGCAACTACCGGGATCTAAGTACCGCGTTTGAAGAGGGTGTCTGCAGGGTATCTGCGAGCGAGATCCCAGGCTGGAGTGCGCGACCCCTGTTTATATAGTAGGGATAGATGGCCCTGATACGCGCGCGGCACCGCGCCGCGTCGCGACGCGCCGTTGCGCTCTCAGCGTCGGCGTCGGCGGCGTCGGCTATCATCTTCCCCCATCAAAGCGACAGCTCGTTGGTGCTGCCGGCGGGGGATAAATTCAGGGACGAATAACAATATGTCGGACGAGCAAACGATGAGAAACGCGGAAAAAAACCAACGTCGGAAAGAAGATGACAGATGCCCGCGGCTCGGAAGAACCGTCGTCGTTTATCTTGGGCTAAAGGCGCAATGATAAGAACACACGGTTATCTAGCGGCGGCGGCGGCGGCGAGCTGAGTTCGTGAGCTAATAATAGTATATCAGTCCCGAGAGTTTGTAATAAATATATTTCTCTGATGTATCAGTCTCTCTCTCTCTCTCTCTCTCTCTCTCTCTCTCTCTCTCTCTCTTCCTCTCTCCGGTAATGTCCCCCGTAAACGAGATTATCTGCTTTTCGCAAAAAGCTATCCGTTCCCCTGCGAAATAGACATGGCAAAAAATGTGCGGTATGAATTTTGCATGAAAAAGATGGATTACCTCGACAAATGAACTCGAAACAACGGCGAGAGCTCGGCTTTTCCTCTTCGAGGAATTCTCGCTCGTGTATTTGACGCGTAATCACGATTCGCCGATTCGGCGACTCGCGCGAGGCCAATGACTCTCTGACTGATTTTTGTCTTCGATTCTTCTAGCATCTTATACGGCGTGCATAACAAACCAAACGGACCCTGCATGCAAATAAATATCATAGATCTAATGACGACACTGAAAACTTTTCAACAAAATTGAGACTCAGACCGTAAGACGTATTCTAAACGTACAGAGTGTCCCGGATCTTTCTGCGTCTCTCTTTCCCTTTTCTTTTCTTTTGCTCCATTCCTATGTTCTCTTTGCTCGATTACACCCTCGTTCATGAATACGTCGATTGTTATCAATTTATCGTTAATAGTTATCAAGTTGCCGATGGAAAACTCGGAAGCTCGGACGAATCAAGTTTCGAAAGTAGCAGGATATTTCGTTCCAGGCTGGCAAATAAATGAAGATATTTACGGTAAAAGATTATGGAGTCGCGAAAGAAAAAGGAGCGATACGTAGTGAACTAGCTCTCTCTCTCTCTCTCTCTCTCTCTCTCTCTCTCTCTCTCTCTCTCTCTCTCTCTCTCTCTCTCTTGGGTCGAGGAGAAATCGGAAGATGCGCCCAAGTATCCGCGAGGGGAATAGTCGACGGTAGTTCTCGGGTACCCTGTATATGACGGTCTCTGCAGCTGGTTTTAATGAGGCAGACGATGACGTCCCATGTAGCAGCTAAGCCCTAAGTGCCCTGGAGAAGATGATGTTTGCATCTCTCTATAGGCCACGTATCTTCGAGGTGGATTCGCGCGCAGAAAGCGAGGCTCCTCTCATACACACGCGATAGATATATTAGATAGCTGCATAACGTTACGCAAGATTCCCTCCAGGATGATTTGCGATTAGTTAGTCACCGGGAAGAAACGACTCTCCCTCGTGCTTCAAGAAACACGCTCACGCGTTGCATCTTCTCGAGTACAACGGAACACCTTTTTGTCCCTCTGTACTTCGTCTCGACTGAGCGCTTCGCGAGAGACTACGAAGACCATATCTGAAGAGGAAAGCGGCCCCTGTGCCGCAGACGTATTCGATCCTTGTCCAACTTTATTCCTGTTGGAGAAGGTTAGATGAAGACAACGTGTGCCTATGCGAGCCGTAGAGAAAGAATATACTTGTCTTTTATATATTTTCTACGAACTTCTCTCGTAAGAAGGCGCAGTCTAGAGGTCTGTGAACGAGACGAGCATCGGTTGTTCGTTCAATTATTTAACAAAATGCAACGCGCATGAGCATAGCGGCCGAAATTAACTGTGTTCGAAACGTTCCGAGCAAAAAATTGTTAGGGCCATCCTCATGAAGTATAAGGCCCCGATAAGGCTGAAAGTAGGATGCCCTAAAAAGGGATGCCTCATTATTATGACATCAGATCCCGAGATGGATCTTTTAGGGATGCCTTAGATTTTACGAAATAACTTTAACATGAAAAACTGATGTGGGCCTTAGAAGGATTTTTTAAGAGAGAGAGAGAGAGAGAGAGAGAGAGAGGATCGTTTTGTAGGGCCCTTGTCTTTCTACCCCTACGAGGGCCCGATTAATATCAGGGAAAAATAATCAGACCCTTACCAGAGCCCTATTAATTTTTCTACTCGGGTTGTTGTGCAGAACGGACGAACGGACGAACGAACGAACGAACGCCAGTCAGCCAGTCTGTCGGTCGCGGAGGTGGCTTCTCTAAAGAAAGAATTCATCGCGCAAAACCGCCGTTACTCGCGTTTCTCCAAAGAACCATAAAGGCCGATGTCGGGGTGGGGATCACGACGCGTCATGACGAATCTGCCCTCGAGTGATCTTGGCGCTTTCGGACCGCCATGCTTCGCGAGCCACAGGAGGAAAACGGAGTTTGCAGATGCCGCTCGTATTTCTGATGTACGCGAGATGCTCGCGCGCGCGCTGCAGCCGGCTTAATGAGGCAGTCGCGGGTCGCCGTGGGAAGAGCCTTAAGGGTGCCATCGCCTAAGTGCTTCGAGCGAGGCAAGGGAGGCGGGGCAGGGGAGAGGGAAGGTGGCCGGAAGGTGAGATACGGAGATAAACAGCGCCGCTTGTTTCGACGAGGGCGAGACGTGCGCAAGGGAGACACCACCAGCTACCAGGGGGTCGAAGGTAGGCAAAGGTGGCAGCTTAAGGCGACTCCAGGTTGCTCCGAGCAAACGCCCCCCCTTCCTCACCACTGTCGGCGACCCGGTTTCGAGACCCTGTGCGCGGGGCTCTCAAATGAGCTGCTATTAATACTACGCGAAGATTCGTCCCGAGCAAGTACGAGTGTTACGCGGACATTTGTTTCTTTCCTTAATCCTTTCTACCGGGACGCTTAATACATGCAACATGGAGCGTCGAGATTTCATGCATTTTGTAACATTTCTGTTTCCCTTCTTGTCCTCTCCCTCTCTCACACACACACACTCACTCTCTCTCTCTCTCTCTCTCTCTCTCTCTCTCTCTCTCTCTCTTCCTCCTCCTCCGCTTTTCCCTCTTCTTCAATCGCGAGAGATCTCGCGAGCAAGGAAAAAGCTGCTTATGGATAAGAAAGATTTCTATGACGCGACCGAATAACATACACACAAATTTGCTCTCCGTCCGATCGTGGGAGATAGGATGAACCTTGCTTGGAGTCTCGGTGGAGGGCGCACAAATATTGCGTGACACGTAACGTCGACTGTGACAGGAACGAGAGAAGAGAAGAGATATCGCGAGGAGCGCTCGCGCCCGGAGCTCGTCCGATAAAATTTCGACGCTACGGGGTGGGGGGGGGGGGAGGAATCAATTCCGCATCGGCGATCTAATCGCGGCCCGCCGGCGACGTTAATTTCGCCGTAACGAACTGCGCGGCCCGCGCAAAAAGGAGCCTAACTTCGCGAGCAGCAGCAGGCCGACATTTGCAATTCCGATGTAACACTACAAACCGAATAAAACTAGATTCAATCGATACACACCGACGCGGTATATAGACGCTCGCCTCGTTTTAATACATGCATTCCGATACAACAATATTTCCCTACGAGGCGGAAGAAAGCTCGCGCACGCGCGCTCGCTCGCGTATATATATACCTGAAAATAAATAGCCGCGTCTGCGATGGAGCGCGTCTCGCGATCGATGAGGAGCGCAAGGTGCATCGACACCGCATCGATGCACCCCAGTAATCAGTCAGTGGGCTTTTACCGGTCTTTGCTACCATCGCCGCCGGTGATCGATCGGCGACTAGGCGGAAGCGGTGCAACAATCGCTCGCGAAATAACAGTTTGCCGCGGCGGATTACGCCGCTACAAACGTGTACATGCACGCGCGTACGCACAGCCAAGATAGACACACAACTATCGCGCTAAGTCGACAAGCGGCTTTGCCACGCGCACGGAGCCTCGATCCGCTTGCATGTTTCAAGAAGCGCCGCGCTGCGCCGCGCCGGCGGCGGCCCGGCCGGCCGGCCGCCTGGCTCGTCTAGATGCTACCGATTATTTTTACCGGCTTGTTTATCGCCGGCTCGCCGATAAGCGATCTCGAGAGCCGCGAGAAACGCGTCGCTGGTGGTAGCTCGTTTCGAGGTTGACACTTTCGGCGAACGAGAGCCCGAGTTCGCGCGTCGCGGTGACTCGAGCCGATAGTCACCCACGCGACACGACATGCCGGAAGAAATGGACGGTGATTTGAAAATTATCGCGGTCGTCGAACCGGCCACTCGCCCCTCGTTTCCGCCTGGCGTATCTACAGGAGGGTAGATAATGCCTCGGTCTCTTCTCGTTTCCCGTAATAACAAGGTAAGGCTCGCTAACCCACCAATTACAACTCTATTCGCTACTGCCTTACTTCGCGATACAAGCTTCGTTTTATGACCTTCGGTCTTATCTCGCGTAACGGCGAGCGCTAGCGCAGAAATTAAAGATGATTCTCCAAGTACTCGATAAACACAGCGGCTAACGGCGATCAATGTCGCAATTCCCCGCTCGAGCAAGTGCAATTTAACATACGTTGCATGTAACATTTGTGTCGCGTTGAATGTGCGGGGAATTATATAATAATATTGACATAATGTCACTGTTGGTCAATGTTTACTGAAAGCTTCATTCAAGTACGACTCGATTTCGAGCGCGCGCGCGCGCGCGCGTGTTGAAAATTTTACAGAAAATTTTCAGACGTCACTTACGCGATAAGTCTCCCTTCTCTTCGTCGTTTTTTGCCGTTAAGAATACACGCGCGATCTCCGAGCACTTTGTGATCGGAATATCCGAAAAGGCTGTCAGTCGCAAAGCGGCGTCGAAGGTCGACAAGCGACAACCAAGTGGATCTCGTAGCCTCGCAGCTCTCAGCACCTGGGGACTTTCCCGCGGGAGGACATTTCCGGCGCACTGGCGCATCCGGTTGTAGTTTGTCGTCGTCATCATCCGCGCGAGAATTGTCGCCAGGATGAGGCACGGAAAATCGAGGCGCGCGACAAGAGGTAGGTTCGCGAAGAAGTAGCAGAGAGAGAGGGAGGAAGAGAGAGAAAGAGAGCAGAGTGCATCAGGAACAGATAAGAGAGAGTCGTCGCAAGTCGTCCTTTTCGTTCAGGGGATAAGTCGGGCCGGAATAAAGACGAAGAGAGAGAAAGAGAGAGCAACAGCGGACGGATAAGGCTGCATGTTTGCAGAAATCGAGAAACGCAGGGTGGCGTTAAAAGAGTCAGAAGGATATACGGAGGAAGGAGGTCAGAGGGGAATTTAAATCTGTTACTCGGCTGCCAATAGAGTTGAAATGTCACGAGCGGACCGATTAGAGCGTAAAAATTAATAAAGCGAGTGCGACCGAGACACCTCCGCAACAATTTTCAACAATTCTCTTTACATCGTCGTTCGTCGCAAAATTGATATTTCGGTGTCGAAATGTGCAACGTTCGTTCACAGAGACTCGGAATACCGAGATACGCGAGACAGAACGGGAGAGGGAGAGAGAGAGAGAGAGAGAGAGAGAGAGAGAGAGAGAGGGAGAGAGAGAGGGAGAGAGAGAGAGAGAGAGAGAGAGAGAGAGAGAGAGAGAGAGGGAGAGAGAGAGGGAGAGAGAGGGAGAGAGAGAGGGAGAGAGAGAGGAAGAGAGAGAGGGAGAGAGAGAGGAAGAGAGAGAGAGAGAAAGAGAGAGAGAAGGGGGGAGGGAGAAAACGTAACTGCCGTAAAGTGCTCTGCATGTTTAAAGGGGAAAAAGAGAGAGAGAGAGAGAGAGAGAGAGAGAGCGAACGGGAGGAAGAAACAAGAAACAAGAAGAATCGGTTTATTTTACGAAGTTGCACGTAGGATAGAAGGGGATGAACCTTCTGATAGATTTTCCTTTTAGCGACTTTTGTCTCTTAGTCTTGGAAGCAGACGCAGCTTTCGAGCCGCTATCGTTCTGACGGCACAGCTCTACATACAAGACATCTCCATTTAGATGCCACCCCCTTGTACTACCCCTCCCACCCCGCAGCCACCCCCGCCGTCCTCTCGGATTTGTCCTCCCTTCCTCGGCGCCCTCCCGTGAAGCGTGCAGCGGCAAACGTTTTTCACTCTCTCTCATTTTTATTCCGTCCGCTCCCCGCCCACCTCCCCGCCAGCCCCACCGTGTCTACGTCATCCGACCCTCTCTCATTTTCTTTTTCTCCTTTCAACGGGACTTGCCGTCACGACGAATGTCACATCTGCCGTTTCATATCGTCTACGACTGTGTGGCATTCAGCCCGTGGTGGTGGATCGCCGCGCCGCGCCGCGCTTTCTGAAGAACGCGCGAACATTATTCGAGCGTAAAAAGTTTATCGCGCTGTCTCAAGGCGCGGCGCTGGAGACAGAGGCGAGAGAGGGGAGGAAGATTTCAGAGCGCGATTTTTCGGCACGTCGGGCAATTTACGCGCCGGATATCGCGCGCGTAGAATGTAACCGACGACGAGACCGCTTTGGAGCCGGCACGGCGTCTCGAGAAGCCTATGCATCTCTTCCGCGCGACGAACTCATTCAATCGCTCATAGCGAACGAGCAACTACTCGCGACACGGAAGCGACTCCTGTCGACTCTCGCCTCGGAATAGCTTCTAGTGTTTCCTATTAAAGAGAAAGAGAGAGAGAGAGAGAGAGAGCGCAGCGAGCGCCGAGGCCACGCGACGCAATACACGGGTTAGCACAGTTGTTGTTGCACACGAGACATTAACGCGCTCGGAAAGACGCGAAGTGTCGCGCTACGTCGTTACCGTCGCGAGGCAGAAATCCATCGGGAGAGAGCACGCCAGGTAGTAGTCGCGCTTCGCAGTTTCGAATTTCTTTTCAATGAAGATGGGCGACGTTGCGTCGCGAGCGCCCTAGCTCGCGCTCGCGCGTCTCCCGGCCGCAAGGGAGAACGAGGTCGCGACGTCGTTCCCGGCACGACCACGATGACGACGACGACGAGCGCGCGGAGTGTCGTGGATTACCGGACGGCGTTTCCTTGATAATGACGGAGTTATCTCATATCTGCGCTCACGCTTCTCGGAGTAATACGCCGCATGATACTGTAGCATGACAACGGCTCGTCGGATTACAATTCCGAGTTTGTACGGCGAATGTGGCACGGCGTTGTCTCGAATATTCGGCTATTCGGTATACAAGTGCATATGTGTCAGTGTGTGTGTGTGTGTGTGTATGCGTGTGTGCATCTCCAGGAAGAACCGCGAATGTTTTGAGCGCGCACAACCGCGAGTGCCGCAACTTTCAAATGTGACGGAAATATATCAAAGTCCAAAGACGAAACTTGGGAGAGGAGGGGGGGGGCAACGTGTTCCCGCGTGTAACGCTGCAGGTATACGCGAAATTAGGAAATTTTGGCGAGGCACGTCCGGATCGACTGATTGCAAATGTGATAATTAATCCAACAAACGGATTATACATGATTCTTTATCGCTGATAAAAATCTGACAGAGATTATGCATTGAGAAGAAGACTTTTGTTGTCGCGACAGAGTGATTTATAAGCTTTTTCAAGTAGCTACGAATCATTTTTACAAATTTATTTATTGATAAAAGCATGTTTGCGATACGAGCCTTTGTATATCCCCCTTAAATCTGCTTAACCTTATCTATTAGTTTATTAATTTCATATAATGTGTCGTGCTAAAAATAAAGATCAACGTAATAATGGGTTGCTCCATTTCTTTCCCCGAATTCCTGTAAAACATGCACACAGAATTATTATTTTACTAGTTAACCCATCTCTACCAGTGTTTGATTAGATGTAATGGAGATGCGTGTGAATTATTTGGTAATTATGATACGTGCGTAGTGTGTTTCATCAAGTATTCTACGTATTTTGCTACATACTATACGTTGGTGAAGAAGAGTTGATACAACTGATTTGCTTATACATAATTTCTAAGCTTTGCCCATCTTCTGTATTGCCAACAAATAAAAAATTTATGATTTGTTGGATTAACGTAACGAGATACCACTTGTTGCCATTACGAGATTGTTGGTCAGAGCAACAAATCATTTGTTATCACAACGTAGTCATTTGCCGTCTCACATCAACAAACCATTTGTTGCGGATTGTTGGTGTTTCGTTAACCCAACAAAACCTTTTTTCTCAGTATAACAATCATCCTGCATAGAAAACTTCTTGCGATCTAACTGAAATCTTGTCCGATCTCCCGAAATCTCTATACAAATCCGAATTAGAAATGTAAATATATGTATGTATTCAATGTATGTGTATATACATATATATATATATATATTTTTTATGTTGAGAGTTTAAATATTCGAATTTAAAGGCCAAAACAATAAGAGTCAGGTACGTCCTCCGGCATTAGTGCTTTTTCCTTAATGTTTCAGATGCGCGAGTCTAAATAGAAAACCTAAATTTCTCCAATCTCTTTCCTGGTCTTCAATATTATTTCTTTGATTTTTTGCTTCTGTTGAATGTAATAGTTGGTACAAAAAGCGAAATTCCATGTTTGGTACCATAAATGCGTACTGACGTTATATCCACCAAAAGTGCGAGTTCCTTACGATATTTACAAGGTTTCAAGTCAAGTCTGAGAACCTACACACCCACACACACAAAACACAAACACACGTTTGGGGTAAAAATAAGATCAAAATAAAATTCCCAGGCGGCACCGTCGTCGGATAAACAATTTTCAGACAGATTCGGGCGCTTTAATCGGCGCCTATGCTGTATCTGAGAAAATCCCGAAAAATCTCCAGATTCAACAATTTCTTGCGGCACGTTTTCACGCACGTAGACATACCTGAGAGTCGCGATGCGAAAAGCGCACGACACGAGTAACCGACTTATCGTCGAATACGGCACCACCTCATATTTTCCCGTCCCTCTCCGCTCTCTATTTATTGCATTCTCCTGCGAATGCAGTAAGTACAGTGCCGTATGCTTAAGATCGATCGACGATCGACCATCCGCGACATGTATACGTATTCTTTTTTCCTCTGTTTTCTCTTCGTCGTTCGAGCCAGACTTACCTACCTACCTACCTACCTACCTACCGACCGACCTAAGCCACCCACCTTGGCGAGTCAACTTTCATCCCCGTCCATTGACTTTTTCTTCCGTCCGCTCGCTCACCATTTCGAGCGAGCGAACGAGCAATTTCGCCGTGCGCGCTGGTACGCTTGTGACCTATCCCACGGGAATCGATAGCGACGCCCGAGGATATCGAACTGTTTTGCAAGCTCTCCCTGCGTAGTCACGTCACCCGCGCGGATTCAGCCTCGATATAACTGCCGCGCGGATTTCGGCGGAAACAATCGGACGCGCCGGGTGTCATCGTCCCGTCGCCGCCGACGGCGGCGCAAACGTCGCGACTTAAAACCCGGACACGTACAACGGACAGATAAAAAATGAGAGGAAACCAAAAACTCCCAGGAGCCGACGGATGAGGACAACGAGCCGGCGGGAAGGGCGGCAGGAGCCGGAGGCGAGGGACGCGTCGGAGGGACGAGAGGGGCAAGGAGCTGCAGTTTGCGAACGAACGGATATTATTAGGGAACGCGGAAACACACGGAGCTTCGCCGTTGTTGCCGGCGGGATTAGTTGGCCGCTTTGATTCCGTCGGCGATATAGAACGGAACGAGCGGGCTAATACCGGGGGAGGGAGGGGGTCAGGGTGAACGACAAGGCAGCACGCTGCCACGCAGAGGCGGTTAAGTTCGCTTGATTAACATTCGCGCCGCCTTGCCTGGTCGCGGCCACGAATTTAACGGTATCACCTGTCGCTCAGACGCGACGACGACAGCGCGCGTGCAAAGTCACGCAAAATTAGCGAAATTGCAGCCGACACGCTGTACTCCTCTCGAATCTCACGCTGCGCCGCGCATCGGCGACTTTCGCGCCCCCGGCACCGCGTGAACATCCGCGTGTGTTTCGTCGGGTAAGGTAAACGTCCCAAAATGGACATGTCCCAATATTCGACCACTTTGGAAAAAAATATTTACTATTTATTTCAACAATAATGAATGAAAGTAATAATTATTGTAAAAATATTCCAATATTTTTCACGATTAGCTGAAAAAAAGATATATCCAATTTGATACTTTTGTATTAAAATAAAAATTAATTAAATAAGTATGCACTTACGGTTTGGCAAAATAATGATCAATTATTAACAAGTTCATTAAGGGATAATATCTGTATTTATATTTCCCGTTATTTCCCGCTATTTCCCGTTAACATACTAATTTTTTAATTGCGGTCAGACACTGAGACGAATTATATTCAAACATTGAGCCATAATCTGTTTCAACTTCCCAGTCATTGGTACATTAATTAACATATACAACAATAAACATTGGTACTTGTGTAAATATTTCACTAATAATATAGATGTATATATATATATATATATATATATATATATATATTGATTTAAATCATTTTTCCCTGCTTAAGGAAATCTTAAGTTTTCGAATAAATGCAAATATTTATATCAAAACTATTCTTAATATTACATATTGTAATATTACATATTTTTGTGACGATCTACGCTTAAACGTCCAGTTATTGAGACATTTACCTCACATTCTTTTGTTTCAATTCGTCAAATTCGATCTGAATGGAAATTCTCACGACAAATCGCTGAAGTTCGCGCGGATGAGTAATCGCCGACTCTCGTCTTGGCATCAGAAGTAATCGTTAGCTACGCTCGCGCGATTCAATACGACCGCGGATAAGAATCTCTCGTCGCCGCCGAGAGGAATTTTTTTCGCGTACAGAGATGTTGTTTTATCAAGCTAATGTAGCAAGTCACATGAAAGACTTTGGCTTAGCTGGCTTAACGCCTGGTTGAAGAAAACCTCGCCCGTGGGACTGAAGGCTCGGCCGGCTCGCGTGCGAGCTATCGGGCGGACCGCTGACCGAGCCGACGGACTAGACCAAATAATAAATTATAAAAAAAAAACTGTTTTACATGGCTGACGTTACAGCGAACGCGAGCGGTTGTTTGCGTTGGCTCGGCGGCACAAAGCCCTTTCTTGAAAGCAAGGCAGAGCTGATTAATTAGATGCGCCTTATCAACGTCATTATGCGTGTTCTTAAAATTTACCGTCTCCCCCTCCCGCCCCCTCCTCCTCGTCCCTGTCTCTCCCCACGTTTTTATCGTGAATTTTTTACGGGGGAAAAGATCGAGCGGCCATGCTAAAATAATAATATTATTTCGCAGCCGCGCGCATAAATCTCAGGAGGAACCGTTATTGGCCGGAAGCATATTACTAGCGGGATCGACGATCTGCGTGAAAAATCGAGCGAAATTTATGCGAGAGTTGCGAATGCGCAAAATCGATACTCTGTAGAAAATGTGAAAAATTAATTTATGCCGGAATGATGAACGCGAGGTTGATTACACCGCGCGGGGTTGGAAAGAATGTATGTGCAGCGAAATATCAGTTGGTTGGTTGTTCGTCCGTTCGTTCGTTCATTCGTTCGTTCGTTCGTTCGTTCGTTCGTTCGTTCGTTCGTTCGTTCGTTCGTTCGTTCGTTCGTTCGTTCGTTCGTTCGTTCGTTCGTTCGTTCGTTCGTTCGTTCGTTCGTTCGTTCGTTCGTTCGTTCGTTCGTTCGCCCGCTCGCTCGTCCATTTGTTCGTTTGTCCGTGGTGGATACGTTCACCAATACGTTGTTGCAGCCTTGCGTCGCGTGAACGTCGCAGCTTTCGAGATTTTCGTATTACCGCTGCGCTTTTACGGCAGCCTTTATGACCGGCACTTTACGATTCTGAAACTCCTGACTATTCCACTGCAGTTTGTAACGATTATATCTATTAAATTGCGCGCCATTATGATAAGTTGCCCGTTCGCACTTGCGCACGCGTAAGAAAGCGGAGAAGAGAGACAAAGAGAGTGAAATACGCAAGAATAATAAGGATTATGCAAAAAGTAGCATAAGTAATTGCACATAATAATCGTAGGAAGAGAGGAGAGAGAGAGAGAGAGAGAGAGAGAGAGAGAGAAAGAGAGAGGAAGGAATTACCCCGCGTTTTATATGTCAGATTAAAAACTGAGTTCCAGAACCATAAACATATATTACGTTCGTTTTTTTTCCGAATAATCGTAATAAACTTTAATTCAATGTATAATTTTCCTTTCTCTCTTCCTAAAAGCAGAATTAACAATTTTAGTAAAGGAATACTAAATATTTAGGATAACACCGCTATGCGAGGCGAATTAACTCCGCGCAATTTCCATTTAATAATTCGACTTCGCTGCGGCTTTGTCAGGGCCTTCCCGAACGCCGCGAAGGACTTTCTAATTTCGGCCAATTTTCGCGCAATCTGTCCTTTGAAAATCATTTAGTCCTCAATTTCCCACGGAGGGACTGCACATTTTAGGGCGAGCTTTAAGCACTTTTACCGCGAGCTGTTCGTACCGTGGACGTTCAAAAGCTTCCAACAGCGAGGCGGAAGCTGGATCGAAATAAATGGCAGAGCTGCGCAATAAAACCAAGTAAAATCGCCGGCGCATACCGGTGCCTTTTTTTCCCCAGAAGATACGCGAGTCCGTCCGTAAATTTTTACTTCTCGCGCACTTTCCGATTAAAATTGATTTTTCCCGGCAAAGAGCACGAGCGATATCCCGGATGCGAATATCAAAAACGGAAAACATATTAATCCGTTAATAACAAATCCATCCGTATCTCAAACAATTTTATCAGGGGTCTAGTCGACGTGCACGACGTTTGTAAAGTCGCCCATTGAATAATATTCTCCGACATATCCAAGTGAAAAATAAGCGTGCAACTCCGGCCGCTCTAATAATGCGCGCGCCGCTCTTTGCCTCCTTTCGTATTTTTATGTAACACGAGAAAGTTTAATTATTCCTGCAAATTTGCCTCATCCCCTCGCATGCGAAATTAAATGGAGCAAATGCAGAAAACGGTGAAAGCATGATTATTACAAGCCACGAGAATGTTTCGTTTCACCAAAGCGCTGCAAAAATGCCCGTGGTCGAGATGGAATATCCTCGTCCTTTGAATTATTAATTCTCTTATCGCGAAAACTGTCATTGCTAGCCACCCGATCGGTTTCGCTTCTTCGGTCGCTCTTTTCCTTCGAGCCGAAGAACATTAAAATGCCAGGACACGCACCAACATCTTTATCGTCTTGACCTTTCTGAATATTTCAACTTTGACGTAAAAAATATATTGAATTGAATTAACACGACAGAGAACGAATCGGTCGCAGATTCTGGCCGAGGGAGACCGAAATTGGTTCTCACGAATCACATTCGATTTTCAGAAGCAACAACTCCGTTTCCTTCGACGCGTTTGGCTCGCTCGTTGTCTCATGAATTCAGTCGAACTTTTTTCTCCATGCGCGCATTGAATATATCTCGTGTTAAAAATTTAAATATTCGTATTTGGGGATCAAAATAAAATAAGACCATCCAGAGTTGAGCCCCGGCGTTGGTATTTTTAGCCTGAGCCTCGCGATTTTTCGACTCGCTTGTGTGCAAGTCCGTCGATAACCGCGCGGAGATGACACGCGCGCGCGCGACGCGGTATCTCTTATTTACGATCGCCATACAAGAGCGATACATTATACGGTATACCCCGTGTATAATAATACGCTTCTCCGGAGCAAGCAGCTTGAATAAAATATCCAGTTTTGTCGGTCCTCAAGTCTGCGGTCCGCGACACCAGCGCGCCGAATAGGCTGGGCGAGTTCCACGAGACTTTATCGCCTCGTCCTTTGCGCCCCTTTCGCTCCTCGCCTCGCGTCCACCCGTTTTTTGAAGATTAAAAAGGCGTCGCTTGTCCGGAGAGATGCCCTTTGCCGGCGAGGACCAATAGACAAACAGGAAATATATTCCCGCTGTTCTCACCGCTCCTCCCTGGCTATTCCGTTTTTCCCTCAGTCCCTCGTGATCGCCGTCCTCTTTGTCGGCCCTCCCGCGTGGCGACGTCAAAATTTTCCGACGGAGAAGGGACCTTTCGAAGGGGAAGACTCAATTCGAGCGAGCAGCGTACCGTGCCGTTCACGAGGACGCGCTGTCGTCGTTTGGAAATAAGGGGAGCGGCTCGTGAGCGCGACCGCGCGTGTGTCGAAACGAAGCTCGCGTGGTGCGTTATGTCGTCGTCGTCGTCGTCGTCGTCATCGTCGCGTTAAATTAGATTTCCGATGCGCGGTGTCTTGGATCACGAAGCGGAGATCATCGCGCACACCTGCGAAAATGGACCTCACCGCGAAATGATGTTACATGCGCGCATGGCAAAATGGGAAATTTTCCGTCCTCTGAGAAGAACGGAGAGAGAGAGAGAGAGAGAGAGTCAGTTATTTTAATTCCGAGCTAAGTGGGACTCCTTGGAGTTTACAGTTTAAGAATAATTTAATCCATATGGTGTCTAAGTTTAGCAAAGCGGTTTCATTTGTATGCTTGAGCTGAGTAGCGCTTAGGAATACTACCGGTTTGCAGTCTTGTAAGAAAGCAAGCAATAGAGCAAGATGACGATATAAGCTGGCGCTCACAACCTGAGTAGAAAAATTAATAAGACTCTGGTGAGGACCTGATTATTTTTCCCTAACGTTAATCGGGCCCTAGTAGAGATGGAAAGACCAGGACCTTACAAGATGTGTAACAAATGGTTTAACGGATCCTTATAAAGCAATATTATGAGAATTTTGTAAGGCAATATCAACCTTATAAAGCCTTATAAAGTAATATTAATAGGGCCTTATAAGGAAATATTTTTATTATTGCTTGAATAAAAATATTCGTTCTCTTCATCTCAAGAAATTTAGACTGCAACTTTTCTATTTTTTATAACCTTATTAGTATATAACAAGAATTTTTTATTTGAAAAGTATAGCATACTTTACAATAAAATATAGCATTCTTTACAGATAAAAATTTTGCTGCATGTTTTCATTAAAATTTGTTGCATTTCAAAACGAAAGTAATACTAGAAAAATCCTTGGAAGAGACTAATGAATACGGCAACGAATAAAACTAATAAAATTTGTTTTTAATTGCGGTATAATTAAAAAATATTTAAAAGAACCAGATAGAACGTACCTACTAACACAATATTAAACTAACACAATACTAAATAATATGACAATTTTATTACATGTTTCAGATCTTATTAATTTTCTATAACAAAACTTGATTTTGTATATCTAAAACATCCTCTCGAAAGATCCTTCTAAGGCCCACATCAGTTTTTCCTATCAAAGCCTTATCTATTAGATCTAAAGCATCACTAAAAAATTCTTCTAAGGCCCTTCTCAGCTTTTCCTATCGAAGCCTTGTTTCGTAAAATCTAAGGCATCCCCAAAAGATCCATTTCGGGATCTGATGTGGTAATAATGAGGCATCCCTTTTTAGGGCATCCTGCTTTCAGCCTTATCGACACTTTATACTTCATGAGGATGGCCCTAATAATTTTTTGCTCGGGAAAGAGAGAAAGAGAGAGAGAGGGAGGGAGGAAAAGAAAGATGCCGGGCTTCATAAAAATCTGTTAACGTACACGCACCGTTGCGATTCGCGCGTGTCATACGAGATACAAATTAGTGATTGGAAAGGAAGGCCGCACGGAAATACCGTTAAAACAATATATTCGGTCGCTAAAACCAATTATCGCTGTATCATACGACGACCTCAACGACGATGACGGCGCTTGCTTCGTGGCGAAATATTTAATCATAAAAAAAAATGTTCAACAATGCGAGACTATTTTATACGACTGTGTTGTGGCGAAAAGATATGCACGCACGCACGCGCGCACACACACACACACACACGTGCGCAGTATATAAAAACGCGCACGCCCACGCACACACACACACACACACATACACAGACATGCATACAAATCGTCGTGCAATAAAGTTCGTCGGGACGTGTCTCCGGGAGCGACGCGGAAAATCACGTTTGAGCGCTTCGAGCACGAACTGTGAAATACCCCGCAGAATGCGTGCGAACAGCAGCATAAACTGTCCGCACTGTGTGCGTACATAACAGGAATCAACTACGAATTTATTCCTAATTAAGCGACCGCACCGTCAAACGACAGACGGAACGATACATTATAAATATTCATTCATTCGTCTCGCGTCATTTCCATTTATTTAAATAAAACGATTTGTTTTTCTTCCCCATCTCGTGCACGTTACGTAGCTCGATTCGTCGAAGATGCGTCCCACTCGTCCGATCAGCCGCAACAAATCGACTCCGTACAAGTTGCCCTAACGAGCCAACCTTCGCGGAGAGAGAGAGAGAGAGAGAGAGAGAGAGAGAGAGAGAAAGTGAGAGAGAGAGAGAGAGAGAGAGAACTTGATTCCGCAGGTATATCGATCGAAGGCGAATCGATCAGTGTGGCGCGTGAGTTTCGCGCGACTGGTAGCATGACGGTGATCGCGTTCTGAGAAAAGTCCAGCATAATTTTCCGACGGTGAAAACAATCCGGGTCAGCGGAGAGGGCGACCGCGGCGTGTAATAAAACGGAGGGCTTTACCGACTCACGGCACGCGCGCGCGCGCGTGGCGCCTTGGCTTCTCATTACACATAGCCGTCGATGTGTTGGTCGAAGGACGACTCGCGGGAACTCAATTTTGCCCTGATGGACAGACACACGTCTCGCGAAGTTGAAGACTTAATAAAGGCTTCGCGCGCGCGGCAATAGCCGCGTACGGGGGAGCGGCGCATAGCGACGAAGCGAACGGGCCGGCAACACACATGTATATCTATCTCTCACTCGCTTCGGCGCGTGATCCCTCATAAGAGCATATATACACTGAGTCGTGAAGTTATATACGAAGAGCGGAACTTCCGACGGGGCCTCGAGGACGAGTAACGAACGTTCTCGGCGAACTTTCGCCACGGGAATGATAATGGCAGTTTATCAGCCTCAACTGTTGTATCAACGGCGCGGGAGAAGAAAGGGAGAATCTTGATATCGCGAATTAATTCGAATTAATTCTTTCCTCTCTATCCTTTTCTGCTTCTCTCTTTCTCTCTCTCTCTCTCTCTCTCTCTCTCTCCTTCCCCCTCGTAGCCGTAACTTGCCGTCTCAAACGACGAGAAATGTTCTCGTACCGGTAAAAAATTCAAATTGGAAATTTAGACTTAATTCGTTGAAAAATATACAAATAATTAGTTCAAAATTAGTTCAACGTTTACAAGTATTGGCGATTAAAGTAAAAATATTACTCGCGTCGGGAGAGCCTCGCACTTGAGGAGTATCGACATTCGTTCCGCGCGACGGAAATCTGACATTCGCTTTGTGCTCGTCGATTTAATGCGGAATGAAGCGCGACGGCGAAGGCTGGACGAGAGAAGATCAAAGATAAATGGAAAGGTCAAGAGATGGTGAAAGATTGAGGAAACTTCGTCGCAACATCGGCGGCTCCGCGGGGACAAACTTCATGAATTTTTATGCGGGGGAAAGATACCCCGAAATTCCGCGGAGCGAACACGGAATCTCGACTCTAAAATCGAGCGAGAATTTACATGAATGGACGACGATTTACTACGCCGCGAGCGACGTGGCACGGGCTGCGTGCAGCCGGAGATCCGCTCTCTCGTGAGGAGACCACGGAATTTCGCGGCGCAATGCGAAAAACGCTCTTTCGCTCGGCCGTTGGCGCGCGTCATTCCGAATCAACCGGCAGTGTGTACGCGTCGCGATAATTTCTGTAATTACATCGCTTCCCCTCGCCCTCCCCCCCTCTTCGCGCCGCGCGATCTAAAAGTCGACTCGTAAGACACCGAGACACACCGTGATGGACGGGCGCGTGTTCTCCCGAGAATGAAGACTTAATAAAGGCTTGCTTATAGCGGCGGCGGTCAAAAGGCCGCGAGTGAGAAGCATGAGGGCTCTGCGGGGCAGGCATTGTGGAGAAACGAAGAATAGGCGAGCGATATCGTTAATCCTTCGCGCCGCAAAATAGCGCGATTAAATATTCCGGGCTAAATAGCAATAAAGATCAAAATAAATCGCGCGAGAAGGTGTAAGAATGAAATGAAATGGCCATGACGCGCAAGAGCGACGATAAAATGCCGGAGATAACGGCGATTTATTCTAATGCTAACGTAAGCCAAATAGCGACACAACAAAAATATAAGAGAGTAAAATATGAAATTCTCTCTCTCTCTCTCTCTCTCTCTCTCTCCCTCTCTCTCTTTTTCTGCGCAGTCCTCGACGAATCTCCCGCTCCGTCCGACACGAGAATCAATGTTACGCGCGCGGGAATTCGATAAATATCGTTTACGCGAACACTCTGCATCATTATCTTCTGCTCGAAAAGGTACGCGGGAACCCGTCGTGAATTATTCCTGAAACGGAGACGTTGCCGTGAGCGAACGCGAGGCGAATGAAACGTCCGCCTCGGACGATTTCTTGAAATTTCAGAACACGCTTACAGAAATATATCGATCCGCCGACGCTGTGTGTGCTTTATGCTTGCGTGAACGTACAAAAGGCACTATGAAGGCGTGTATGATAAAACGGCACGTTATACTCGAGGGGGAAGGCGGCGGCGGGGCGATACGCGTTGCGTGTGCGACTGATAGAATTAGCGGAGGCGAGTTTCTTAGCTTTCTCTCTCTCTCTCTCTCTCTCTCTCTCTCTCTCTCTCTCTCTCACTCTCTCTTGCGAGCGCGCTATTGTAGGCGGATGGTTAACGCCGCCTCGCGCGTTAACCCGGCCGGGCGAGCGAACGCGCGCACACACATGCTTTTACACCTTCACACACGGGACTTTGTGCGGGAAATCACCGGCGAAACGAGTCTGAAAGTCTTTACGAGCTTTCGGTACATCGCGTCGGTACACGAGCGCGCGTGAAGCGAGGTCGCGCGGGCTCGAACGAGTCGTAACGGCCGGCCGAGATCGCGATCTCGTTCGAGCTCTCTCGTGTACACGCTGCCTCCGACCAGTTCGAGAACTCGTGTGTATGTGTGTGTGTGTGTATGCAATGGTAGTACGCCGGGAAATAAATAATTTTTTCGCGACGGAGTTGCGTTGTCGGACAGGGACCACACGAGGCGAGGTCGCGATCGTGCGTTCTGCGACGCGACAATAACGTTGTTTAGACTCGCGGGTAAAAAAGGATTGATCGATCGTTTCAATTAAACGGCGAAGGAATTATTCCCGTTGAATGAAGAAAGCTCCGTGCGACGTGCGTCAAGCTCAACACCTGCCGGGGTGCCGCCGACATCGGAATGTTATCAGACGACGTTATCGCGCGAACAGATCTTCGAGCCGTTTCGAGTGACTTCAGGTGGGCCCCCAGAATGTGTGCGTTTATGGGCTGCGCGACGAGCAGGAGAAAGACGAGGGAGGTTCTACACTTCTGGTTCTCCGTCTTGATAGTTCAGATGAAAAAGGACGCATTCACGGCGATACGATCCTCCTACTAATTAAAGTCTAAACACCGACAGAACTAGTTAATGGCGGTCATGATTGCATCGCACCTCGGCAAGAGGGGGAGAGTATCGCGTAACACACCGTAAAATAGTCCTCGGTTAGTCCGTGCCACCAAACACACAGTCGGTCGGTTTGCAGAACGGAGTGATTAAAGTTGACTGCAATTTGTCTGACAGCTAAGCGCGCGGCTAGATCTCCCTCAAATAATCGCGACGAAGCGGCCATGCGCGCACTGCGCGCCGTAATTTCGCTCTGCCGAGAAAACTATCCGCGAAGCCTCGCTTTTGAAAAAAAAAGAAAAGAAGAAAGAACGCGCCACGCACGTAAACTTCATCAAAATCCCGCGAATTACGATCGCCGTGTATTTCACGAGACCGCACGCTCCCCGCTAGCAAGTGACCGCCATAACGCTCGTTCATTTACGAGTCGTTCTGCGGTGATGCGGTGGAGGCGAAAAATAAAACGAGGCAAATAAAGGAAAGAAAGCGAGTCGCGTTAGTTAAAACATCAATCGATGATGCCGACCGAGCCGATTCCAAACGTCGCTGCATTTATTATTATAGTGGGGCAACTTTGTCAAATATTAAATGCGATTCAAATATTACATGCGAATTTATTAACTTATTATTTTTATTATTATGATTATTTATTAATCCTTATTTGTTTATTTTTAACCTTCTTGCATCTTAATATTTTACGGAATCCACCAAAAACCGGTATTGAACGTAAGCTCCTGGTCGCATAAAAAATCTTCTGGTGCCCAATTGGGCGAGCCATTCCGCGAGTGCACGCACAATTCGCCAAATAAATAATGAATTCTGATTGGAAAATCCACGAAGATTCGGATTAAAAGGGTAATGTTTAAAAAATGCGATTCCAAATGGGAAATCCCCCATTTTATCCACCAGACGATTTTTCCCAAAGTCCTCCCAATGTTTTCTCTGATCTTCATTTTACATTAGAACTTTATTCCCTTTCTTATTTTCGATCGCGTTTTTATTCGGAACGAATGAATATCTCTTGTACTTTAATCCGCATAAAAATGAATTTCCTTGTTTGACATCATAAAATAATAGACGTTATCGACCGAAAAAAACGCGCTTCGATTCTAGACAGAGAGAACCAAACATGTGTTCCAGATAAGAATGGCATTCCCAGTTGGTATCGTTGCGAGATAACCGATTTGCGGACAAATTTGGGAATTCTAGTCGGAATCTACGCCATATCTGCGATGATCGTGGGACTTTTCTATGAAGGGGTGGATGTTTCCCCCTATACATAGGCGATATATTCCGCGATGCGGCGCCACGCCGGTGTACGTACGCTGTCGGTGCCGTTTTTATAATTAGTATCGCGTGATCCGATCTGCTCGAGTATGCACACTCGATATAATGCAAATTTTCGTACGAATTTCCATTCGGCGATAATTCATAGCCGGCGCGGCCGCGGCAGACGTTTTTAACTAGCGCCGTCCGCTCTTTATCTATACGCGGGTGGATGATATTCGATGAAATAACGGCGCAGGGCACGACAGTGTGACATTATACCACGCCTACCTTCCTCTCCTCCTTCGTCTCGTCGCGATTTATTATCGTTACACGCTGCTTCTGATTGCACTTTATATTATTGCGTTCCCCGACCCGCGCACGCGCCTGCACGCGTCTCGCCGCGGCAATTTTAGCAGGCGCATTTTTAGCAACAATGACGACGACGACGACGACGACGACGACGACGACGAGGGCGACCTTTGCGTTGGCGTGAGCCCCTAACGAAGAACGATCGCGCGCTGCAACAATATCGCGCGTATTGAGTATTTCGGCCGAATGCTGTGACATTTTCGCCTCGCCTGTAACTTTCTCCTGACGTAATAGGAATTGATTTTGCCCCGATGAAAATTTCATTCGCCGCCGCTAATTTGGATTGATGTCCTCTCAACGAGGTCCCAAGTTTTTGCACGCTGTATGCGAGTCCTTCCGCCGAGCGGAAGACACCTCGCCTACTCGACAGAGACTAGGGAATGCTTTATTTGCATTCGAATCCTATTGACGAACATGAGAAAGATAAATCGCCGGCTTTCGAGACTCGGAAGTCTTTGAGATCCGAGTCGTTGCTGTGTAAACGCGCAAGCGCGCTTACGAAGATCGCGTTGTACAAAGACAAGTCGCCGTTCTGAGAGGAGCCGCTCAACATTGAAAAATTAAAGAAACTTCCTGAATTAATCTCCGAATGGAAGAAGGCAAGATTTACGAGTGTGTAATGGAAAAAAAATCAACGGGCGCACGTAAACGCGCACACACACTCTCTCAGCCCGAGACGATACTTCTATAAATTAGTACAGTCTCGCCATGATTCGGTAGATGAAGAATTAATTAAATCGCACGCCGTTCGCCAGCTAAGGGAAAGCAGTGGGATTTTACTGGACTATTACGAGAAATCCTCTCCTTCTCTGACTCTCTCTCTCTCTCTCTCTCTCTCTCTCTCTCTCATCCTCTCTGCTTCTCTGGGCGGCGAAATGCAAAAACGCACTCCAGCAAGCGAGGATTTCGTCGTGGCCATTCGCGGGGAAATAGATCCTGCATCCTGTATCCTGTACGAGTCTCTCTCTCTCTCTCTCTCTCTCTCTCTGATCCTCTCCTTTCCTCTTTCTCTCCCTCTCACTCTCTTTTCAGTCTGGCACACGGTCTCCTGCCATTACTCTCTCGGCCGCTATTCGCGCTCAGTGACGTGGAAGCGCCTCACGAAGAGCCCCGTGCGGGACTACGAAATTGCTTTACCGCCCTCGCGCGGGGTCTTTAATTTGGTTTACTATCGGCCCCGGCTCTCGGCGCGCGGGACAAACTTTACCGTCACTTTTTCGCCGAGGCGAGCCGGAGATCCGTTATCCAAGCCGGATACATGGGAGAGAAAAAAAAGTGAGGGACTCGCGTCTCCGTCCGCTTCTGTGCCGGAGAGCGCGAGCCTTCGTCCTTATGAGGGGTGCGAATTATTCGAGAGGATACACGGGAGAAAAATGTCGCGGATTAGCAGGCGCGCGGAACACGCTGAGGCGAAGAAGAAGCCCCGCGCGCTCGCTCGTGGCGGGAGCGGAAAACCGAGGGAGCGCGGAAATTCGGCGGAACTGGCGACGCTTCTCTCCTCTCGTCGCACCCCGAGAATATTCCGCACGACCGGAATCGGGTAAACCGCGCGCGTGTCCTTATTTGCGGACGGACGTGTCTCGCTCTCGCACGAGAGAAATCCGCGCGCCATCGAAAGCTCCTTTGTCCGGGACGGCGGGAGAGCGACAGAGCGACGGCGAATGCGGCGGTAGCTTATACGAGGACGGCGTTTCGCCGGACGAAATTACCGGCGATGAAAGGAAGAGGAAAGAACTCGTCGACTTGTCCACGGCTGTTTCGCGGACGACGAAAAGTCGCCGCCGCGATTTTACACGAAGTAATCTCCTTCCTGCGCCCGCTCGCCGTCCCTCTCTCTCTCTCTCTCTCTCTCTCTCTCTCTCTCTCTCTCTCTCTCGCCCCGACAACCGTCCTCTTTACTTCGGTCCTGAGAAAGGACGAAGATTGGCTGGAATCGTGAAGCCGCCGGTGGTCCGCAGCAGGCGCTCGCGCGGACCTCGATCGCGCGGAGCCTCCACCCTCTTCTGGTTCCGTCTCGTCGTTTGGTGGGATATAAAAGGGCGCCTCGAGTGACCGGCTCGGTCGTTCCGCCGTCGACAATACCCTTCCGACCGGCGAACCATTCTCCGGGCCTGGCGATGAGCCATGAAGCTGACGGTAAAGTCGGGAATCTCGTGAAATATTCACACGCACATAGCGCGCTGCGAGAGAAGCATGAAATGTTTCTGATGACCACTCCTCGGATCCGAAGGCCGAGAGAGAGAGAGTCTCCGAAAAGCGTACGCTACCACCCTCCCGTGTCCCGGAAAGATTACAATCTCGACATTAGAAGAGCTCTCGCACAATGTGCCGAAAATTCTTTTGTCCAAAATGTCACCGCGCCGGCCGGGAATACTAGAGCGCTGTTCCTCTCTCTTTCTCTTCTTCTCTCTCTCTCTTTCTCTTTTTCTCTCTTTATCTCTTTCTTTCTCGACGACACGTTAGCGACAACGCGATGGACACGCGGAAGCAGCCGAAAAAATCACAATCGCCGACATACAGCTGAGTTAACGTACCGAGAATTTATTATACGGGAATATCCAGAGACTTTTCAACGCCGCGCGCGACGTTGTCTTCGTTATTGTTTCTCGTGAATTTAAGAGTACTTTTCCGTTTGTTTCTTGTCTCTTTTTTTTTTCGCCGAATTTCGTAACGCGGAACTTTCGGAAATTTCGGTTGAGATAATTTCTGTTTCACCCCCCCCCTGCCTCTTCCTTTCGGGCACAGTTTACGTGTTCGCGTGCGTCTCCCCGTGCGACTCGTCGCCGACCCTTTTTATACGGTACTTGAACGTGCCGGAAATTCGCGCGGATGCCGCCGCCATTCCGTCGTCATCGATGCGGCAGTTTCGAAATCACGCTACAGCTGTAATAAACTGCCGGCGCGCGACTCGTTTCGCCCGCTGAAAAATTGCCGGCCGCCCTACGAAGTTAGTGCGCTCGTGGGAGCGCTCAGCGCGGCGGAAAAAAAAATCCGAAATTGCACGGGGCGGAAAAAAGAACAATTTATTTCATACAACCGCGGTGCGGCGATGCGAGAGACTTACGCGCGGAAATTGCGATTCGATTATAATTGGCAATGTTTTATTGGCTGACGGTCGGCGCAACGCTGCAAAACGACAATGCCTCGCATTTCTCCTTTTTTTTCCCTTCTTCCTTCCTTTTCCCGCCTCGAGCGAAAAGCGGCGGGGAGCTGGTAATTATTTTATGATTTCTGCTTTAATTTCGCGGAAATGCACGATGCCCAGCGGCAAATGCGATCGTTTCAGTTTTCATCGCTGAAACTGCCGACGCGCGTCACGATCGGTAGCGTCGTCGATCGAACGCGTAATTAAATGAAAAACTGGAAGGCACCGCGCGCGCGCGCGAGATAGGCGGCCGTACGCGAGCAAGTCGGCTACAGTCGATCGCGCGCTGTAAAGAAACACACAAACGTGTCTCGTGGAGGACCGAATGCGAAGTCACGTGGAGCGTGTAAAATCAATATTTAGCCGCGCCTACGGAAGATGTCTAAATAAAGAAACGGCAGTAGCAGTCGCGAGTGTAGTCATAAATTCCTAAAGATATCGTAATGTTCCACGTACGTCCCGCCGGCCAAACATTCGTTCGCCTAATAACGTAATCGCGCGAGTCCTTCGATATTCACGAGACGTGCCTCGTGCGCTCTTGTATTTTTGCACGCGAGGTCGCACGGCCCTCCGCTGCTTTTTTGGTCGTCCCTCAGGTTCTCCCTCAGGATGTTCGAATAGGACGCCGATTAGACACTTGACGATGGAACAATACCGCCACATGGACGCAATCGTGCTCCATCGAACGATTGAATTAACGTGACGACAGACGAAGCAAACGCCTCGCTGCGGCCGAAGGAAACGAATCTTTTGATTCTCACGAAGCAAGCTCGCCGCCAGCCCGAGTCGAAATTTTCATTCTACTTTCCGCTGTCAGTGTTCCATTTGTTCCGCTAATTTAATAGCCCGAAGCTAACATCAAGCCACTTTGTTGTATTTAATCTACGAATTTGCCGAGGGCTCTTCTTAGAAATCTACAACCGGCGAATTGTGCGTTTCCTGCCCAGTTGCTGGCGCTGAGTTGGACTTTAGTTCCTATATAAATTAAGTCACCCACATTGTGGGGTCCTCTCCGGAATTTATTGGCGTTAGATGGTTCGGGCCGAAAATGAAGTCGAAACTTTCAACTCGGGAAAAAGCAGAAACTCCGCTCGTTTCAACCGAAACGCCGCGTGTTTGACTCTCCCATCGCCACGTTAATTCAATCAATTCTTCTCTTCTGTATAGAACGCGTGGCGGGGCGGGGCGAAGCGAGACACACACGAGGTATGTCGACGCGCATCGTGAAGTCTCGACGATGCGAGTCTCGTTGGTAGAATTAAATTCATCGGTGCACCGAGCGTCTCACACGTGGAATCGTATTTTCCAATTTTAACGAAGTCGCTCTCTCCTCTTTCCTCTCTCTCTCTCTCTCTCTCTCTCTCTCTCTCTCTCTCTCTCTCTCTGTCTCGCGTCGCGTCGCGTCGAGACACCCGACGGCGCCGGGCGTGGATTAGCGAGAAAAGCATCGATGCTATTACCCTTTAATGCCGCGGCTCGGATACGGCAACGACAGGACTCAAGACTGTGCACAACTCCATTCCGCGGTCGGTCGGGATAATGAATGCAAATGCAGCTCTGCTCGCGTAATCGCGAGATAATAAAGCGATCGCGACTCGAGAAGTGTACTTCGCTAGCATGCCGTCGCCTTCCTGCCTGCCTGCCTGCCCGTCTGCTGAATTATGTGGCATGCCGCGCGGTAAATCAAGATTTCGCCGTGGCCGATGTGAGGTAAAAAATTCGACGGGGAACGAGAACAGCCACGCTAAGACCCGTTTCATATCCTTTTCCTGTTCAGTCATAATCGCGGCAAAAAGGAGAACAAAAGGAACAGCTGCGCGATGACGAACCGCACGACTATTCTCCGTAGGAAATCTGACGTTTGAATCACCGAAGATATGATATCGTGTCACATTATTATTATATCATATTATATTATATATTATATCATGTATTTTATATTATACTATATTATACTATATTTTATATTATATTATAAAGTTCGCCAAAAATTCGGGATATCTCTTTGCTCATTATATTAATATTCTCCTGACGTCACAATGTGAAAGGTCGGAAAGCGAGAAACTCCGCGGGGAATTTTAGAACCACCTATTCGCTCATTATATTCTCTTGATATTAAAATGTGAAAATGCGAAAATTCAAAAGCTGAAAAAATTTCCCCTCGTACAGGTGGTACAAATCAACGATCGAGCAATTAAAAATGCTTAATTTTTTCGAATTAGCCTTGTACATACAAAATAAGAATGGAGGCGGTTTAAATAAAATAAAATTATTATATATTAATATTTTATTTCTTTTTTATACGAATATGTAATGATGTGTTATAATATAGTAACAAAATATAATAAACGATATGAATAATGCAGTGCAATAAAATATAATGCTACATAATATATAATAAAATAATGTAATATATTAAATGTGTAATACAAGAAATAATTTAATTAGAAGACACTTTTGTGTTGCTTTTGAAAGCATTAAGAAAAGGCACTAAATATCCATACCGTGTATCATTTTCAGTTTTGCCGTTTTTTGAATAATGGAGATGCTGGATCGAGAGGCACCTCCGTTTTCAAAGGCAAATTCTTGCTAAACTATTCGGGCACTAAAATCGGAGACGCAACCACTGAATTAACAGCTAATCAGAGCACTTACTTCTGGTGCCATTTCCGTCTGGATTTTGCGTATTTGAGACGGAGAGGCTGCTTAACAGACATTTCGCGAGGCACAATGCGTCAATCGCTGAAGCTGGCGCGCTGCGAGGCGCAAAAGGGGAATGCGATCCAGGAATACTCGACTTGCGCTCTCTCTCTCTCTCTCTCTCTCTCTCTCTCTCTCTCTCTCTCTCTCTCTCGCGAAATATCGGTGTGAGCCGAACCGGGGTGTCGGGTCAAAATACCGGAGTCTTGGCCCGGAAAGGTTAATGGCGCAACGACACAAGACACGTTGCACACGCCTGTGCAAGCCTCGTTTGCATTCGGCGAAGCGACGATTTTCGCGTTGTATTTCTCGCAAAATGTGTCACGCGCTCCGCAAGCGAGGGGGACGATAAAAATTTAACCGAAAACTAGTTCAACAGACTGAAATATCAATAAAAGAGCTCTATTCTTTTCTACTCGACATCGTAAGACAGAATGTCTGCCTCTTTCTTGCTTCGTCATCGTTTTCACAAGGAAACAAATACCGTCGCGCTAGCATAGAACGTTGCTGAATTTGCGCTGAGCGAATGCGATCACGCGTGGCCGGAGTTAACAGTTGGACAAACTGGCGGAAAAATCAGGGTCATTAAGGGTAACTATACCAGACGACAGAGGCAGAAAGAAGGAGAGAACGGTTTACGATGTGAAGGAGTTTACGATGACGGAAGGGAAAATGAAACGAGGCATACAGAAGATGAAGGAGCCGCTGAGTCTCGGGGAAATCGCGCTTGAACGCGATTCTTTCTTCTTCGGTCGGTCGCTTCTCGAATCATTCGTGTCGCATTCCGCGTGGATTATATTTACACGAGAACGCTGGGCAGACTGAGCAAAGACGACGAATGAGATGGACTATTCGCTAGACACGCGCTTCTATTTGACCAGCCGCGGCAAACGCAACATTTTCCCACGTACGGATACGTAACTGCTCGAATCCCGCAGTATTTACGAATGCGTATTGTTATTAATTCGATTAATGCGCCCGGACATACCTTGTACGTCCGGGCGCGTCTCGACGACGTGATTCTCTATATTAATTTAGTGCCAATTAATCCCGCGAGCAGGACGTTCGAGATAATTTCTCGCGGACGTTGACGTGTTTAATCTTCCGTCGTCTGATAATTTGTTGTTATCAAATAGTGCGAAATTTCGTATGAGTGTATCGTCGATACTAAAAAAATTCTTATCATAAAGTAATCATTTTTCTTATTAATATTATCTTTATATATATAATATTATTAATGTATTCTTATTAATACAGTCACGAAGCTATACGATGAGAAACGTTACTTGAAGAAGTGTCCAAAGAATCGGCAAATTTTTACAATAAAAAAATATATATTTACATGACAGTAAACTCGCGCGAGAAAAACGAAGAGTTTAGTCTGGCAGTGTCTAAAGGACGGGCGCATTATTATTGCGAAGAGGAGTGGATTTTTACCATTGTGCCTCCGTCCGATCGCTTACTCGTTAAACCGTGAAAAATTATCGGTCTGCGACGGAAAAATTGCTCTCAAGCATTACCCAGCCAGCTCGTAATCGCAGCCAAAGCGTCCCTACCTAAGTCGGCTGCATGTTCATATTCACGTACCGCGAGCTACACCGCGGCGTATCTAGGAAGCGGACATTAATCAGAACGACCAGAGCGGTACGGTCTTATCTACGACAATTTGTATTTCTTACGGCTCATAATCCATGCACTTTCTCATAAAAGATCGGACAGTCGCGACTAAATTCCATTTTCTTACTTCACTTCCCCTTGATGTTCGGCCCTCTTGAGATTCTCGTTGCATCGCTAGAGTAAGAGAGAGAGAGAGAGAGAGAGAGAGAGAGAGAGAGAGAGAGAGAGAGAGAGAGAGAGAGAGAGAGAGAGAGAGAGAGAGAGAAGTCAACTCGCAAGCAAACAAATGGAAATAAGCGCGAGGTAAAGGATTATCGGTGATATTTAGCATTTATTAATCGCGCGTAAGAAGGAGCGAACAAGTGTTGGCCGCCTCGCTCGCGATTAATAAACTTTCCACGAAAGGAATCCCTTACCTCGGACCAGGCTCGACTCGGCTCGCTCCTTATCTCGCCTGCGATAAAATGAACGGACGCCCGGATACTTGAAAAAGAATGGCCGTTGGAATTCTTGAATAAAATTACTCGCCCGCGCTTACAAGATAGTTACAAGACGGGCAAAGCGAAAGTAGTCCTAATTAAATTCTGCGAGGATTACTCGAGTTTATGATCGGGCGTGATTGCCGAGGATCCCTCGCTGCGACTACAGGAGCTAAATTAAACACACCTCTCCTCTAAGAGGAGAAGCCGGGAGGAGAGAGAGGAGGAGAAAGAGAGAGAGAGAGAGAGACAGAGACAGAGAGATCGCCCTCGTCCTGCAGCTCGTCGGGCTGTTGCGAAAATTAATAGCGAGCTGGTAATAACGAAACGACGTTACGTCGCGACGACCGGCGCGATGTAGCGTACGTAACAAAACATATCGCACGAAGACGCACGAAGATGATGGCGCACGCTCGCAAATTTCGCCGTCAGTGACGAGAAATGAAGACACAGTGCGACGACGATTAAACTCTCGCCTCGGCGAGAAGAGAGCGGCAACGCGTTTATCGAGAATCGAATTCCTCCTCGGCAGAGCAGAAGCAATTTGTTAACGGCGACCATTAATTAGAAATCGAATCTGGACGTGACGTTTAGTCACATCGATATTTCAAAAGCTGTAAAACATTTTAACGCGCACGTAAAATTGTCCTGGCCGACCGTGGCCGAAGGATACCGCGCTATCGGCAAAAAAATATCGATATATCCACATTGTATTCCATATTCTTCGCGGATATTTGCATCCGCTCCTCCGACACGCCCGTGGGAAAAAAAAATATATTGTTATCTTGAATTCTCCGACGGCCGCGAACGCGTCTGTCTGTTACCGCATATGCTCGCGGCATCGCGGAACGACGAACGTCGGATCTTTTTAGCTATCAAACCGACACATATCGTTCTCTGTGAAATATTCGGATCAACAAACGCCGCCACTCGCTGATCGAATATCTGAGAATTTTGGTATCGTCACATTAATGACACATTATTATCATCCGACGACGAGATGACGATCATCTTTGTTACTATATATTTTTATCATCATTAATACTAAGTAAATTGTTATTGTCTATTGATGATTTATGATACGATTGAGAGAATTCGTCGCGCGAATATCGAAATATGTAATATATTTTTCACGCCGCATTTTTATATCAAAAGCGGCACAACCGCGTTATGAATAGCGTAAAACCTATCTCTGCCTCTTCCTCTCTCTATCTATCTATCTATCTATCATCTATCTATCTGTCTATCTCTCTGTGCGGGCTCTCATTCATTCGCCGTAATGGCGCTAATCACTCAGAGATTGATAGTCGAATTTTCTCCCAAATTGTCGGCGATTTGATATTTGCGTCATCTCGCTTTCGAGACACGCGACATTCCCATTTGCGCCTCGATGATCGCAATAGGCCGCCACTCAATAGACAAACCTTGATTAATGGAAATGACAATTTTCATTTAGCACCATAGCGCCGACTCAGAATGCCGGCCCACGGACGGACCGAGCGGACTAATTAAGGGATGTTAACGAATCAAACACGCCGCCCCGCTACTTGCGACCGACGCACGCCGATTTTCAATGCGCGCCACGTAACAATGCGCAGCTCCAAATCGCAGTCGAATATTTTATCAACGATATTCGCTGGCGTAACGTTTGCTCAAAAATTACGGCCGGAACGGTGAAACGTATACAAACCGTCGAGAGTCGAGCAAATATGCCTCGGCGATGGGATCGCGCGAAAAATTGCCGCGATTTCGTGTCTTGAAGCGCAGCTTCCCCTTTAGAATCGCCCAAGATCCATCTTTCTCTCTCTCTCTCTCTCTCTCTCTCTCTTTCTTTCTTTTCACAACGAAGATATACCAAATGAACTTTCATAGTTATGCAAATTCACGGCAAAAGTTAGGAATAATAGAGCATCGTTAATCCCTTCCCCTCTCCGTGAAAAAGACTGATCGTAAGTGCGTTATCAAGTCGATGGATAGAAAGAGAGAGAGGAAGAGAGAGGGAAGGAGACCAAAAACAATCCATAGCTGCGGGGCTATTTCTTAGTTACAGGAGTTACGCGCCCTGAGGATCTCAGGCGGACCAATTACACCACTGTATAATTGTTCGAAGTTACGAGTTGCCGTTAACAAGTAACGTCGAGAGTACTAACGCGGTTCCGGTTTCTTGGCCCGAATAATTCCGCCGGACTGTACCGCCGTGAACTTTGCGCAGTCGTAAACAGAACCCCCGAAGAGAACGCCCGTGCCCTTTTGTCGCGTTTCCAAAGCAGGACGTACACGGTTGCGAAAAATAGACGTGCCGTAAAATGAAGCGAGACCGCCGCGCCGCGGCGGCGGTAATTTTTCTTCTCTCACTTCACTGGAAGCACGAGAACAATTGCGGAAGAGGTCGCGGGATGGGTTCTTGTCCCGGCGAGACAACGCGATAATCTACGACGATCGAGACAACGGCGCGAATTAGAATCGAAAGGCTTCACCGAGACATCGCTTGCAGAAGTTGGGCGGAGAAAACACAAAAGGGGAAAAATGAAAAAAGAGAGCCGTTCGTGATATTTATAGAAGGTCGCGACTAAAAATAATTGATGGGGAGAAATAACGCGCAACAGAGGCGCGTTCAGAAGTGAGAGTGAGAGAGAGAGAGAGAGAGAGAAGCGCAAAAAATCGCACACAAAAGCCACGCTAATAGAATATTAAATATTTAATTAAACATGGCTCTTTCTCTCTGATCGACCGAGGCCACTTGATTATCAGGGCACGAATTATCATGCGGCGCGAGAGGGAGCGGAAAGAAAGAGCGGGCGGGTAAAACAAAACGAGGGCCGATGAGAAATTGTGAGTGCGAGCGTTTAATAACGGCGTTTAATATTGCACGAGATTAATAATCCATTCTTCCAGTGTCATGCCACATTACGTCGATATATCGCTTGACAATGGCAAAGAAAAAAATTCAGCGGTCGCGTATGCATCAGCGTTGTACTCCGAGAGAGAGAGAGAGAGAGAGAGAGAGAGAGAGAGAGAGAGAGAGATAAACGGCACGAGAGAGAGTCGGCGCTCTCTCTCTCTCTCTCTCTCTCTCTCTCTCTCTCTCTCTTTCTTTCTCTCTCTCTGCTGTTATTTAAGCGCCTTTTGCCACCGCCGGTACGCCTTGCAATATTGATTTCGCGAGTCGCGCAAGCCGCGCACTGAATTTTTCACTTCCTTCAAATTAAACGAGAAATAAGGCTGCTTACGTCGTGTATATTCCCGCTCTTTAGAAACTTCTTATCCGCGTGCGCGCTCTCTCTCTCTCTCTCTCTCTCTCTCTCTCTCTCTCTCTTTCTCTCTCCCTTTAATTAATTCGCCCTACATCTCGGATCCTCGATCTAAGCCCACCGTCCAATATTCGCCGTAATTGTGGCCGTTAATGTAACATTTGTGTGTGTGTGTGTGTATGTGTGTGTATGTGTGTATGCGCGCCTGTGTTTGTGCACGTGTCACAGATAATCCGATATTTATGTACAGCAGCTTCGAGACGACGCTTCCGCCGAAGATAAACGCGATTGCTCGTGGAATCGCGTCAGTCGAGTTGGCCGATATTTTCGAAAATAAAGAGGAAAGCTGGGCGATAGGAAGAGGGGAGCGCGATCACGTCAGAGAAAGAGAGAGAGAGAGAGAGAGAGAGAGAGAGACGCTTTGTTGGCTATTGCCGGTCCTTAACGGCGCGCAATTTCGGGGACGAATAAAAGCGGCGCGACGAGCGTTCCCGAGCGGCACCACGTCGCGGAGGAAAGTGTAAGGGACAGGAGGAGGAGGAGGTCAAAGCACGATCCAGATAATGATTTGCCGAGTAATCCCCGACGAGCCTCATTACAGTTCGCCTCAGAGTTCGCCTCGGCCAATCGGGACTTTATCTCTGGCGTCATCGTTACAACAACGTGGCGTGCCAATCGATCCGGCCCGATATCGCGCGAACTTAAGCTGCAACGTTGGGAGCTTCCGGGTAAACTTTCCTGCGATTAAGACCGGTAATGTACGAAATTGCGGTGAGATAGCTGCGGCCCTTCCCCTCCTTCGCCGTCCTCCCCTTCCTCCCGACCCCGCCGTCGTGCCGGTTCTCTCCCCAGTCTTTCTCCGGGATTTCGACGCGGAGCAAGCGGGCCGCGTTTATCATCGATCGCGTTACTTCCACGTCGGCGCTAAGCAAGTGACGTCGCGGAGAATTAACGCGGCGTTTCTCGTTCTTTGCCGAATTACGCGTGAAATGTGCAATTGTCGGTATCGTCGGCTCGTTGAAACGCGCGCTTTTGTTTAGGCTGCCGTCGTAGACGGGCCATTGCCGCGAAATGGAGAAAATGGTCGGTGTCGAAAGGGAAGTGGCGTACCATCATCGAATCGTCATCCGGAAACGACCAAATCGCGGCGAAGAGAGCAAAAACGCGCCTTGTACGCGACTCTCTCGTTGTCCGTCGGAGCGATTTTCCGGAGCGGAGCGGAGGCCCGGCGGTTCGCCCGGGAGCGAAGCAGGATCGCCAGGCTGGTTCTGTGCTTTATTAATCAACGACGCGCGTTATCCGCGCAATATTCGCGTTTAATGCGCGAGCAAAATCGAAATGAAAAAATCGCGAGCGAATCACGGATACCACGATTATCGTCTGCCGCGTTGCTGAAATTTTTCGCCACTCGCGAGCGCGGCTGCGCCGCTAAAAATCTACGCGAGAAATATACCCGCCGCCGGCGGCGGCAATTCGCGAGTGTTCATCGATCATTCCCGAGTATGTCAGTTAATCGCCACCTGGAATCTCCGGAGAAAAAGGGAGGACATAGATGAAGTGACATAGGGGAAGTGAGAGAGAGAGAGAGAGGGGAGGGGGAAGAAATGGATAATTCGACGGAAAGGGAATCGAAATGAAAGAACTCCCGCGCTCATGTCGAACTTTCACCCAGAAGATCGACCCTGAGACCGTCGCGTTTCATTAATTTATTTATTTATTTATTTAACTTTTCATAGACCATCGTTGAGAGCCACGCGGCGCGGAAAGTTTGTCGGTCATCACTAGCGACCGTAAAATCCTGATCACGTCTATTACCGTTCGTGACTAGCAGTCGAATGTTTCGAGCGTCACTCCGTCAGTCAATTGTGTCGGTATAAAAAAATCGACAGTGAAACAGCAAGCGAATGAGGTGAAAAACGAGGGGTATCAGCGCAGGAGCTTAAAACGCGCCCGTGCAAGAATCGGTCTCGCGGCGGCGTCGTCTCCGCAACGACGGCGGCGGCGGCGGCGGCGGCGGCGGCAACGTCCGGCTAATAAAATCGACCGGCCTCACGCGCGCGTTCCGCGCTCTTTAACGAACAAGCGAACAAAAACATTCCGCCGCGACTCATAAATTCGACACTCCGCCGGTACTCCGTCGCGCCGCGCCGGCGCGACGCCCCTAAATCCCGGGCGATTTGTATTCCATTTCTCGCCGGCACAGCGGCGGTATTATTTGTGTCACACGGTATTATTTGTGGGACCGTGCGCGTTTCCCGCTAAACGTGCGCGCAATCAACGAAACGCTATTTATCGCGCGCGTCCGCGGGATATGCAAAAAGTAGATGTCGCGGTAATTCAGAGCGCGCGTCACGACGTGCGGATATTGTTTTTTCTCTCTCTCTCTCTCTCTCTCTTTCTCTTCCGTCCCCTCCCTCTTCGCGCGCCAATGTGCGCGATGTCGGGCGACTAGATCGCGCGCTCATTATGGATCAATTAGAGAGTTGGAGAACACGGACTTCGATCCGTGTCGAGTCAACGGCCGAGTCGCATTGCGGCCGTGTAAACCGAGACTCGGCTCGACTCGTTAATCGAGGACGGCTCCTTTCAATGCGTTCGCGAACGACGAAGGGAGCGACGATTCGCACGGTAAATTCGCGGGACGAAGAGAACACAGTACGCGCGCGCGCGCGCGAGAGAGAGAGAAGCCTCCTTCCTCTCCCTCCCTCCCTTTCTCTCTGTCTCTTTTCATCTCGGCGAAAGGCGGTATCGAGCCGTAATCGCTCGGCGAGGAAGAGCCCCACGTCTATTTTCACCGCTGGATCCGATCTCTCCGTGCTATATCTTCCCGCGAACTCGGTGGAAAACATAATTGGAAGGAGGACGAACCTAAGCACGTGTCCTTGTCCTCCGGCTCCGGTGTGCCGGAGGACTATTACCGGCAGGTCGATAATCCAATTTCGCGTGAAGCGAGACGATCGCGGAAGCCGTAAACGTACGTTGCCGGAAATTCGTACGCGGAAGAGAACGAAAGGGGATTTCCCTCCGATCGCTTCCTCACTCCCCGTTCCCTTCGCCCTTGCAAATATCGTGCCTCGTCGAAGTGTCCTTCGCCGTTTCGGCGTGACAATCTTTTCCTCCCACGATTCACCGCACGACACGCGCCGCGGAGAAACAAGAATGACTCTCTTTGTCTTCCTCCTCCTCCTCCTCCTCGTCGCACGAAGACCCAAACCGACTCCCCGCGAGCCGGAGAGAAGCGACGCCCCCCCTTCCCGCCTAGCGTCCTCCGTAGTGCTCCTCCCGGAAAAACTTCCGCGCGCTCACCCATCATCGGCGGTGCGGAGCAAGCGGAGAAAAATGGCGCAGCGTGAAATTGCGATCTCGCCATGTGGCTTCGAGAAATATTTACCTGCTGGCTCGTCCCACTCTCTCGTCCCGGCGCCCGTCGCCCTTTAATTAACGACAGCTTCGATCTTCGCAGCTTCCCTCTCGCTCTCACGACCTCCAGGCCGAAGATTCGATTCCGATCCCGGTATGCGGGGGGGGGAGGGGAGGGGAGGGGGGAGGGAGTAGTGTCACTTGCGACGTGTGCAACGGCGACGGGACGTAACACGTTGTGTGTACACACACGGTGCGCGCTCGCGTTCGTCGAGAGAGCGCGAATCCCGATCGATAGCGATCACCGACGCGACGGCTGGCCGTCGCACGCGCGCGCGTCGGACTAATGTCCGCTCTTACTACTTGCGGCGCGAGACGAGCGCGCTCGGGCCGCCGGCCGGCCGGCCGCGGCGACGCATTTTTCCAGCCGGCGAAACAATGCAGGTCGCTGGAAAACGATGGCTATCGCGGCCGGCTATCGATCCCGCGCTCGTAAAGCTCGCGGGACTCGCGCGCGCGGGACAGCGCTCCGTGCGTTATGTCGCCGCTCTCACGGAAGAGTGATGATATGTCGCTCGCTCGTTCTCGATGCTAAGTGCGAGTGCTACGTCGCCGATATGTCATCGCGAGATATGTCACAGCGGCGGCGAGTTCTGTCTCTCCTTAGGCCACGCTTCCGCGCCGCAGCTGAGCGGTCGGGCCGAGCGCGGTGCGTCTGATATGCTCCCGATGATATGTGTGCCTCGTCGTCGTCGGGCTGTCTATCCGTCATGCGCGAGTCATTGATATGTTTTCCACGGGCGATCCGTCCTGCAGCCTGTCGGCCGGGCTCTCTCGCACACCTCGCCGCTGTCGCACACCTGCCGGGTCGTGAGACGAGTCCGCGAGCTTCTCACTTGATCGTCGAGTCACCGACGAGGCGCGACTTCTCGCGACGATCTGCCGGGTCGTCCGGAGCGTCCTGAGCGCGCGAGTGCGAGTCGCGGCGCGCGACGCACCGAGCGAGCCGTCGTCTTCTTCCTTCAGCGGTTGTCGCCGTCGTGTGAGCGATCGAGTGCGAGTCGCCTCGCGTGTTTTCGATATCGGTATTCGATCGGCTACGTCCACCGGCCGGCTCCTCGGCTCTGTTTTCGAGTACCGCCCGATGAGCCGAGTATCGTCACGCGCACTGCACACCATTCACTTCCTCGGATCCGACGCACTCTCAAGCACTCGCGCGCGCGCGCGCGCGAGTTCTTCCAGTCAGGTCATCCGACTCGGCGCGACTCGATCCTCACATCGCGGGCACTCACATCGCGCGAGGGATATCCTCTCCCCGGCGCGTCGCCGCTCCTCGGCAGGAGCCGGTCTGCCCGTCGATGCACGGCATTCCACTTGAGGCTGAAAAGTCGAGATTGCGTTTCCTCGGGAAGCCCGGTGGTCGTGAGCGAACGACGACGATAACGACGACGACGACGACGACGACGACGACGACGACGGCGGCGGCGGCGGCGGCGGCGGCGATTACGACACGATCGCGAGTCCTCGAAGCGACTCGTCCTCGACGCCGGCGGACGCGCGACTCGCGAGTTCACCGGGTGCGCGAACCGGGCGGACGACCGCGACCACGGCCGCGACCACGACCACGACCACGACGACGACGGCGGCGCGAGAAAGAGAGAGAGAGGAAGGAACGTCAGCGGACGCGAAGGCTCGGCACGCGAGTTCGCCGGCCGACTGAAGCACGGTTCGACTGTCAGTCGACCCCACACCCGAAACTCGACTCGTCTTCGTCGAACGAGTCCGCCGTCTCCGTCGGCTCCCCCTTGGGGACAGGGGATGGTTCGGGGGTGCAGAGGGTGGGACGTGGGCAAGCGGCGCGCCTGCGCCAGGTGAATCGGCCGAGGAGAGCATTCGTTGCACTCGGGCTACCTGCCACTCCGCTACTCCCGTTCGTGCACGGCGCGATATGCGCCGCGAAAGAATTGATACCGAGAGGGGGAAGGGAGAGCGAACGGAAGAGAGCGAGGGCAAGAAAGAGAGAGAGAGAGAGGGAGAGGAGGGAGACACGCAAGGGATGCCGATGAATCAATTTATGCGAATGGATAATGTTTCTTCGGTAATCGAAAAATCGTCCGCCGCGCGGCCGACGACATTCGCCGCTCTCGATCGATATTGTTAATACTTGTTAATACTGCGGCATGTACTGCATACCCCGGCGAGTTCGACGTGCGCGCAAGGCGCCGTTGGCGCCGAGACAATGCGCACGGGCGGATTCATTTGGCGAGTGGACGATCTCTTCCCTTTGACCCGCGACCGCGATCGCGATGACCTCCGCTCGAAATCGGTATTGTTAATCCTTAAAAGCTACCATGAGAGAAAATCACGTTAATACTGTCATGGATGAAATTTCATCCCATTCATATATATTTCTTTTTTCTTTCAAAAATAAGAGAGGTCAAACAAATGCAATTAAATATTTCATTAATACTGGATTAATGATTAATTGATCGAATGAAAGGTAGAGAGAAGTTATCGTTTGCTGCGGATAATTCAACATCTAACAAGAGCGAAAATTCAAAATTCACATGGGGTGGAATTTCACCCGCGGCTGCCTTTAAGGATTAATAAACATACTCGATAACCGCAGAACGTGTGAGATTTGTCATGAGAAAGCGCGACACGCAAGAGATCATTGATTTTTTGAATTTTTTACCTCTGAAATGAAGAATACATATATCGAGATGAAATTTCAGCATTAACGTGATTTTCTTTGATGAGGGCTTTTACAGAGTTAACAACCGAGAGGATGAAGCGCTGAGGCGATGCTGACAAATTAGTTTACGAGTACGTGAGCGCCTCTTTAGTCGAATTCGATCATTCTTTGTAAGGCGATATCTTTGTCGCAGCCGCATGAGATTTGTTTTTCCGCCAGGTTACTAACATTCGTCAAGTACACCGTACGCATGTTGCGAAGCTCGATACAAGCGCGTGAGGAGGAGCTTAGTACCGTCGGCGAATTAATTCACGAGCAGATGATATCTCCTTGATTAGATAATTATTACAGCTAATTAATTACGTTTGTCTTTCGTCAATGTTGCTGACACTTGCCAAACACCGCGCGTATTACCGAGTCTGCGACGAGCGCGAAGCGCGTACAAAAGTAAATAACCGTATACAAAGGAAGATTATTAGGTAACCAAAAATTCGTGAGGTCTTCTATATCAAAAATTAAACAAGAGCAGAAATTTTCAGAAAAATATTATAATTGATATATGAATAAATAATTAATAATTCTTCGTTATCAATAATGGAGGGTCTTTTTGAACCATATCTTAATTAAATTTTTTAAACCATATCTGTGCAGTCCGTTCCTTTGCTCCTGCAATTTTTAACCCGAGTTTAAATTCATAACATGCTCGAATTACGCTCGATTCAACTGACACTTGAATAGAATGCATAATCACAAACCAAGAGATGCCACGATAAGGTTCAATAATTAACTCACGCAAGTCTGTGTTATATCAACACGCGCATTTAACGAGTCTCAACAAGATTCGACGACTCATTGCATCGAATTCAAACAAAAACCGCGCAAACTTTTTTGGTCACTTAATGTTATGCATATCTTTTCTACTATACGTACGCCGACTTGTGCCGTCTTAAATATAAATTTGAATCATTATTGGCGCTTGTGAAGGGAAACTGTTTCAGAGTGCTCAAGACGCATCTGTCCATTTTCCCCCCTTTGTACCAGAATCGCTTGCGTCATTTTCGCACCGCGCGCTCTCGAACATTTTTAGAGCACACGATAGCGAGCACATTAACAGCGACTGTGATAATTACGCAAAAGTTTAAATAGAAAGCTGGCGCTCATCGAGGAACCTGATATCGCGAGAGTCACATTTTTCGCGCGACCTCGAACTCGAACAAAAACCACACAAACTTTTTTTGGTTAGCCAATACTTCACGAGCGGATGATATCTTCTTAATCGAACAATTAAATACGCCCGATAAAATTTATTCTTTCGTCAATACTGCTATCCACTTTACCACGATGAACGTAAAAGAGTGAACACCGAGAGAGACGGCTACCGAGCCTCGAGCCGAGAGTCAATCTACCAACGAGATATTCCTTCGAAGTAATTACAACCGACGACATTGATCTCTCGTTAATATTGCTAATTCTATCAACTTATCAACTGCCGCGCAAATCGTGAGGCTTGATACTAGCGCGGAGAAAATAGATATCGAGACGCTGTTGGCGAAAATTAATTTACGAGCCGTATCTCCTTAATCGAAGAATCGTTACTGCCGAGGTTTGTTCACCGATCGATACTGTTAACACTCGTTAACTGCGGTATGTGTCGTTCGATAACAGCACGATACGTGCTTTAATCCTTTATGCCCTGACGGAGGCTTAAAAGCGCTGCTCTATATAAACGCTCATAAGTTTTTGAGCTTTCTTTCTCTGCGTCTTATCCTACATTCTCCTATCAGCACTTGTAAGTACCATCTTAAAATTTAATTATCAACTTGTTATAACATTTATTTTCCTATTCCTTACGTTTATAATATACCCTTTAATGTCCGTTTATAATAAACAAAAGACTCTTATTTAATTACACAAAAATTTAATACAGTCTTGGGTAAATTAATTCAAGGGTTGATTCGGCGAATCACTTTTTCATTTATGAACGAACAGCATTTCCTTCACCAACGAATTATTGAGCCAAAAGGAAGCTAAGTTCTTTACTTAGTATCGTTCATTATCGCTCGCTGTCCTTTATCCTGTGACAATATGTTAAATAATCGCGCAACAGACGTATATTATCTAGGAGATAAAAGACCGATAATGGAGCTCTCTCGACATTCGTCACGCTCCGACGCTTCCTTCTCTCGTATATAATAGCGCTGTTTTATTAACGGCGAAAAGTTTCAATAGCCGGGTTGTTTTCGACGGTGAATTTGAAACACTGAATTAATCAAATTGGCTGATCAAATTGGCTTCGGCTATAGTGGCCTAATGCTATAATAAGTTTCTGAGTTAGTGAGGTGGTTCTGATAATACTGGAGCGAATACAGAAAACTTACAGCAGCTGCATTAGACGAAATAACAGACCGCAGTTAAGCAAGTAAATATGATCCCCGGCGATTTCCGCTGCAGTTGGCTGTATTTCGCGGGAGGGGGGGAGGGGGAAACGGGAGAGAGAAAAAACGAGAGAAATCCCCTTGCTCAAACGTAGAATCATCGTGTCGGGTAATCGCTCGGCCGACACCCGAGAATGATCGAATCGATGAGATAAGTGGAGCGTTGGTTTCAACGTTGGCAAACTTCCGTCTGCCGCTATTTATGTCGCAAACTCGTAAATTCCGCTGCCAACGAATGCCATCGAAAGAGGCGGGAATTTTCACTTGCTCGATATTCAATTGTGTTGTCGATCGACGTCTGACGTCCGCGCGAATAACTCCATGTATAACGCAATTTCAGCACAACAAGCCTTACACTCTGAATGCCCGGCGGACTAGGCTCGTCTTAATGAGATTTTGCCGTTCATAGAAATCCCTGCAATCGACATCTCTCGGACTTTTCGCGGCGACTATAACGTTGCGCGAGACTGTAACGATACACACATACGCACATACACACACACACACACACAGCCCTACTCACGCTACCGATCGATAGCTCACACGTCGCGCTATTATAGCCGCGCTATTTCGATAATGAAATTCAAAATTAAACGGTGCAAGAGCTACTTACCACCCCGCCCGTGTCTTATTCCACGCCACCGACGGTAACCAAGTCATTATCGATTAATGAACGTCAGCCGTGATTAATCAATCGGATCGTTGTTCTCGACGCGTTCGACGATTTTCCACGGGCAACCCGCAGAATCTCAGCCCTGCACCGCCGCTCTCTCTCCCCCTCTCTCTACCACCCCCTGCCCTCCCTCCCTTGACGGCTCTCACCCCTGAGTTCGTCCCGCGTTGGCGGTGTGTGCCGACGATTCGATGTGAGAAATCAATCACCCCCGAAACCACTTCCGGCGAACTTCGCAGGCACGTCTCACCGCGCGTCGAGTCGAGATTCCTCGAGATGATGGCGCGTTCGTGGTTCGTCCCAGCATCGTGATGGACAGACGGCGGACTGGAACGATGTACGTATACGTACGTGTGCGTGCAGATGTGTGTGTGTGTGTGTGTGTGTATGCACGAACGGATATTTCGGAATGTGATTTCTCTCTACAAAGCGGATCTCCACCCCAATGAACGATCTGTTTCGTTAATTTTCCCAATCCGATCGACTCGACCGCAAACTCACAATTCGCATTTGTATTACATCGGTTTTGCATTTAATGGTCAAATCAAATTACATTTGACCCATTTCCCGCAACCGTAGTTTACTTTTTCAACCTCCCATATCGCAACGGTCTTGAGCCGAGAATTCGGCTCTAAGCCGGATTTCATCGAACTCGACAGCGCCACATAAGCTCTATTGTTTTTTGAAACTAAAGACACTTACCATCATCGAATAAGAATCAAAGGACTTTGAAGGACTTGCTTGAAGTCCAATCACCTCAATAACCCACCCCTGCGTTTAATCAATTTTATTTGTCAATGATCTTGTAGATGGATTTAGATATCTATCTTAGATATCTTTAGATATTTTAATATGTGAGAGCTCTGCTGTGTACCGATGTCTTCCTGCAAAAGCTGTTCCTGCATATAGACTCGTATAATTCAGGATGACCTCTGTACGCTCGCATCATGCTAGCAATCAGTTGCATTTAAATATTAGTAAATGTCACGTTATACGCTATTCACGCATGCTAATTCAGTCTTAAGTTGTCTCTTGCATCTTACACAAAAATGATTGTTAATAATGCATTCAGATCGCTGGGATTCATTAAGCATGATTTTAAGAATCCGTCTACTATTAACCCTTTCACTGTTAGTGGTGAAGTATATTCCCCACCTTTTCTTGATTCAATTTTGCGTTGTAAATCACATAATTTTGAACAACTAATCGGGGATTTGAGTTCCCCAGATAAGTGAATAGTTGTTCAACATACTCCAATAGGTTTTTATACCCAATTATTCATTTGTGGTTATTTATAACAAATCAAAGTTGAAAAAAAAATGCTTTTTTTAGGGGAAAATCAATTCCTCGGAGAATATTGAATGTAGAGCTCTGAAATTTTCACCAAATATTTTTCTGATGTTGTACAAAAACATATATTTTTTTCAGTGCTTTTTTGTAGGTTAGATTTTTTTTTACAAACAAATATTTCTACAAAAACGGCCGAAATTTGACTTTTTTGCACTTTTTAGCTCTATTTTCCTAGTTTTTTCATTCTGTATCTCCATCTTATCCATACTATCAATATTATTTTACTCAAAAATGAATGTTTAATCTCTAGTAAGCATAAATATGCAGTATTGAACATTTTCCCACATAAATTGTTCCTAGCTCGATCGAGTTCCATCGTCTAGAATCATATGTCTTAGAATCTTATTATGACCTGGTCATTATTTAATAGTAATTGGAATTTTCATTAATTTTGTACATCATGATCGCCATATTAAGTCCACCATTTTGAATTTTGCAAATCTGACTTTAGATTCGTAATCAGCGACCCAAAAAACGTAGGACCATCAAATATTTTAATAATTTTCTCAAGGGAAGTTAATTCAGTGAAAGGGTTAAGTTACTATACGTGATATTGATTTGTCCCCATCTTGAATATACGAATATATTGTAATTACCTTATCAAACGATTTATATAAAACCGATTGAATCTACAACATAATCTGCAACATAAACTCATTAGATTTGTCCAGGGTTGGGAAAGTTACTTTGCAAAAGTATCTAGTTACAGTTACAGTTTCTTTCACTGAAAAAGTAACTAGTTACAGTTACAAGTTACTGACCTTTAAAATTAATATGTTACAGTTATAGTTATTTAGAAAGTAACGAGTCGTTACTTTTCGATTACTTTTTTACAATTGTGTTATTATTTTAAACTCCGTAATTGTGTAAATCTCTTCAATTTGAAATAAAGGTAGTTTGCTGATTATTATATTTATACTTATATTATTAATTTCATACATTTCGAATTTTTCTCGACATCTCACGCAAATCAACATTGTATTTCAGCTTTGTACGTTAAGTGGGTCTAATATTCGTGAATAAATAATAATAATAATTAATTGACTGATTCACTCCTTACTCTCAATTTCGATGAGCGACTAGTAATTAATCGAGTATATCCGATTGCAAACGCAATGTAGAATTAAGGACTGAAATTTCGGCTCACGATATCCCGCTCGTTTGTTTTTTACTCTACTTGTTCCGGAGCCATAGAAGGCTCGGCTGCATACCCTGTTCTCAGGCGAGTCGAGAAAGAAATTATGAAAAGAAAAAGAAAATGCGCGAGAACGAAACATGCGTAAACCGCGTCGCGTATCGCGATACTACCAGCGAATTATCGACCGAACGTACCGATACGGTTATCGCGAACGTTGTCGTTTCGGTTCCCCGGCGAAAGCGACTCTCTCATTATCGCCGGTTCGGTAATTTCATTAGTTTTCGTAATTCGCACACCGTGCCTCGGAGTGATAAACCCGATTACGGTCGCCGTAATCGACGTGTTTCGACGCATCGCTAATACAAGCAAAACGGCTCGTAAATAAGACATCGAGTCTCGCCGAATCTGTCGCCACATCACTAGCGATTTAACGATACGCAACAGAGTCTCGGCTCTCGCCGCTGCGGAATACTTTTCTAAACAAAGATCTCATTCATCGAGCCGGATCGAGAATCCAATATTCGCGGAATCGCGCCGAGTCACGAGGAGTCATCTTCGGCGGACGACGATAAAGGGAGAAATCGGACGGGAGGGAAACGGGAAGAGGTGTCTCCTCGCGGAAGGCGTTTATTTACAACGGCCGGCAATCCCGTCGCCGCCTAACGATCATGGACAATAACAATAATCGAGATAACGCACGCAGCGGCACTCCGCGAGATCCGTTTAGTCCCGGCCAAATTGCCAATATTATCAGTTATCGGATTATTACGGCAAATTGTTCGCGTTTGCCTTTACCAACTAGCCTACATACTGCAGCCCCTGTGGCGATCCGACGTCCTCGATCTCTCGACCTCCCTCTTCGCGCCGCCGCCGCCGCCGCCGCCACCACCGGTGCCGCCGCCGCCCTCGCGTGCTCTATCAGAATCCGCTCTATCCGTCTCCCGTCTTCCTCCGTGCTGACGGGACCGACGCGACGTGTCGTGGACGCTGCGACCAGGTGTGCGTCGTCGTTCACGTAAGCGTCATGGATGCTGCTGCCGGCGACGGCACAGCCCGAACAAAACAGCGCAGACATAATGGGCGCCGGCACGATAACGGAAATGACACAATTTTCTTCACCGGCAGCGTTCAGCTGAAAATGCTCCCTCGCTTCGGCACGATTAAACGGGATAATTGCGAGTCGCGTGCTCTTATCGCAGATGTGATATTAATGACAACAATCTTGTCATCTTGTACTTGTGGGTGTGTCAAAAGATCAATCAATTAGAAGGTGAAAGAGGGGCTTTAGTAGAATACATAATGTATGTAAACTTTTATTTTTATTTTTATTTGCTACGGCTCAGTAAATACAGCGCTTTATACGAAGGTACAATATTGAAACTTTTTGGTATTTCGTAAAATACGCTTTTTCGGAAAAAAAGGTTCCATACAACAGTTGTAGGAATTTAGGTGACGCATTACGTAGTTAGATCAGTATGACCTTGAGTAGCAAGTCACGTAAAAATTATTTTGAAATTTATAAATTTTTAATCTTTACGTTCTCAAAACGCTGTTCAAAGTCATACTACTTTTACTGTTTTATTATATTTATTTATTTATTTATTATTATATAATATGTCACTTCAAATCCTACACTTCTATAGTATATATATATATATATATACAAGATGTCCGGGATCTTCTGGAAACGAAAAATTGTGAAGATTAATCTGATCAAAGTGAGAAGAAAAGTCAAGTACCACTCCTTTATCATTTTGCAAAAATCGCAATAGTTACTAATGATTGAAAATTACCATATCTAGAAGTTTTTTAATTGATAACTTGAAAATTTGCGTATTTTTTGCAAAATGGTAAAGGATCTTTTTATTCGGAATAACCTAATCTACAATTATATGACGGCTGTTGTGCCGAGCGACATGTTTAAGATTCACGGTTCAACACATTCAAAATTCAATATACTCATATCTAAATATAATTTCAAGGTGATATGTGTGCATATATATATATCACATTGAAATTACATTTATCGAGAAACTTCAGACGCTTTTTTTCATCTCGTTAAAAAACAAAGGACAAATAACACATTACGGATTAAGCGGTTGTGACATCGAGTCTTCGATTCCACATACACGAAACGTAATCACCCGCTGCATTTGATTCAATTCTATTCACTTCGCGGTTATTTCTAATTCGACGAACCGCGGCGTGAAACGTCGACGTTAAAACGAACGAACTGTATCGTCTAGCATTACGTAGTGTTTGCAATAAATCACACAGCTCCTCGCTTAGCCGGAGGCGCGGAATTTCCTCCGCGAATCTCCGTTGCAATTCGTCAGAAAACGCGGCACCGGCAATAACGCGACGACGACTACTACGGCAACGACGACGACGACGACGACGACGAGGACGATTTTGTTTTAATCATGCCAACACCACAACGCGCTCGCACGACGTAAAAAGGAAGAGAGAGAGAGAGAGAGAGAGAGAGAGAGAGAGAGAGAGAGAGAGAGAGAGAGAGAGAGAGATGGAACGTAGAGACGGAGAGAGGACTAAAGAGAATGAGCCCGTGATATTATTCCGAGAGAAAAGTCCGAAAGCTTAATGTTATATTATTTTAAGTAATTAAATTAGAGCTTTAATTACGAGATGAGTATCGCGCTTTTTTCCAATAATCTTGTTTTATATGCGTCTTACACATGCACAACGTATGTGCGTAATTATTACAAACGAATAAGATTAAGTGATAAAAACGAATTAAGATAAAAATGAATAGATCTAGTTAATCAAATGATATATCAAATTAAATAAGAAAGAAAATATGATAAAATATATATTATTTAATCACATATAATACTATGTATGATGAATACTATTGTATATATGACAAAACATTACTATAATTATATTAGAAAAAAATATGATGAAATATATAATAAATGTATATAATAAGATATATAATATTGATATATGATAAAATATTATATTACTGACTTGAATAAGAAAAATTGTTCAAGTACACAGAGAGCGTTGGAGTTTAATTGGATAAGGTAAAAAACGTCTGCGTGCGCGTTACTCTAAATGACTCTCGAGTTGCATTATCCGAAGGACATTTCAGAGATAAGAAAAAAGTCACAAATAATACACACTGGTCTTTTCTATTCGTCGTTTGTGCAATTTTAAAGCTATTGGCTCGTGAGACATCTAAGTCCGCCAGTTGCCAGTCCGCACGTTGTCGCGAAAAACTTTTAGATACACAGGGCGATGATGAACGCTCTTCAGCGCAGGAGATACGCCTTTAGATAAGACGACAACGATGTAACGATGCGACCAGAGATGAAAAGTTTGAGTAACTACCATTGAAATATATAAACCGACATTTCTTGTGGTATATTTTGCATCGCGCGCGTTTAGGATCAGAGAATACACGCATGGGAGCTCGGTGAGAGAACTCCCCTAAATTGTCAGAGGTATCGTCGTGAGGGAGACAGAGAGAGAGAGAGAGAGAGAGAGAGAGAGAGAGAGAGAGAGAGAGAGAGAGAGAATGAACGTTCCCTCCATGAGAGAACACGGCGATGGCGCAGTGACGATTTCGTTTTAATCATGCCGGGTTTCGTCCCCGCGACTCTACCGCGCGCGAAAGGAAGGACGGCGCGAGGCGCGACGGCGAAACAGAGAGGAGGACGCGGACCGCGCGCCAGGTTTGCGAGGGATACCGTCTGTCTCCGCTTGAGGGCTGAATTCACCCTTGTTACAGAGAGACGCCAGCGCCCGGCTAGAAGTCTCGTTCAGACGACCTAGAAGGGGCTGCAAGTGGAAACGGCGGTTTCACTCGGCGAGCCTTTCCGAATCTCGACGGGGTTAATAGTCGAACGTGCCTGCAGGGATGCTCCACGACTACCTGTCTCTCTTCCTCTCTCTCTCTCTCTCTCCCTCCCTGCGACCCTTCCCCATCGCACCCACTCGTCTCTTCATCCTTCTTCATCTAACCTGCCCCCCCTGCCATGTCCCGCTCCTTCCATCTCTCGCTCTCCCTCTTTCTTCGTCTACTTCCGCCAACCGACCGAAACCCGCGTCTCGACTTCCCTTGTCCCTTCTCATCCTCCCACCCGCCTCCTCTCCCCGCCAATCCGCGACCCCTGTTGTTCGCTCGAGTGTGAGGGCCCGACGATCCCGTCATTCAACCTCCTTCTTCCTACACGCGAAATTTCGAACCACGCAATCTCCATGCGCCAGCACCCGTCCTCGCCCCGCTCCTCTCTATCTCACGAGCCTGCAACATCGTCTGTCTTACGGCGATAATATGTTAATCAGCCACTCGCGATGTTAATTAATTGCTAACGGCGCCGGCGAAGTGTCGAACCCCGCCCCCTCCTCCCACTCCTCCCCGCCCGCTGCATGAACTTCAAACCGCCTGCACTCCGCCGCTGATAAATAGACAGTTATTCCATTACAATAGCAACCCCCCCCCCTCCCCCGTTCGCGCATCAAACTTCTCCAAACGCGCCAACGCCACACGCAATTTTCGTCTTATGTGTGTGAGAGAGAGAGAGAGAGGTGAGTGCGAGAGAGATTAGAGTTGATGATAAGAAAGAGTTGTCGCGGAGTCGAGCTCTCTGACGTCGCTCTCGATCAGCGAAACAATAAGGTCCCTCGCGAGCGCGTTCGTGATCGTCTCGCGCTGGATAGCTCCTTCGCTCTCGTCTTAGGTCGCGCTTTACTCGCACTTAAATTCGCGTTACGTGCACTCGCGCCTGATCTCTCGCTAACAAGGCGCGGGAACTCGCGATCCCGCGGCGGTTGCCGCGTAACACGTGGCTCTCGAGATTAACAAGTAGCGCGCGGCGTTAATTATTCGACTTCAATTAATCAAGCGGCCGGGGAATTACGTAAAAATATTTAAGCCCTCTGTAACAACCCCCAATTCCAATCAGCATGCGCGCGCATACGGGGGGGAGGGGGAAGGGTAGGAAGGGAGTGAATTTGCATATGAGTGAAAGTGTCATCGAGATCTCGTCGACGGGCCGGCAGCGCGACGTAATCTCTCGCGCGACATAAATTCCACGTATACGCGCGTTTGTGCGCTCGTGCGTTGCGCCGGTAAGGAGAGCGCGCCGGTGCGCGCGAGCGAGCGAGGAGATTATAATGTAGCACGGTGAGATTAAAAAATTCATAATTGGAGAGCACGGATTACCGCGGATTGTGCGGAATCCGAGTAGAGAAATCGAGCTGGCTACGATTGCAGGCTGGGATCTGCCTCGCAGTGATCATTATCTGTTCCTAAACCACCCACTGAGATATCGCGCGCTCCCGGTTTTGAAACCGTCGACAGTAAGACAATTCCGCTCGTTACCGCGCCGATAATGAACGGCAACAAGCAACGCGGACTCGCTCGTTTTACAGACACTCGCGATATCGTATTGCGCTGATATGCGCAAATTACGGGATACGGAGGCGAAAATGCGCGCCGCTTATTAAAGTGCCGCTCGCGCACGACCTGTGTCCCTTTAATCTCCGAGGAAATCGCGCGAAACGCGTGGGATTGCTGGAAAAGAGGAAGAAGAAGGGAACGGAAGGTGTTTGCGAGCTAGTATGTTTACGGTATGTTGTCGAATATATCCATCAATTTCGGCAATTTGCGGTTATCAGTTCAATATAATATCAGTTCAATGTAGTTTTCAACAATTCGCGTAGCATGCACGGAGAATAATGGAGTATTGTTAAATAATATACCATATGGCATTTGTGCGTAACTGCGACGTATTCAGACCAAGCTCCAAATTTGTATACCGCAGCAATTAACTAATAGTTTGCTCGCGCGGAAATCTTTTCAACTTTACAGTATGCGAAGATATTAGATGTACAAATGAATAATCCAAAATTTTCAGCTAAATTCAAGGTTTATCCGAAGAGAAAGTAAAGCAAATTTGTCAATCAAAATATTCGCCGTTGTTTTCTATAACTTTATATGAGCCATCTTTTAGACAGCTGATGAATTCCGTATCGGAAAAATGTGTCTTTGGACGGGATAAAGTCGTCAAGCCATTTTCGGATCTCATTCATTGATTTCAAGTGCGTATCAGACAAGGCGTGTTAGGAAGCAATGTGTGGCCTGCTGTTATCATGCAACAATTTCACAGGACGTTCTCCTTTGCCATTATATGGATGTTTTCGTTCTAATTCTTGACTCAGTCGGATTAATTGATGTTGATAGCGGTCCGCAATAATTGTTTCATTCGATTTTAACAGCTCATAATAAATCACGCCCTTCATATCGCACCAAACGCAGAGCAGAATCTTCTTTCCAAAACGTTTTGGCTTTGCGACCGATGCTGATGGTTCGCCGGGATTTACCCATGACTTTCTGCGTTTCGGATTGTCATAGAGTATCCACTTCTCATCGCCCGTAACAATTTTCCACAAGAACGACTTTCTACGCTGCTTATTGAGAAGAGAAAGACACGCTGCCACTCGTTGATTTTTGTTGGCTTCATTGAGTTCATGCGGAATTCATTTTCCTTCTTCCTCAATCTTCCCCATCTCGTGTAGGCGTTTGGAAATAGTTTGTTGCGTTACTCTTAATTGCTCTGCAAGCTTTTTGTGCTGAATTCTCAGCGAGCAGTTGCTCCAAATCATTGTTGCGACCCCACTTCCGAAGGCCTCCGGGACGTTCTTTGTCACTCAGACCGAAATCGTCGCTTTTAAACCGTCTAAATCAAAATGCACATATCGTACGATGGAATACCTTCGCTGAAAAAGGAACAAAATCGATTCACATGCTCTTGCAACATTTCTTCCTTGTTGGAATTGGTAAAGAATGCAGTGTCGGATATGCACCTTATCTGCTGCTATTTTTGACTGTACTGAACTGAATAATTTTTGAGATTTTCTTGAGCTTTCCGCCATACTAAATGTAATTTTTAACAGCTATCTTTAATAGCTATTATTTAAGATTAGCTATTTTTAACAGCTAGTCAACACTACATAAGCGTAAAAGAACGGGAAAATCTGATTATTTGAAATTTAATTTCTTAGCCGCTTAGGAAAGTTTCGATTATTCATTTGTACACCTATAATATTTATATCTCATACATGATACAGTTTGTGCGTTTTGAATAATGTAAGTAACGATATATATATTGTTGTGTCCGAGCCACAAGGTTTGCGGCAGCGTCCGTTGTCCGTGAGCCTTAGGCATCCGATGCTAATTTTGACAACTGAACGAAGATTGTCTGGACGACGGAAAATCGATAAGAAGAAAGCAACAACAGCTGACAGAGAGTCTCTAACAAGCTGTCATCGTAGACAGACGCGAGAATTGTAGATCACAGAATTATTCTTGTTTAAAGCTTGAGTGAGCTGCGCTGCATATAGTAAAGCTTGTTATTCTTACGCGAGTATTTTCATTTACCTGAGTGCAAGCGCGAGAGTGCGAGAGTGAGCGTAATAATATTCTCAAACCGAACCGGTTAATACGATGCTTTCTCGATAAGAACACTACGCAGGGAAAGGCTTGGTCAAATTAACGCCACAATCCCGATCTCTTTTCACCGTGTAACATCGGGACTTTCGGAAAAACATCCCTTCGCGTGATGCGCGCATCTCGCTGCAAGGAATCCACAGAATCTCCCTGTTTTGCCACACGATACAACCGCGACTTCTCCACTCGCTTCCGCGTGAATCCGCAAACTCACGGTCGACGATTAAAAGTTGACTAATTCCGTTTCCTCCTGCATCCGTCGAGCGCGGGTACGAACGAGAACGAGAAAGAAGGGGAGTGACGGAGGTACAATTAGAACTCGCAAAGTTGCCGCGGATCGCAAAGGACCACGAGTCGGGGCGAGGGTCGCGCGATCGCGGATTAAAAGCAGCGAAAGTAGTGTCGCGACGTCGCCGTCGCGGCCCGGTAGCGGTCTCGGGAATTTCGCGGGTCGTCAGATTTCATCAGCATCGCGATGGGAAACCGCTGTGTTCGCGGAGCGGGAAAGGTAACTCGCTGCTCAAACAGAACCACCCTCTCGCGCGCACCGTCTTGTCATCGGCTTCGAGAGAAAGAGAGAGAGAGAGAGAGAGAGAGAGAGGAAGAGAGGGAGAGAGAGAGAGAGAGAGAGAGAGAGAGAGAGAGAGAGAAAGAGGGAGAGAGAGAGAGAGAGAGAGGCTGAGCGAGCGAGTGCGAAAGGGGGTGAGAAAGGGTTGGAGGAAACCGAATGTCAGGCCCGGTAAGTCGATGCGCCCCGAGACTACCCTCGGGATGGAGGCGCAGGATAAACAGGAAAGTGCACGAGTCAGCGTGTACGAAATATGCTCCATGGCAAAGCCGGTGCGTTTCAAAGCACCACGCCAAAGGGAATATACATATACACACATATACGTGTGTGTATATATACGTGTATATATATATGTGTGTGTATATATATATGCACACATACACATAACATGTACATGTATATATATATATATGTATATATATGTATATATATATATATATATATGTACGTATAAGGGCAAACACGCGTGTAGGTACGGTTTGTGTACGTACCGCTTTTACCCTTCACCCTGATCTTTCGTTCATCTATTTTGCGGTTCGCGGCGCGACGCAAAATGGGGATGGATCCGAAGCACGACGCGAGCGCGCACGTCGACAAATAAACGGAAACGATTCTTCCTTTTTCGCCGCGTTGCTAAAAGCGAAAACATCGATGTCGCGGCGAGGCGCGTTACTCTCTATTCGGGGGCGCGCCAGAAGAAATCGCGGATTGAGATTTCGTGTCGCGAAGAAAGAGAGAGAGAAAGAGAGAGAGAGAGAGAGAGAGAGAGAGAGAGAGGCTGCGCCCGCGCGTAATTACAACGTTGTAATTGCGAAGAATCACGGGCGTAATTTACGATCGCCGGGAATTTTCGTCGCGATTCAACCGGGATTTACGAGGCGGCGTCGCCGCATATTTCGCATGACGTTTATTAATATTATTTGTTTGAGATCGCGATGGAATAATGTGTAAAACGAGAAGCGAGCGTTCAATAGTTCATTCAATGCGGCTCGCGGCTCTTTAATATCAAATCCGATAAATCATGATGTTTAAGCGCGAATCGCTCGGCGGTATAAACCGAGCGCGCGACGGTTTTAGCCCGAGCCGCCCCGTGATTCCACGGGGTAAATAACGACGAAATCGGGGGTAATCCGCGATGAAAAGGTCAAAAGCGCCATGGGGCGTGTGTAATTCGCAAAATTTCCCGAATACCGGCGAGCCCTGCTCCGGCGGAAGCAAACGTCAAGCGCTAATCAAAACGGAGCCCCGCTCCGCGCGCGCGCGCGCGCGCGCAGTCTCGCCACCCGCCGCGCCTCTTTTCTTTTCGAGCCGTATCACGTAGGAGAGTCCCAAAATGATTTCCGCCTTGTGGGGCCTCGGCGGCTATAAAAGACGGCGGCGGCGGCGCGCGTGAAGCGCCAAACTGTACGCCGGCGACGCACCTCCAAGACCCTATTCGCGCCGGGGGAGACGTAAAGCCAGCGCGGGTAGTTTTATTCCGTGCGGCATAAAAGTGCAAATTTTTAAGCGCCAGCGCGAAAGACAATCTCTTTATACCTTCCCGCCCGTTACGTCCGCGAAATTGCGTTGTCACCTCTCGCGTCTCTTCCTTCGCGCAGTCTCTTCCTCCGATCTCCGCCGGGGCTTGGTCCGCCGTAGCACCGCCGTTCCCGAAGCGGAGAGAAAAAACGACGAGGTGCAGAGGAGGAAAAATAAAGAGGAGGAAGGGGACGACGACGGTGAAAGAGGAGCTCTCGCTGGAAGAAGAACTTGACGAAGCTTAGCCGCGCCGTGAAGCTCGAAAGTGCGAGCAAATGCGCGCGCGCCCACGAGTTTCAGCCAGACGGCGTTTATCTTTTTTACGCAGCGAGCTCTGAGACAACAGGGATCGGAATTTTATGCGGATAATATTATTTCTGAATGGCAAAAGTTGCCCGCGACAAAAGGTCCCCTCTTGCGACGGAGACACCCTTGTTTTCAAATGACGATTTTTCAGCCGACAGTCTTCGGGGGTAAACAAAATTTGCTTCCTGTCCGCGCTTCTTGTCCCGAGATAGAAAAAAGGAACCAAAGGGGAGAGGAAGGACGACGATGAATTTATTATGCGTCTCGGAGCGCGTCATCTCTCTGATGAAATCGCACGGAAAGTATGCTCTTTTTTTTATTAATACAGGGTGAGAATTTTCGATCAATTCCCGATTAAGCCGGGTATGAACAGATTTTTAATTAAACGGTAACAGTATTCTTTAATGAATTTCGGGGTTGATCCGGCGTTCGCGAAAATTGAACGAAAACCAACCACTCGCGCTGTAGCTTTATGCGTCTACAATGTTGAATGCGTTAATAGCAAAATTGCCGCGTAATTAAATATCGCGTTAATATCCCGCAGCCCGCCGCGTCGCGAAATACGGCGAAAAGAAACTCATCGTTACCGCTGTGTGCTGATGAGCCATTTTGTTTGTTTTACGGCGGCTTCTCTTACGAGCGGATTACGAAGCTGAATTATCGCCGCCGAGTAGCGCGGCGCTAAAATAGACCGGAAGAAACGGTGGACAGGGAAATTAAAGATAACAGTGGATGGGGCGTTATCTTATACCGCGCGCGTCCCGAATCGGAATTTTAGTTCCACATTAACCTAACCTAACCTAACAAATCCCACCGAACATTACAGACTGCTGTTCTACTTTAACGCTGCGAGTGATTACTTGATGTAATTTTCTCCACGTCGACTTGGCCTCGGGAGAGAAGTCACTTTGGAGTGCTGCATCGCTGTATATATTTAAGACAGTGAGTAACCATTCGCAGCATAAAAACAAGACGAGTAGACTGATAAGCATTCCATCTTGAGATTCTGAAAATTTTTTACCACTTTTGTCACACATCGAGCGATCTATTAGATGTATGCAAACGTTTTTCTTCAGCCTTCTAATATAATTATTTTAAATTGAAACGTTTTCCCGCCGTTTTGTATTTTTGTAAGGTTGGTATTAAACTTGCTGAAAAATGCCATTCATATTACGACTCATTAGTGCACACATTCTTTCACATCCCATTAAATACGAAAGAACCCTTTTGCTATAAATATTTGGTTTTGCCAATGTAGAGGGTTATTCGGAGTTGACCCACACGAATGTCTGCGTTTAGGATTATCATACATAATCCACTTTTCATCGCCAGTAACAATTTTCGACAAAATATCTTTTTTTTGTGCTGTCTGGAAAACGATAAAACGCATGTACTCAAGCGGCGGGTAATGCTGTTTTGCGATAATTCATGCGGCACCATTTTCCGAGCTTCTGAATTTTTCCCCTTTCATGCAATCGCTTTGAATCGCTGTTGCTTCGTCAACCCCGAGCTGTTCTGCAAGTTCCACTTGCGTTTGGGACACGGGTTTTCATTCAACAACGCTTCGAATTGTCGATCTCGAGCTTTCGTGGCGTTCCAGAGTGCGGACGATCATTCAGATCCAAATCAGCGTCTTTAAAGCAACGAGATCAATATTCGCAAGTATTGTAGGACACAATATTTTCCCCAAGAACAGAGTATGGATTCGCATGCTTTAGCAGCATTTATTTCCTGCTGGAATTCATATTGAATGCAGTGTCGAATATAAAGTTTTCTGTCGCTCATTGTTTCAACTTTTAAGGTTATGTGTACCAATGAATTATAATATGAATGGTGTTTTAGAAAATTCAGTACCAACTTTACAAAAACACAAAACGGCGGGAAAACATTTCAATTTAAAGTAATTACATTAGAGAGCTGAAAAAAGACCAAAACTTTTGTATACATTTAATATTTTTACACATTCTCTCTCTCTCTCTCTCTCTATCTCTCTCTCTCTCTCTTTCTCTCGCTTTCTTTCTCTCTCTCTCTCTCTCTCATTGTGTAAGAGTGTTTGTAATCCTGTGCAATCAACACGACGTTAACTTTGCGAGGAAAAAAGCGAATATTCTGTCGGTAAAGTTTCCAAGAATATGGCGTCCCCTTGACGCAGAAAATTTCAACTGGATGCTCTCGCGATAATTATCGCGAGGACGCAGATGGCAAGAGAGGCGAAAGAAATCGCCCCGTCGTAAGGCCAAAGTTCCCTAATTCGTCTTCCGCGTAATCGAACACGTGAGAGAAATCGCGTAAACACGATCAAAGTTAAATCGGAGGGAGCGAAATTACATCAGAGGCTTGCTTTAAATTTCGGCAACGAGAAGCGATCCGACGAAATCCCGTGGAACGACGTTCCTCAAGTCCGACGTGTCGAAGTTTCGCGTCGGAAAGTTTCTTTTTTTTTCTTTCCTTCGGAGCAATCTCCCAGGACCCTCGAAAAATCTATGGCACTTGGACATTTTAAACGTTCAGAACCCTTATGTACAAGGTGCTTTCGACACTTCCTGCGTCGCGTGGTGATTGTCGAGAAAGCTGGAAACTGTCCCTTGAAAGAAAGTAGCATACATACGTATGTATATCCGCGCGTATATGCGTTTATCGTACAAGAATAAAAGAATAAGAGAATGGTCAATTGCTATAATTTTGTTAACATATGCCAGGCGTCAGCGTTGATCGGTCAGTTGCGAGTTGAAGAGTACGGTGTCTCTTTCTGATACGCCAAAACACTGTTGTTCTCTGAGTAAATAAATGTTTCATGTTCCTATTAATTATCGCCGTGTGAAATGCGTCGTGAGCGATCGGCCGTCGCGGAAACACTGCCGCCGAATGCACAGGGAGTGTCATCGAAAGTGCGAGCTCTTCTCAGCAACTTAAGCAGCATCCATCATTCAAGGGAAGCGCTGCTCCTTCGGGACACCCTGTACGCAAGTCCCGCGCGCGGGGTCACTTAATCCATACGGAATTCCAGAGGCGCGACTATCCTCGCCTTGCATGCCAAGTGACCCGCTTACATTACGCCTTTTCGTAGTTCCGACGCGGCGCGCCGCGGACAGTCTGAAAGAGGCGGCGGGCGAACGGCGGGACAGCGCGGCGCTGCAAGAAAAGTCAGCCGCGGTTTCGGCAAAATGGCCGTCCGCTGCGAAAGTTTAACAATGGGGAGGAAATTATACGGCCGGAGATTCGCGGAGACGTTGTCGTTTCGAGAGAGCCGCGCTCACGAGCGAGAGAGAGAGAGAGAGAGAGAGAGAGAGAGAGAGAGAGAGAGAGAGAAGGTTGGTCGACGTGTGCCCCCCTCCCCCCCGAGAAATTTACAGCCCGCCCCGCCGCAATGAGGAGGCGAAATCGAAAATCAATATTCGAAAGGTATAGAATGGGATAGAAAGGGATAGAATGCTCGACGGGGCTGACAAATGGCCCTCGCGCGCGCCGAATAGCTAAAATATTGTTGTACCGAGAAGGAATATAATTCGCGACTTGGAATTTTACACTGTGACTTTTGCTCCTCTCGTTGTTAGTTGGTTCATCGGTCAGCCGGGACGTACTTAAATTTTCCACCGTTATCGTCCCGCACATTCTTCTCTCTTTGTCATCTCAGTATACGTACGTGTTCGCACACACGCGAGACGCTGTTTAAACAAATTAAAGTATAACCGCCCGCGAGGGTAAATTTATCCCTGAAAAATGGCCGATTTAGATAACGCTTTCTCAATCGCGCCATCGTGGACATACCGTCGCGTATGAAATTCCGCAGAAATTCCGCAGAATTTTCCCAGGCACAATGTACATGCCGATTCGAATTTTCAAGCGTGTCCGAAAATTGGTTTATCCGATTGCGACATCAATTGACAGTCCCATTGTTATCTCGAACATGGGTTCTCTGTCTCTGATCAAAATAGAAAAACTACGAGGAGTCGCTTTTTTCCGCAATCGACGACGTCGGTGCATTTTTATGGTACCAAACAGGGAATCCCATTTTTATACCAACCAGTGCATTCGATGGAATAAAAAATTAAAAAAAAAGTAAAACTCTGCTGTAAAATGGAGACCGGAGCAATGTACTGCGAAAAATTTGGGGTTTCCCAATTACAGCGGAGTATTTGAAACATTTTACATTTTTTACCTGCGAATCAGCATAAATAAAAAGAAACAAAATTGTACTGGACTCCAATCAAGTCCCAAAAAATTTTCTACTGGGTTTCACGCGATATTCGAACGATATTTAGCCAACTTGCTGTGAACGAGTCGCCCGCGTAACTCGCGAAATTTTTCGCGACAGGACACGTGTGAGCGCGATCATTTCGTTACGGAGCCCGTCCTCGGGCTCAAAGTGAGTCGCATTCATTCTCACAATAGCGTCGGCCCGCGCGTCGTCGTGTTAACGGCGGGATATTGCTATACTATGAAATATCACGGAATTCAAAGATGGCCGATACGGACACGCGAGCGGGTCGGGAGTAAAAGGAATTCAATTTCGAGAGGGGCCGCCTTTTGTGCGATAGCTTATGTAGGTATTTATATATTGGCATTCATGCACGTCGATATTTCTATTCGGCTTTTGAACGGGGGGAGATTGCGACGTCATGCAAAATCTGCACGCGGCTAAGCGATATATGAGCGATATGACCGCGTGTCGATTGATTTAATTGCACAATGCACAATCGAGTTCGCCGTGTTAACATCGCGCGATGCGCCGGGAAACGCGGTAAATTCGCCTGAAACGATTTAGCGTATATAGTAACGCGTAGAGATGTGCGATGCAGGAACGATTTTGCGCACGCAAAAAGTAAGCGCGCAACGGTGATTTCGTCGCTTTTGGCTTTTGGCGAAAGTCGCCGCGCGCACTGCAGAAGAACAACGAGACCGAGACGTGTATCTAGTCGTTCGCAGCGGAAATTTAATCAATATTAAAATTATCGTGAGAAGGACGAGGGGGGAGAAAGATGGGCGTCGGTGTTCGCGATCTCGCAGCTGCGGAAGATGCTGCTCGTCGGAGTAGAGAACGATGAAACCAATGCGTGCGTCTCTCTCTCTCTCTCTCTCTCTCTCTCTCTCTCTCTCTCTCTCTCGCCGCCGGAAATCTTACAATCAATATTTAAACGATTAATTGCCGGTTTCTACGGCTCGACGCGCGCCGTAGGACCGCGTTTCTCGGCGCGTGTTCAAGAAACGAACGGCGATGGCGGCAGCCGCGGAGGTGGTTGCAGTTGAACGAGTTTGCGTTTGCCGTGACCGTGCCCCATAAGAGCCCGTGGCCTTGATAAGGATCGTTTCAATTATCCATTCAATTACCGGAGGGCAATTCGTAATCGTCGCGAAAGCTCGGCGGGGATTTCCTACGAGCGTTCCCTCAAAACGTCCGGGGAGATAAATAGTTGCGCTAATCAGACGGCGTGGAAAAATTTACACATGCCGCTAGCGCGAAATGCCAGGAGCTGCACAAACGGGATTTTTCATTTACGCAAACGCCTTGCCTCTCTTTGTCGTTCCGTACGTTCCGTACGGAAATAACATTTCCGTACCGCGACGTAATGGACAAATACGTCGCGATACTATCGCTGCTGAGACGCTGAAATTTTCGTTCCGCTTTAATTCTGCAAATTTCGTCCAACTTGAACGACCAATGTAAAGTACAAGCAATGTATTAAGTCTGGTAGTTAATTCTTTCCGATTTTCGACAATTTTCAATCTTTATTTAAAAACCAATACAACAAGATTAATCAATGAAATATTCTCCGTTGCTACTCAAGTCGAAATTTAGAGTCTGCTATAAGTCTATCAAGTATTAAGCTGTACGCTTTTACTACAAAATCCTTGTGCTACAAAATCTACCGTAGCGCTAGTAACGACGTCTTTTAGGTTCTGTTTAACCTTATAATTCTATCGGAGCCGATGTTAAGCCTCAAAAGATATTTCTTTATGCTGCTCTATAACTGCTCGTAACTACTCGTAACTGCTCGTAACTACTCTGTTTATTCAACTTCGTTCTTCTCATCCCAATAAAATGAACATATTTTGTTGAAACTTCTACAAGATATCATATGTTCATTTTATAGGAACGAAAAGAATAAAAGAGTGAATAGAGCAGTTATATATATACACGATTATATATATATGATAATTATATTATATATATATAATAATATTTTTATATATATAAATATGTATATGTATATATACGTGTGTGTGTATATATATAACTGCTTTGTTCACTCAATTTTATTCTTTTCGTCCCCATGAAATGAATATATATATATACAGGGTGTCCCATTTTATTTTTGACAGTCAAATATCTCGAAAAATATGAAAGTTATGGAAAAATGTTTCAGACAAAAGTTGTACGGTTTCAAAGGGAACATAAAATAAAACTATAACAGTTTGTTTACAGATGACACCGTTTTCGAAATATTCACTAATAATTACTTTTTTTATATGGAAATCCCAATTTTTTATTATACCATCTTTTTCTATCAATTAATTAATTTGAACAAGTTTTGTTTGAAATATTTCCTTATTTGCCTAATATTTTTTGGGATATTTCAAGAAAACTTGGTAACTTTTTCAATATTTAACTTACGATATCTCACTATATGTGTGAAGTTGGAAATTTGTAGAAAATCACAAATTATTAAAAGTTCTGCCTTCCTTCTTAATAGTTTTAGAGTTCTTGATAAATTAAACAAATAGTTCCGCTGATTAACTCACAAAAATGAGTCCTCCGGATAAACTGATTTGTCAAGTTCACGCTACGCCTGTTGTTGTTTTTAACACGTTGAAATTCCATGTGAAATTTGTTTAAAAATTATTTGATACTTGGATATTTCAATATTTTATTTGTGTCGAATTTCTTAATGTGAGCCAGAAATATATTCATTATCTAACTAATTTAACTGCAAATGAAGTACGTGAGATAAACAAATATTAAATAAGCTAATAAAAATAAAAATGTAAAAAAGTAAAAGGAAGCAATAAATGTTTGTTTTCATAATCTCTTCTTTTTCCGTTGGGTGTTGAAAATCTCGGTGGGATATGAAGCTCTAAAGAAGACTGATAAGAGAGAAGCTATAAAGACAAAAATAACAGCTCTGTCTAATAATATTGTACATCGGCAGATTGAAATTTGGATTCCGTACGATAACAAGATTAAACGGCAATACAAAAAGACATTGGCAAATATAAATAAAGTCATGTTCGCGAATCAAGAAGCTATTATTGGACATAAAGTCAGCACTTGTAAAATTTACATTAGACAATATTCACAGTTGTCTCACATGATTAATTACAAATTCCTATTCAAGAACCACTATTATTGTTTGGATAAAATAGATACATTTTGTATAAAATAAGTCAAATATTAATTGACAAATAATCGTGCATTTACATATAATTACTTATCAAATGATGACGGGCTATGAAGGGCTAAATTTCGACTCGAGAGTTACGTTGCTTAATTAATACATTTCAAATTTTCGTTGAAAATGGAAGTAGCATTTCAAGTATCCTAATCCAGCCGAAGTATTGAATCCATCCGAGAATTAAGATAATACATACATAGTCTATAGTATGCGTGTCGCTTGTCAGCTTGAAATTTGCGGGAGAGTGATCGCCTTGAAAGTTCAATAGTGGAGCGACGATATTCGATGAAATGTCGCAAATGACGCTTTTTTCCCATTGTTTTGTTATCAACGCACCTCACGTATCATTCTTATGTGTATATGTAACTGAATATATAGTACATTATACGTACGCAAAATGTCCCGGTCTCGGGAGATATATAATTGGACTCTCAGTAACATGACGTTAATTAACCCGTGTTTTTTATCTTTATCAAACTGAATTGTACCTACGCGAATGTCAGTGCTGCTAATATCCAGGGTGCCATAACGGAGCAGCCGAGAGCAGGATGCCGGATTGGAAAGCCACAACGTGAACAGTGATTCATCATATATTTCCAGATGTATAGATACGTGTTTCATACATATATATATATATATTTATTTATTTGTTATGCACACACATATACATATGCATTTCCATTTGCCACGAAAAAATAGTAAAATATTGTGAGGAAACAAAATATATTGTTTTATGCATTATTTATATATATATTTTCCTACCAATCTTTCTTTTTTAGATTAATTAATATTCGCTTATGGTAAATATATTCTGTCTGCAATTGTGTCTTATAATCAACGCTTATTGAAATTGAGAATAACTACAGGCAGAACATTGAAATAATCAAATATTAAGAAATTCTTCTCCTTCAAGCACAATTTTCAACGCGGCGGAGACGGTATTAAAGAATTCTAAGGTAAGAAAGGAATTCTGAAGCAAGAATCGTCTTTTCTCAAGCACAATTTTCAGCGCAGAGAAAACGGCATTAAACAATCATTTGTAGTATCAAAGTGGAACAATAGCCTTCATAATGTTGTATCTTGAGATTCTTCATTGATTTCACAAGCTCTATGGAATTTGCAGCGTTAATTGTTACGTTAATTGAACCGCACATTTTTTGCAGAAAGAACCGTCTCAAGCAACGTCACTCGTGACATGCATCTAGAGATGTGCGAATCAAGAAATTTTATGTCGAATCGAATCGAATTATAAAAGGGAATATTGATATTGTAATATCATCTTAAATTAAAATATATATTTAAATATTTAAAGTAATTTATAATCAATATAATTATTAATTATAAGTTAAGTTAATTACAAGTTAAGAGTTCAAACACAGGTCCAGATGGCCCGTTTTGTAGCTGACGCACGCAAACGATAATGTATTTGATTTCTATTCGAATTATTCGGATTCGAATCATAGGGATTCGGATCCGAATCGAATCGAATCACATTAGATTCGATTCGATTCGATTCGAATTCGAATAGCTCGCACATCTCTACACGCGTCACGTACAACGTTGCTGCAGCTTGAAATCAGAAAGATACGTTACAAAGGTGTTCAGAATACGTCCGCGGATGATTCCGTCTGAGAGACATCGAGGTCGCATGAACGCGCGATCTCGATGTCGTGCCGACGAACAAACAAATTAGTGTGAGACGCACGCGTAATCGTGAACACACGTTCATCGGTAAACACGATTCCGGACTATTAGCGACCTGGACTTCCAGGCTGAACGGCGGAGTGTGCGGGGTAGGGGGGAGGGAGGGAAGACGAAACTACGATCGTTTCCAGCCTCGGAGCAAGTCGCGGGCTTTGAATGCTCATAGCCGAGACAGGCGCCATTGTTCATCGAATCCAGCCCGAGAAAAGCTCGTTCATTCGGATCCGACGCGACACTGTTTGCCAAGCGCATCGCGGATACCTCAGCGAAGTCCCTCTCTCATTTATGAGACCATTTCACCTTCGCCCGACGATCGCTCGCTCGTTCGCGTCGTCTCACCCCGTCATCCCCCGTCTCGTCTTGTCCTACCGTGACCGTCACTCGGCAGCTTTGTGAAGGGACGAAGCGTCGCTTCGGCTAACCGGGAGGTCGTACTGGGGACACGCGCGAATACGCAGAGCCGTGATCAGCGGAAGGTAGCCCGGGCTGATCGAAGCTCAGATTAACGGTCGGACTCGCACGTTCTAAAGCGAATCGCGCCGCCGCCGCCGCCGCCGCCGCCGCCGCCGTCGCTGAGCGAAGGTATTGTGTGCACTGCGGTCTGTGAACCTAGGAAGTTTACCCTGAGCTAGGGGACGCGCGTGAATGCTCGCGCGTATAACACACGACGAGCACCACGACGAGAACTCGATGAACCGTGGTGGACCACGGCGGACCGAATCGCGGCTAGCTGGAATGACCCTCGCGAGAGAGCGAGGGGGAAAGTGTGTGCATATGTATGTGCGTGAGAAAGATAGATAGAGATAGATAAAGAGAGAGAGAGAGAGAGAGAGAGAAAACACGCGCGAAACGACCTGCTAGAACTGGCTGGCTGGCTGGTGGGGGAAGAACTCCGGTCGGCAAGGGTGCGAGAGAGGGTGCACGCCGGGAGGAGAGACGCCGCGGCGCGGCGAGGTGGCGGCTGTGTGTTCCGACGTAATATGGGCTTGTTCCCGTTTGCGACGCGGTTCGCCCGCGCGTCGCAATTAGCCTTTGTCGTGCGAGTCCACCAGCAACAATCCAGCCGTCCCGTCTCGTCCCTCGTCCCTCCCCCACCCGTCGCCTCGCCTTCGCCGCCCTCGCACGCGCGCGCGATGTCCACCCTTTTCTTCTTTGAGTTCCCGTCGTCGTCGTCGTCATCGTCGTCGTTGTTATCAAAATGTTCGCTTTCGCGTGGGACAATTAGCGACGTCTTGTCGTCGTCGTCGTCGTCGATGGGAGAATTCGCGTCGCGAGAAATGCTCGACTCGCTCCCGCCGCAGGCTGCTGTCCTTTTTTTCTCGTCATCGCGGAACATTCATCCGGTGTGAAATGTATGGTTCCGTTTGACGTCTTCGTCGGCCGAGAGAGCGGTCAAACTTGTCTCCCTCGCGGGCCGCGCGGTGGCGATGATTAACGACGATCCGAGGGTCACGCATTCGGCAAGTGTCCTGCGACGCGCGGTCTCTGTTGATGTATTAGACGCGCGACAGAGGGGACTAATGTTACGACAATTGACAATTGCCGGGGATATCCTCGGAGGGCGGATTACGGAGATCAGCGGTGCGATAACTGGCAGGTACTTATGGTCAATGAGTGTACGCGCGTGCTTGAAAATTAGCCAACCGCCGAGATAATCCCGCGGGGACATTTCAAGCGGGTTATGTATTCACGTTGTTGAATTATGCTGATTTCTGGGGGCGCCACTTAAGGCGCCACGCCGTGAATAAATCGCCTCGCCCTCGCAGTGCGACGGATTAATCGAAGGACACGCGCGAATTTCGCGCGAGGGACGAGGGAGAGAGGGAGGAGAACGAAGCGAAATGTTTCGGCACTTTGCCTCTCCGTTAAGAATGCGCGACAGAAGGAGCGTTTCCGGACAGTCAAAAGATATACAATTCTCGACGTAGGGATTTATGAGATTCGCGAGCGTTCCGCCCGCGCGTTAGCATACAGTTATCCCTCGAACTTCACGAGGCGATATTCAAATTGCAACCCGCCGCAAAATTATACGCGATATAACTTCGCGAGAGACCGGATGTCGATTCTTTCTCAACGCACGATACCCGCTGCTAAGGTAAAAATGCCGAGGCCGAGACGCGTGCCCAACTCTGGACACTTTTATCGGTTTGGTCTTTCAATTCTAATATTTAAACTTTTAACACGAAATATACAGGTTGCGTGAAAAGTTCGCGGAGCGAAACTGAAATAAAGAATACCAGATTCTAAAAATGATTTTATTCTTCAGTATAGTCTTCATTAACTTCAATACACTTGACCTAATGGCTCTCCAATAATTTTATTCCATCGAAGTGTGTTTCTGGAAGGTCTGCGAAATATGCCTCTGCGGCTGCTACAGCTTCTTCATTCGACAAAAATGCTTTCCACATGGAGGAATTGTTTCAGGTTTCGGAACAGATAGAAGTCGCTGGGTGCCAAATCTGGCGAATACGGTGGTCAAGCAATTTGTACTTCAATTCATTGAATTTAGACACTGACAAAACACTTTTGTGAGCAGGTGCGTTGTCTTGGTGAAAAATGATTTGTTTGTGCTGCAAACCAGGTCTTTTCTCACGAATTTTTGCGTCCAATTGATGAAGGTTACAATAATATTCAGAGTTAATTGTTTTACCTTTTTCCAGATAGTCATTTAACAAAATCCCTTTAGCATCCCAAAAAACTGATGCCAAAACCTTTTTTGCCGATCTTTCATGCTTTGTTTGCTTTGTAGCTGAACATCCAGCTTCAGTCCACTGTAAACGTTCCTGTTTCAATTCAGTGATCATGGTGATAGATCCAAGTCTGATCCATAGTTATAAAACGACGCACAAAATCGGTTTTATTCTTCTTAAAACGATCCAAATGACGCTGAGAAATTTGCTTTCGAGCGAGTTTTTGTTGAATTGTTAATGTATGCGGCACCACTTTTCCAAACACCTTTCTCATTTGTAATTCTTTATGCAAAATATGCCGTACTCGTTCATCTGAAATGCCTATGATATGAGCAATTTCACGCGTAGTCACACTTGGATCTTCAGAAACAATAACGTATTTGCTCAATGATTTCTGGTGTTGATGCGCTTTTTGGACGTCCACTGCGTGGATCATCTTCAATATTTTGTACGACCACGTTGAAACTCAAGTGTCCATTTACAAACCATTGTTTTTGAAGGAGCAGATTCCCCTAACACATTTACCATCTCGGAATGAATTTCCATTGCCTTTAAATCTTTTTCTAACAAAGAACTCAATCACTGCACGCTGTTTCAAATTTTTCATTGCAAACAAATATACTGACACGTCAACTTCAATTGGCTTGTAAACACAGAAAGAATTGACAGATGGAAATGAAACCTAACCTAGGTTCATGTGAAGAGTGATTCTATATAACCGACTACAATTTATAATTCTACCGTTTACTTATACATGCCGCTCCGCGAACTTTTCATGCAACCTGTATATTGCATACATACGTATAATCTATATTAAAGGTTTAAGTTTATTCGTATTTCATGACCGAAATAATAATTATTTGTGCTTTGGATTCGTGAAATTTTAAACTTTCGCGAAAATTTAAATTTTCAATATGGAACATACAAGATGTCCGGGATCTTTTTGAAACGAAAAATTATGAGGGTTAATCAGATCAAACTGAGAGAAGAAAAGTTATTTTGTAAAAATCGCAATAGTTATTAAGTTATTAATGATTGAAAATGATCGACCACATCTAAAGGCTCGTTTAATTGATAACTTGAAAATTCGAAAATCAGGATCTACCATTGTATCAAACAAAGAGAAAAGGAGAAGATATTCGATGAAGAAAAATATCAAGAAGCTGTGGCAGCCGATACGCAAGTAAAAGTGCGCGAATCGTGAATTATGTAAATATTAACGAGAATTTGGTTTTATACAGGATGTCCGGGATTTGTTATTGGTACATGACTTTTCTTGTCAGTTTCATCTGATCAATCTGCATAATTTTTCGTTCATAATTTTCGTTTAAAAGATCCCAAACATTCTGTATATACATATGTTGAATATGTACATGTATCTTAAGATGGACGTTTAAATATTCGTGTTTGAGAGATTAAATTTAATTTGTATTTAAAATAACAAAAGTTCCAAGAGAGTTGTGAATAAAAGAGAATGAGAAAAAAGAGAGAGAGAGACCACCGCCGCGAGTTAAAGTCTCAATCATGATCTCTCACACGCTCTATCGACTCAATATAAATTAGCTAATCGCACGCGCGCGCGCGCGGAACAAAGTAAAAAATACGGTTCACCGCAGTGCAACTTTCGCGGCCGGTTTCGTCTGCCGGATAGCGAGCGGCAGCGTAGTGTTACGACGTGGTAGCATTCAAACGGTCGAAGTTGCTCATATTCGCGCCGTGCCGATATTACCCGACTTCGGCGTTGTTATCCTCCGACATTCGTTGGTCTTGCGTATCGCATTGTTCCGGAAGTTACCTCATAACGCGTTTTCGCGCGCTCGCGCCCGCATCCTCGCGCTCCCGCCAGGTTACACCGCCAAGTCAAAGGGGGATCGACTATCCCTGCGTAAAATGCAAGAATGCGCGGGATGCCCATTGGCCGTAGGAAAAAGGCCGGAATGCGCTATCGAATCTAGAACTATGCACGGCGGCGCGGCCGGGTCTTTGCATGGCGCGGCCTCTCTGATCGATTCCGCGCTACGGAACTGCAGTTTCGAGCAGGTGCACTGACCCACGTGAGCGAGCGAACGAGAGCGAGAGCGAGAGCGAGAGCGAGAGAGAGAGAGAGAGAGAGAGCGGCCGCGTGCTCGCACGCGGTTGCCATTCCTTATGTACGAGCGGCGGTGTCTTTGTGGTGGGAAGCTCCCCTGGCCGGGCACAAAGTGCATTATCAATTATTACGAGCGGCCTGATAGTGTTATTGGTCGACGCTTGATAGCGGCCGCATACTGCCGGCGGTTATTACTATTGATCTTGTTCGACCGAGACGACCCGCTTTAATTTTGCGCTCCATCGTAATGAGCGATAGCGCGCGATCTTGTTGTCTTGTCGTCGCCGCCGACGACGCGACTTCCGACGAGGCAAACCAGCCGCGACGGCAACTCGTCGTCCTGCCGAGAAATGAAGCTCGTCCGCGGAATCGAATGAAAGTTTTGCGCTAACGCGAAACTGTGTTACGCGGGGAACTCTACGCCGTCGCATCGGCGGAATTGTATGATCGACGACGCCGTAATCGCGGTGAATCTAGATTCAATAACGGAATTATCAAAACTGGTGTTATGCGTTTCTTTAATATAATGTGGGATATTAGTTTCAATGATGTTGACTGCAGAATCAAGAGTTTTTTATTTCAATTATGGCATCGATGCGTTACAATAGCACTTCTCCCCCCTCCCCCCATTTTCCCCCCAACATTATTCAACGTATTGATTAGCAAATACGGACCAATTCGTAGCTGATGTGAGGAAAGAAATTTCCATCAACACCGCCAACGAACTACGAATCAATAGATTCTTTTTCGCAAGAATAAATTTTTATTGCGCTTTTTGCTGAATAATACACATAATTAATTAGCAAATGCAAAATAAGATGCTGAATTTAACATGTTATCAAGAACAAAGTGTCTCAGTGTCAGTCTGTGGCGTGTTAAATTATTATTTGAGAATTGAGAAAAAATCGAAGATTGGATTTACTTACTGGACTACTTTAAGATTTTACATAAGTAATCCAGTAAGTAATCCAATTTTCGATCTTTTCTTAATTTTCAAATAATAATTTAACATGCCACAGATTGACATTGAGACATTTTGTCCTTGACGACATGTTAAAACCAGCGTCCTACTTTGCATTTGCTAATTAATTATAATTATTCGTCTCAGGCTGACCGAAGTTTAGGGGAGAAACAGGCGATGAAGGAAATTGATGTCCAAAAATCAGACGCGTATCCGCTTAATTTAAATCAAATACGCGCGACGAGAGGACTCTCATTCTCCGATCCTCCTGGAAGAATCTCGATGAAGAGAAGTATCGATACAATTAATCCACGTTCGAGCGCGCATGCGCGACTCGGCGAGACAGCCGCAGCTATAGCCCGACTTTGTTTCCCAGACGGTTGTTTGGTTGGTTAAGCCGACGATTCTGACTTCCTTAAATATTCGATACCTCCAGCCTTACTGAGCTGACCGATCACCCAACCCTCTCCCTCCCGTTTTATCAATTCACGTTACCGGCACGTTGCCTCTACCCGCGAGCTACCCTTATCACTTGAAAACGGGGGAGACCGGGGAATATGCTAAAAAGCGGACTAAGTACGTAAGATGATTATTGTATGAATTCAAAGCGGGGGCCGTCCCGCCTCGGCCCGCCGCTCGCCGCTTTCGGAAGGCACGTTTTCAAGCCCTCGGTATCGCAACCAACCGCCAGCCTCACCCCCGCCTCCCCGATGTGGTGCTCGACCGCAGGTTGAACGAAAGTTGAATTCAAATTGTTATTTTAATATTTATCACCTGCCTCTCTCGCAAATCCCTCGAAAGCCCGTCCGCCCGCTGGGCTCGGAATCCACCTGGCGGCATAGTCCTCCCGGAAAAATGCTAAACGCCCGGCTTAGCGCCTCAATATTTCAGCGGGGTTTCAACCGCTGCATAAAACGCGCGGAGGCTCGTCGGTTCTTCATCATGTGGCTCGCGGCAAGCGGGAGAATCAGAGACCGGCTCACGTCAACTGAACTCTTGACACTGCTCGCTTTTCAGTGAACGTAACACGAGTGAACGGTTCCCAGAGATTCGGAGAGAAGACTTTCCATCCTGTGGATTATCGCTCGCTTAGACGAGCGCGAGCTTAAAAGCGCAATTATGGAAATGACATTTCCGAATTTACTATTCGTAAATATCAGGTAACCAAAGAAGGTTCGTGCCGTTTTAATCAATGGAGATAAATATTAATAAATAATAAATTTCCATAAATGTTGTACACCGGTAAATTCTCTATTAAATAAGTTCTTTTGCTTGAGCATACATAACCATACCTTTTATTAATTGATAGTGTGCGCATGTGCAGTTTGACAATGACAAAACTTAAAAACTATGGCGCGAACTTTCTCGGTTACTTAACCCTAGAGAACACGCACGTGAAAAAACTTCAGTTAACACGCACGTGGGTCTCAGGGAACCAAGCCAACTTTGCATTGCTGTAACTTTCTTATTTTTCAATGGATTTGAACGTTTCGAAAAAGAATATGTTCCTTGAAATGTCTACTTTCATTCTGTACGATGCAAAATGCATTTTAAATAAATACGAAATTATTATAAATAAGAACTCATTCGACCGTTTCGCAAGAAATCGGAGAAAAGGCATTTTTTCATAATTTTTTTTTTTTTTAATGAAAACGTAACTAAAAATAATTTTGAACCACATTTTCGGAAACTAGAAGAGTTGAATTTTAAAGGAAAAATAGGGTTGTTCTCCAGTTTTCCAGTTTTTTCAAAAGGTATAATTATTCTGAAGAATGAAAATCGACAATTTTTGAAGCCTGTTCTTTCGATCATGCTTGTAATTTTCGCTGATATTGGAAAGTCGAAGTAAATATAACAATAAATAGACATATGTATTATAAAAATATGCTTGTTTATTAATAATGAAAAAAAGTTGCAGCAATTATGGGAATTATAGCAATTATGATAATTTAGATGAACATTCCGAACAAACTTTAGCTCGGTGTCCGGAGCACATTGGTTTAGTACATTTTAAACACATAAATTGTATTTTTCTATCAAAATATACTTACGAACTCGAAATTCAGCACCAAAGAAAATATTCACTTTCCCACTGGTTGCACAAAATGTTCGGATTTAACGCACGTGGGTCTGGGAGACCCGTTTCGAAAATTGAAATGTTTATACTTCAGCTGCTTTGACACGACTGACACGGACAACTGTGGGGGGGGGGGGGTTATAATGTGATGCCCAAACATTTCTTCCCTCCCCCCCCATTCCAGACCTCAGATAACGCCAGATAAGAAATTACAGGCTGGCAAAATCGGCGATGGGTCTCACAGATCCACGTGTGTGTTCTAGGGTTAATAATATAAAGACCCATCTTTTCTAAAGATGCCTACATGCCGAAATTCGCGACTGCAAAACGCTGCGTGGAATAGCTAGGCTGAAAGTGACAGATCGAAATTGCGCTAGCCCAAGTTGAGCAAAGCTGGGAGAGCGCGTCGGCTGGCTCTCCATAGCAGCGGTGACGATCGCCGACGGTAATTGGCAAGATAATGGAGCGTATACTCAATCGGCGCGCTGCAAATGCATGCGCCGTGAACGCTCAACGCCATTAGCCGCTACGAACACGCGCGATTTTCATCGGACACGCGCGCTTTTCATCGGACACGCGCGTCGGCAAGATACAACTGAATAATTGGTCAAGGACAATTAAATCCGACCACCGCCGCCCCAGCGCCGCCTCTGCGCCGTAATTGCCGTGGCGGCGGTAAACATCGCCAAACATCGACGCCCCTCCTCTCCCTCCCGCCGCCGCGGCGATTTTACCACGTACGCCTTTTCATCTCGGTGTTTTGTGCACAATCGCGCGGCATAACGCGCGACGGTGACGGCGCGCGTCGATTCGCGGCATTTTGTCACGCCGTAAATCGCGCATGTCGCGCATTCTGACGAGCGCAAAAACAAATATTCCCGATGATCGACGCGCTTTCGGTCGAATCGCCACGAATTTAACGGCTGAAATTAACGGCTCGTGACTCGCGAATGTGTTCTCTAATGGAATTAATACGCGCGCGCTGTGTAGCGTGCCCGGCGAAGTTCGCGGACCGACGCGGCGCGATCGGTGAAAAACGTGTGGTGATAAAATTTCAGGCAACCTGGGTACTTCCAATCGATGTTTAGATAAAGTATGAAATGCCGAGACAAATGTGACCAACTCTGTGCGTTTTTACTGTTTTGGCCTTTAAATTCGACTGTTTGAACTTTCAACGTATAAGTCTGGGCGGAATAAAGTACGCACCTCGAATATTTTCACATTTGTATGAATAACTCGACAATCTGGACAGATAGAAAAGAAATATATTCGAACGAAAAGGACGTTTCATAGTCTACCTTTAGGTTTTAAGTGAAAAAATTCCAAAAGACATTAAAAATCCTTCAATAGTCAAGTCCGTTACATTTATTATCACATTTACCTTGGACAAAATAAAAACGCACACTGAAGCATTTATTTAATTTCCTTAGTAAGAACTTGTACGAGGGTAGTCCCAGAAGTACCTGACGTAACAAAGAAAACACAAAAAATTTGGGAAAAAATATCTTTATTTCTCTGCATAGTCTCCTCATAGCTCAATACACTTTTCCCAGCGATGTTCAATAGCTTCGATACCAGCTGTTTATAGTGGGAATCGTCGAGCTCCTCAAAATAGCCATCAAGCCACCTTGGTCCATTGTTTTGATTGTTCCTTTGTCTCAGGTGTGAAGTGATGGACCCATGTTTCATCCATGGTTATGAATCGACGCAAAAACTCGGCTTTATTGCTGCGAAACTTCGCCAAACATTCGATTGAAACATCCTCACGACGCTGTTTTTGTTCCAATCGCGGCACCCATCTTGCGCACAGCTTTCTCATGTCCAAATTTTCAGTCAATATGCGATGTACAGCACTTTTTGAAATGCCTACCATGTCTGCTAACTCGCGCACTTTCAGTCGACGGTCATCCAATACCATTTTGTGGATTTTCTTCACCATTTCTGGCGTGGTCACCTCATTTGGTCGACCACTGCGATGTTCGCTGCTTGGCAGCTCGTACGGCCTCGTTTAAACTCTGCCACCCAATATTTTACTGTTGTAAACAAAGGAGCAGACTCCCTCGGAGTAGAATCTAGCTCAGCTTTGATATTGGTTGGACTGAGGCCTTTCAAACGAAAGTATTGTATCACATAACGATGACCAATTTTTTCTATATTTTACAAATTCACTGAGAGCGTTCACTATTGATGGCTGCCAAACAAATACTAAACAACGTAGCGTCGTCAAACTTCAAACTTAAGCTTTATAAGGTTGGTACTTTCTACCATAGTCATTCTTTTCAAACAACAACTGCTATCTGTACGTCAGGTCAGGTATTTCTGGAACTACCCTCGTAGACTACCTCTCAGTGCTGCTTGAAATAAGAAAAATTACATAAATATGTTAACAATTATTCTGTTAATTACTTGTGCTATTACAAACAGTAATGTATCGATTTCTCACCGATAACTATAAAAATTAAACAAATTCCGGTGCAAATTCGGAACTTGATAATTAAAGTCCGGCGGAAGAAACTCTCCTGTAGAAAAATTAATCGAAAGTACAGCGTAAGTGAAGCTGCAGTCAGGAAGATCTGGAAAAAGTTTCTGGAGCTCGACGCAGTAACAGATAAGACAAGAGTTGCGGTTAGAAAGAGGAAGATAAATTCAAGAATCGCAGAATCATCCAGAAAAAAGACAAAGAAAAATCCAACACTTATCAGTCATGTAATTCTGAAAAACGTTCAACTTAATATTTCCGAACGAACCTTACAGAAGAGACTCTGGGAAGTTGGTATTCTTGCCTTATGTAGGAAAGAACACAGAGGCGCAATGAAAGAGAGAGAGAGAGAGAGAGAGAGAGAGAGAGAGGGAGAGAGAATGCGGAGCACGAGAAATCGCAACTGCGTCCATCGACAGCGCCTCTCATTATCACCGCTTAATCAGCATCAAACCGCGGGATTCCCGTTAATCCATACCGTCACGCCGAGCTGGCCGGCCAGGTAAGGTCGCTGCCTTTGGAAAAGGCGAGCCTCGCTCCTCCAGCTGATTGGGGACAATCTAACGAGACCGTTAAACGTGCCGCGAGAGGGGTTGATTTTAATCGAAGGTTATGCCGCCGGCAATAATCGGCAGTTAGTCGAGCGCCAGACCACGATGAGGCTGGGCTTTGCTGATAACAGACTTAGGGGTGGATCGTAAGCGACGGGGGAGGAGGCAGTGGCGGAAATACACCCCTTCGATCTCGCGCGACCGCGTACCGTTACAACTTATATCGGCGGAAGAGTGGATCACGAAGTATACGGCGGCGATGCCGCGTATATCGATGCCGGGTCCCGGATAATCGATTGGTATCGCTTTCTTAATTAGCGGTCGAAGCATTTAGAGTGGCCATTCAATTACATAGTCGCGTAATCTACTTACGCCCCCGCCGCCCCGTGCAGCTCCCGGGCGGTGTGTAAAGCCGCCCTCCGCCTCTGTCCTGGTAGACCGGAGCGTCTCCTCGGAGCGTCTATAGCGATAGTTGCTGATCGTTGCTGCTGTTTGCTGCTGCTGCATTCGCCACGATTACGCTGCGAGCCGCGAGTTTACTTTAACGGCCGGTGCAAAAGCGAGATGAGGAGACACGCGCACGGTCGACGCGAGCACGATCTCTGCGCGTTCTCGCAACGTAACGAGTAAACGCTCGTGAGAATTTCGCCGCGGTGAGAAAGATGTCAAGAGCCATCAACGTTAGAAGAGCCATTTTTCCAGCAAGCGTGCACTGTGCGGTGGCAGTGATCGTATGCATACTGCAACTTGTTCGCAGAACAAGAAGACACGGTCGATAATTTCGGAAGATAATTTCGGCGGAATTGATCGCTTTTCTTCTCAGTGCGCGCGCGCGCGCGCGCGTCTCCCGGAGGCTGCAGCTTTCTTATTTCATTCGCGGCAGTTTGAGCCTCGACAATGCCCGCTGATGTGCCATCCCGACTGCGCCGTCGCGCGTCCCTACGCCGGAAAGTTGAAGCTTCGTGAAGGACGTTTAGATTAGCCGAGAGCCGCCGAACGACGCTCGAGTTCGCGCGATATTCACGTGGCGGAAAGAAACGTCGCGGATTAATTTCCGCGAGTCGTCCCCCCGCACCGCTATCTTTCTCCTTCCGTCTGTCCCTCTGTCTCTTCCTCTTCCCCCCACCCCCCTTTCTCTCTCTCACTCTCCCCTATATCACGCTCTTTCTTCCTCTCGCACCTTGACAAAGCTTCTTTTTGTTTCCGCGGGTGGCACGAGCCGCGCGTACATCTCAGACACGGACACGAGGGGTTCCGCTCGCTCCAGACCAGCCCCTTTCCGCTTTGGCGAGCTTTTTACTCGTTTCCCCTCCACCTCACCCCCGCAAAATATGTCTCGGCTTATGAGAGGGTCGTCCACGGCTCCGTGTTTCTTTCGCGGAAGTAAATGTTTTTAATTTCGCCGAGGACGTTCTCCTACGGGAACCGAGCGGGTGGCGCAAAGAGAGAGAGAGAGAGAGAGAGAGAGAGAGAGAGAGAGAGAGAGAGGAGAAAACGACGACAACGCGACGAGACGAGAACGACGACAACGACCACGACGACGACCCGGCTCGTCTGCTGTCTGGGCTGGGTCAGCCTGCCTCGTCGTTTAGCGCTTTTTACTGTCGCGAAACTCGCCGGCTCCGGAGACACGAGAGAGAGAACGAGAGGGAGGGTGGGGAGGGGAGGGAGGCAGGGAGAGCGCAGAACGGGACGATGCGCAGGAGGGGGACAGAGGGTGGCCGAGAAGCGGAAGATGAGTAGAAAAAGGCAGCAGCACAGGTCGGGTACGAGAGCACGAGAGTCGACGTGAGGAACCGACGTCGCGAAACGGAGCGACGATGACTTTCGGCGAAAATGCCGCGTAATTCGCCATAACGTCGAGTGTGGCTCAATGCCAGTTACCCGTGACGCGCGGCCCGCGACGAATACGAGATGCGCGCGGAGTGTCCTGGAAGATGCTCGCTACAGATTCCCCGGCGAAATTGAAGCCGCCCCTTTGCCGTGCGCGACGCGAACGACTGCGCGGCGGCTGCGGATTGTCACTGTGTTACGTCTACGTAACTTTTAACTTTTAAAGAACATGATCGCGACTCGAGATAAGATTTTGATTCGAAATAGGATCACGACTCGGAATAAGATCGAGAGATGCAAAATGATAAAAAGACAATTGACAATGGAATATTGATTATTGATTATTGATTATGTTTTTTATGTCGTGAGAAACATCTCTCCCCTACTTTTTATGAGGTGGTAAGAACTCGCGCGGGAATATCTGACCACCTGGTTATAAAAGGCACATGCTAGGGCGTTGCTCTTCAGTAGACACATTCTGTAACTCATTAGCTCCTTGTGGTTTAGTAGATCCTAGTAATTCAGAGGGTTATTTGTCATTTGCACTTAAAGCTTAATCCAGATCATTTGTACTGTGAAACGCACTAGGTTATACTTTTCATACCTCTGACACTTTGTGACAGAAATTAGTCTCTCACTTTTCATGAAGAGACTCTTCCTATTGAAACACAGATTCTTAAACATAAAGATTATTCTAATTCTTTGAGAAGTTTGTTTGAAGGTTTGTTTTCATTAAAGGTATTAATTTAAATTTTAACCTCTTTAATTTCCAGTCTCCTAAATAAAATCTCCAATAATATTCCCACATTTAAACATACATTCATCAACTATTTTCACACAGACTTGTTCATCTCAGGGTAAATTGATTAAATCCATTGACCCAAAAAGGACAACATAACATAATTCAAAATTCTTGAATCACGACGTGACAACTGCTCGCGCGCGATTCATATAAAAGTATCCCGCCGATTAAATCTCGACACCAAATGAGACACTCCTTCTGATCAAAGGTACCGCCTCGATCAAATGGATCGTATACGCCGCGTGAGTGCTTTTCTTTGCTCAACTTGTGATTTTTTCTCGTTGTACCGTACTTCACTAGTTCACTGGTGATGACTCAGTGGCTATATGAGTGAAAAAAAGAAGTGCCGCAACTTATACTTATTATAGAAATAACTTATACAGGGTGTCCCGGATCGTTTAGAAACGAAAAATTGTGAAGATTAATCGGATTAAACTAAGAAGAAAAGTCCTTCACCACTTTGCAAATAAGTACAGATTTTCAAGTTATCAATTAAAAGAACTTCTAGATGTGGTCATTTTTAATCATTAATAACTTAATAACTATCGCGATTTTTGCAAAATAGTACTTGACCTTTCTCCTCAATTTGATCTGATTAATCTTCACAATTTTTCATTTCCAAAAGATCCCCAAAGACATTCTGTATAAGAGCACCATAAATAAATCTGCCAATTTTCAACGAATTTGCATTTCAAACTTACATTCATGTTTTTCGGATCGCTGACTCCGAAATCAAATTTGAGGAATTGATTATTGCGCATCTGATATGGCGACATTAAAATACTCAATTTTGTCAAGTTTTTTAGGAATATTTATTAAGATTAATATCCTCATTCGACTTTGTATGAAATCTTCTTTATGCTAAAAAGGATTTTCGGGTTACTGATAACAAATTCAGAGTCGAAATTTCAAAATTCAAAATGACGGATCCAATATGGCAGTTCTAAGTGACCAATCTCTAAGTGACCAATTTTATTATTCCATTCTCCATTTCATGGAGAAGATTATATTTGATGTTATATTTGATTATATTGGATTCACCATTTAGAATATTAATATTTTGATCCTGGATTCATCAGTAGTGACCTAAAAACTCTTCAAGATAAGCTTCCGTCTAAAATATAAAATTATTCACTCTTACCAGTTTTGACACAAAACGTTGATTTCAGATCCACTAGTAAATTGATTAATTCTAAATAACTATAATAATATGCAGAGTGACTTTGCGAATGGTGTGACGACACAACGGTGTGGCGGTACAACATTCTTCAAGCTTGAAATTTCGATAACACGAGCAATCGATTTTTAGGAAGAGTTGAAGCCGGCGGAAGTTGGAGCGCACTACAATTGCCCATGGCGACGGTAAATCTGAATCCGCTATGAAACTTGAGATTTGAAACATATTTCTTACCATAATTATTCAGCGGTCCCAAGGTCACTCCGTGTTACGACATAATTGTTTACGGAACTACAGTCATTTTCGCGAAATCGCGAATTAAAGTTGAAGCATTAATCGTAAATCTCAAACGCGTATTTCATGACGAGGAACTTTTCCTCTCTTGTCCGTCGCCGGTCAGTTTCGCCGTTCGGTTTGTTATCGAATCGCTCAATCCGAGCCTGGTGGACGACGCCTCTCGAAGGGCGCCGTACATCTCGCGTATGCCGTAAATCGCGCCCTTCCATATTCGCGCGCGTATCGAGATAGTGTACTGGGTGTCCTAGCTGAGTCAACCCCTTCCCCATTATACCTCCGCCTTCATCCCTCCTGCACTTTTCCAGCGAACGAGCTCGGTGCGTCTGACCAGATGGAATTTTTCCACTTTATTTTCCCGGCCCTGTGCGCGATATCAAATTCCATCGTTCCCCTCCCTCCCCGCCGCCTGCCGCCGCCCTTACCCGCGCACACGATCTCGCTCTGTATTTCACGTGGCACACTCATACTTGCTCTTCCGTCCACGACTGTCTGTTAAGCCGAGTTTACACGGTTCGCGCTCGACGATCGCTCCGGACGAGCCGTGCGAAGCGATCGGTGGAAAGCAGCGCGGCGTGAGGAATCCCCTCGCGAAAATAATTGCCTCTGTTAAGAGAGAAACGATATCGCATTTTTTATTCTCGTTCGTGTTGCAGACCCCGACATTTTTCAAATATCCCGAAAACGCCCCGCCCGTGCAGCAGACGGAAAAAGAATGCTGCAACATAAACAATTTTACACGCCGTTAAAAAGCGATAATGGACGAAGGCTCGCGCATAAGCGAATAATATTGCCCAGATGAACGCGAGCTCTTGTCCCGTTTACTCTTTTAGGTGCCGGCCATTGCGCAAATTAACGTTACGTGCGATAATGAATTCAAGCGAATGTTTCGTCATACTTGGCAAACGGCCACCTCGGGCTTTTTAAGAAGTCATGAACTCGGGGAAGTACATCACGTCATGTCACGTTGATACGGCGACGTATTTCCGCTGATAATACGCGCAAATGGAGACTCGTTCGTCAAATATATCCTCCGTGCTCGCGGCCCGTCCCGACACGATCCGCCCCGACATGACTTTGTCCGCGGGGAAAGAGAGAGAACCGTATAAATTTGGCTTTAGCGAGGGTATTCAGTTCTCCCCCTTCTCGACGAAACGCCCGCGCCGCCTGAAACACTCCCTTTCGCGAGCGGGGCGGTAGACAAGACAAATAAGAAGAACGGCAGGCACGCGACGTGGCGGCTTCCGGAGTAACACGATTATATCCGAGGCCGAGCCTGGCCCCCACAGCCGCCGCCGCCGCCGCCGCCGCCGCCGCCTCTGGGAATCGATATTTATCAGGAAACAGGCATGAAGTGAGAATAAATTTGTCGGAGGTTGAGGGTAGGTCGAGTTGTCGGTTTCGCCTTGGGACGGAGGAGACGGCGGATACGTGCGTCGATTAAAAAATAGCGGAATAACGATGAGATTGGAACGGCCGTGACGTATGGATGGCGCGTGATCGCGATCGATGCCGCCTAGCATTATTTCAATCGACTCACGTTAATTAACGTTACTTCGAAGGACGGCATCGCCCGACACGCACTCTGCAGGCTGCGTAACGGACGACAAGGAGAGGAGGTTTAAGACTCCCGAGGAGACTTAATCGAGAAAAATAAAGAACTCAATGCGATACGGTACAAATTTATATCGGTAAATCCATTTCTCTCTCTCCCTCTCTCTCTCTGATAAGTTCATCACAAGTATCAGATTTGTTAAAAATTCATTCTGTATTCTGGCAAATTTAGCATTTTGAGAATAAATATAATAAATAAATATAATAAGATATATTATAAATTGTATTAAATCGAAACGAGAATATCATATCAAATGATATCAAATCAAAATGAAAACTCGATTGGATTCTTACATAGATTTTATAATATTCTTATAAGGAAAATCAATTCTTCGTTTGAGCACATGATGAGCTTTTTTCAAATTTGTGATGGATAAATCTTAAGACTATTATGAAAAAAATGTTTCAAAAACAACCATTACTCAGAAAAGGGAACTCGAATAATCGCTTTCCTTAGCAATAAAATGATATTTTTAAACTCGCGATCATAGCATTAATATATACAAGGTGTCCGGAATCTTTTGGAAACGAAAAATTGTAAAGATTAATCAGATCAAACTGAGAAGAAAAGTCAAGTGCCATTTTGCAAAAATTACAATAGTTATTAAGTTATTAATGATTGAAAATGATTATATTCAGAGGCTTTTTAATCGATAACTTGAAAATTTACTTACTTATTTGCAAAATGATGAAGGACTTTTTTGTTCAGAATGACCTGATTTTAAATTATATGACGGTTATTAGCGATAGATGTGAGTCTACTGAATCTGAATCTTAAACTCATCGCTAGGCACAATAGCCATTTTATAATTATAGATTAGGTCATTCTGAACAAAAAAATCTTTTACCATTTTGCAAATAAGTACGCAGATTTTTAAGTTATCAATTAAAAGAGCCTCTAAATATGATCATTTTTAAACATTAGTAACCATTGCGATTTTTGCAAAATACTTGACTTTTCTTCTCAGTTTGACCTGATTAATCTTCACAATTTTTCATTTCCAAAAGATCTCGAACACCTTGTGTAAACTCTCGTTAATATTTACATAAGTCACGGTTCGTGCATTTTTACCTGCGTATTGGCTGCCACAGTTTCTTGATATTTTTCTTCACCGAATATCTTCAAACCCTCGAATCTCTTTTTCTCTTTGTTTGATACAATGGTGGATCCTGATCCTGATTCTCTCTTGTCTCCTCTTTAACTTTACATCCGAGTTAAATCACGCAGACGTGAAAGTTTCTCGCGCTACGCTTAAATTACACGCGCTTCTCCAGCTCTGCCTTATTGTCTAACGAGGACGTTTGATCTCATTGCGCGTACACCTAAGAAGGTAGCCGTCGTGAACGACATGGAGAAATGGAGAGAACAGTATCGCAGTATCAAGCCCGGTTTGACAGACGAGACTAGAAACCGATATACCCGTCCGAGACGAGATGAAGCGAGAATAAATTTGTCGGGATTTCCTTTCATTCTCGAGTGTATACGAGTCGTGTGCACGCAGAAAGGGAGAGAGAGAGAGAGAGAGAGAGAGAGAGAGAAAGAGAGAGGGTAGACGCCTTCTTCTGCTTCCTAATCAGCGATCGCTTTATCAGAGGCTCCCTCAGCTTGCATGATTACGTCGAATGCACGGAGATAACGTCGTTATTCGCTGAGCACGAGAGATATCGGATCATCGCTTTAATAAAGTTATTATAGAGCCTCGCGACACACACACACACACACACATACACGTGCGCGCGGGCGAACGGCTGGCGTTGACGACGCAGCGGAAATATCAATCGAAAAGTATCGGGCGATGTCGAAATTGGAGAGAATCCATTTTTCTTCTTTCTAAATCGGATCAAACGCAACATGATTACCGCGACTGGGGATGCGATTATCAGCCGGCAGAGATCGTCGGTCTCCTGCGGGACGGTTATTTTCTTTTCAGAAGACGCATTAATTGCTAATTGAAGAAACGTGCGTTGTGCAACGTCGATTCTTTGTCTCTGTTTTCCTCGTGTCGAAATCAGCGGGCAGCGCTACAGCGATATACGCGCAAACGAATTTTATGCCAAACTGTGCGGAACATCGTGCGTCCGTATCGATTCTCCTGCGGCTCAATTAATTGTGATATATCACACAGGATGTTATTGTGTCATGGAGCGTCATAACAATGGAAAAATCATTCAGACGGTGTACCGATGTTGCGCAATGCCGTGCAACGCAGTTGAACTCGGTAAACACACCGGCACTAGCTCGATTATTAGTATCGAGAAACCCAAGTCAACGTCATGAATATGTAATGCGAAATAAATACGCAGCGATACAATAGATATAATGGTACTGCATGGAGCAAACTGTGTATAACGTGTAATGCGATAGCGCAATAAAATATAACGGAACTCAATACGTTTTAGAGACGATCCCGCGCGATGGCGTTCGTTGTCATTCGGGTTCGTGGAGTTCGGCGAAACGACTAACGGGACTAACAACTTCGACAACTTGGAAAATCACGCAACAATGTCGCGGCTTTCGTCACGAAAAGCTTCCGACCCGACTTCGCGATCGAGAACGAATTCCCCGCAGCGGGAAGAAGCATCCTGCGTCTCACAGGGAACCGCCTTCGCCGATTGCGCGTCGCTCGCGCAAGCCTTCACCATTCGCTCCGGATTCCACGGGCCACCCGTTAGCGCTAAACACGCCCGAGAAGTCCGCAGACACATCGCTCCACGCAGGAAGTTTCAGTTTGGAGAATCCTCTGCGATTATTAGTTGGACAAGTAGTTCGCAACGTCTCCCGGGAACGACGGTGGCCCTGGCGGGGTTAAAGCGAGGCTTGATTAGGCGCGGCAACTTGTTTCCGTCGTGGGCCTCCTCCTGCCTCCCCCCTCCCCCCTACGCGTGAACTTAAACCACATTAAATTGCGCTTAAGTCAAGCACGTGCTGAAAATGCCGTCGTGGAAGCGCGCGGGGAGGCCGAGGCCGAGGCGGAGGCATGGAAAATGTCGGTGCGCAGCGGAAACGCAGCGCGCGGCGCGGGTATGTGCGACAGGAATAATGGCGTCTCGCGGGAATATCTTCTAACGAATTTCCATCTGCAGACACCGCGGCTTTAACACGTAACAGCGGCGGCGTAGCCGGCGACAATTGGGAGCTGATTATAATCACAGGCTTGTAAGTAACTCCGATTCCCGGAAACGCAAGCTTACGGCAAATAAGAGTCAGAGGCGATTCGGGCGAACCTGAGATTGTTACTTTGTCTCTCTCTCTCTCTCTCTCTCCCCCTCCCTCTCTCTCTCTCTCTCTCTCTCTCTCTCTCTCTCTCTCTCTCTCTCTTGGGACCTATTTTATTACCTACCTATTTTCTCTTGCATACTTTCTCTACCTTCTGGTAGGTAACCAAAAAGTTTATGTAATATGGAACTATCCAAGACCGTAGATACGATCTGTCAGGTCCTTCTATGTCTGTAGCTGTAGAAAAAAATATTGAAGAAATTAGGAATTATTTTGAACAAAATCCAAATACTTCCATTCGGAAAGCTGTTCAAAAGCCCTTCAAATATCAGAAACAACGGTACGCAGGATTTTAAAACATTTCCTGAACATGTGTCTGCATAAAGTATCTCATCCATTTATAACCGAACGCGCTATGACGGAACGTACGGAATTTTGCAAGATAATAAATGAAATGTTTGAAAATAGAGATCTTCATAAAAAATCGGTAATTTACACGGACGAAGCATATTTCTGGCTAAATGATATTAAAGACAATTGTTATGAAATCCGAAAACGGTGCCAGATTTAGTAGCAGCTATTGAAAAGATCGTCAGTAATATTAAAGACGACACGTTAGTACAAGTTTTTACAAGTTTTCGTAAAAGAATTGAGTTTTGTACAAATTCAGATGCTGCGCACTTCGAAAATATTTATCACTAGCTTATTTGATCATTAGCATATTTTTCATCATTTTTCATCAACAAAATAAACTGATACACCAACATTCCTTTAAATTTTGTTTATATCCATTAAAAAACTGCAGACTTTCCTCCTTTCAACGTAATTTTTGTTTTCATAATAACTGAATTTCAAAATGATAGCTGATTAGTTTCAGCAATTTCCCATGAGACACCCTGTATTATGCATAACTTTTCTTATTATACATATGAAAACTTGTATCATCTTCTTAAATATAAATTTGAATCATTATTAACGCTCGTGGAGGTAACCGTCCCAGGACGCTTAAAACGCATCTGTCCCTTTTTCTCTCCTTGTCTCTCCGAGATGAACACCGAAACAAACGCCAAACTGGAACCGCTTGCGACATTTTCGCACGGCGCGCTCTCGAAAACTTTGAGAGTGCGCTGGAGCGTGGACAACAACGACCGTGGTAATTACGCGATGATAAAAAGCTGGCGCTCATCGAGGAATCTAATATCGCGAGATTTACATTTTTCACGTGATTCGAAGGATAATTTTTTCTCTTTTTACCCGTCTCTCTCTCTCTTTTTATCTTCCGCGCGTAGCTCTCGTAAAATCTGTATTTTGTAAATACTTTACGAATTTCTTTTTAATTAGGACGATTACATCTCCCATCGCGATTCATGCGATTCACAATGAGAGATAAGGCACAATCTATTAGGAATGTCATTTAGTGTGAGTTTTGAGGCTTTTGCAAGATATGGCACTAACGTTAGTTTTGTTAAAGACATTCTGATCACGGCTATTGTTTCTTGATGCTTTAAAATATCAATTTATGATATTTAGTCATTTACTAACAATAGATACAGTAAAAATCGTGTTAATACCACCTTTAAAATGGAGCTTCCTAAAGAGCATTTTTTATATACGTTGCTTTTTTAATCAGAAAAAAATGGCGGTTGAAGGCTGTAGAATTCTGATGGAAACTTATGGTTGCTCCATCAATTAAAACATGTGAGTATTGGTTTAGACAATTCAAAAGTGGTGATTTCAATGTTGACGACAAAGATCGCTCGGGACAATCAAAAAAGCTTGAAAAGGCAAATTTGCAAATATTATTGGACGAAAATCCAGCACAATCCACTTCAGAACTTGCCAGAGCATTAAATGTTAATCGTACAACAGTTACTAACTGTTTATATGATATGGGAAAGATTCACAAAGTAGGAAAATGGGTTCCACATGAATTATCGAAAAATGCCATTGCGAACTGTTTGAACTATTTGCATTTCGTTGATCGCCAGGCAAAAAATGAAGAATCTTTCGTATCGAATTGTTACTGGGGATGGAAAATGGATCCATTTCGATAATCTCGAACGAAAAAAATTATGGCTTGATCCAGGTCAACCAGCAACATCCACTTCGTGGCACGATATTCACGGTTCAAAGGTTTTGCTATATATTTGATAGGATCCAAAACGTGTTGTGTATCATGAACTGTTAAATCCGAATGAAACTGTCACTGCTGGTCGTTATCGACAACAATTATACAAATTGAAGCGAGCATTAGAAGCGAGCAAAAATGATTACCAATTACGAGTAAACGACGCAAAGTGAGCCTTCTTCACGTCACTGCTCGACCTCATGTTGCATTATCAATGAAGTAAACGCTATTAGAGTTGGAATAGAAAGTCTTACCGCACTCCGCGTATTCTACATTGTTCCATCCGATTATCACTTGCCCCGGTCGATGTAACCTGCTCTAGAAGATACACATTTTCATAACTTCGACCAAGTGCGAAAATTTGTTGAAAATTGGATCAACTCCAAAGAAAAATCTTTTCATCGTCGCGGAATCCATCTCTTGCCAGGAAGGTGGGAAAAGGTTGTAGAAAACGCAGGAAAACATTTTGATTAAGGTATTTGTTCATTATCTTGTTTAAGTAAATCAGTTTTTGAGAAAAAGACCTTCAAGACCAAATCACACTCCTAATGCAAAGAGGATAAACAATTAGGCTGTCCCGATTAGAGAGACGCCGCGTTCGCGCTCCGGTCAGGATGTCAAATGAGACGAAACTCGGAGGAATTTAATAAGCGTATCAGCGGCGTGCGAATATATATACAGGGTGCTAAATTTCAAACGTAACAGGTAAAAAATCTCGAAAACTATGAGAGATGTTAAAAAATGCTAAAACATATGTTCCATGATTTTGAAGGGGAAAAAGAATGGCATTGTCAGTTTTTTAATTGGAGGGCATTTTCAAGGCCAGTAATTTAATAATTTTGAAATTTCCAAAGGTCGATAAGTTAACAAAAGTTAGGGCACTATTATAGTAATATATTCTTGATAGTAAATAAAGTAAAAAAGTCTAATACTATTTTTCTCTCGACGAATAGTTAGAGAGATATCGTAAGTTAAATGTTGAAAAAGTTACCAAGTTTTCCTAAAATATTTCAAAAAATATTAGGCAAATAAAAAAATGTTTCAGACAAAAGTTGTTCGAATTAATTGGTAGAAAAGGAAAAGATATAACAAAAAATTGGGCTTTCTATTTAAAAAAATTAAGTTGACCTTCAATTGACCTTGAAAATGCCGTCCAAATAAAAAACTGATAATGCCACTCTCTTTCCCCTTCGAAATCATGGAACACGTGTTTTAACTCTTTTTAATATCTTTCATAGTTTTCGAGATTTTTTACCTGTTACGTTTGAAATTTAGCACCCTATATACGCGCGGGTGGTGCAAGGCCCGCGTGCCGTTTCCCGGAGATTAAGCGACTGCATGCGGACGGAGGTCGCCGCGCGCGCGAGGAAAATGCGCGTAATATCATTCCTCGCGGAAAATTATCCGTCTGTACGCATGTCGTTTGTGTCCTTCCGCCTCTCCCTCCCTCCTCATCACGACGATGCGCGATTGCGTTTTCGAATGATAATGACCACCGAAGAAACCGGGCCGCCATTATCCTAGGTGTCCTGCCGCGGTTGAATCGAAGTAACGTAACATCAGCCGGCAGGATCCCAGCAATACGCTGTTACCTCGCGAGTGGATTCGCGAATGGACTCGCTCCTTCACACGTGTACGTTTGTAAGTATGTTTGCGGATAATATGCCGTTGAAACGTTGTTATCCAGCGGGGAGAGTAATAACAAAAGTGCGAACGAACAGGCATTTCTCGAAGTCGCTGCTCCCTCCCCTTTCAACAGGGAGATAACATTAGCGCTCGTTACTTACGGCGTAGTGCAATAACCACTTATTGATGCCGCGAATTGTTGCGCGCTATCATTTCGAACTGTAAATTTGAGCAACGAACAACGTCCAATTTAGGACGGGCATATTGCACAGCGCTGCAGGCAGAGGTTTGCGGACGATTGGGAAGTGGAGAACGGGCGGTAGCGATGTGTTTGACTGTATTAGCTGGGGGTGTGTTTGCCAGAAGCAAACGGACGAAACCGGTAATTATATTTGACGTCGATTCCTTAAGTACACATCAGTGGCTCAGGGCGGGGTGCGCTATAGATACTACGTCCATCAAAGGGGCGTTATGTATGTACCTTCTGAAGGGTGAAACAGACGTCGGAGATCGGCAAATACTGACGCGTACATGATTGGAAGTTAATGTCGAGCGTGCGCCGAAAATTAAGGCTGCGCCCGTTTGTCTGCTCGCCGCGCTCGCGCTCGCCCATCATCGTCGTCGTCGTCGTCGTCGTCGTCGTCGAGGATCGAATATCGACGTGCGATTGACAGTTACAAATACGGCCGATCAACGAAAACTGATCGTCCTCGAGACGATGGCTTTCCGCGGCTGAAGAGAGATCTTGCCAGGGTAAGAAGAGACGGACGTCTGCGCGAACGTCTTCTCCTCCGTGGCTTGATCGAGTTGATCCGAAATATCGATCAACACAATATACCTCGAGCTCGACGGGCAAACGAGAAGGCTCACTCACTCACTCGTCCGATCTGCGAAACCGAATTGCGGACGCCGAGCGGACGTAGCGATTAAGGATCGACGCTCAGCGTGCGGGACGTTGCGGTTTATTGAGGATCGTAAGTATACGTGTAAACGGTGCGGTGCTTTAAAATAAATACTCTCCCGAGGGAGCGGCGCGCGAGTTTTACGAACGGCTATTTGTAGGCACGTCTTGTACAGGGTGTAACTACCAGTATGATTATAGATAGCATTTAGTAGCAAGTAGGAAGAGAGTGGAAGTAGGAAGGAAGGTAGGTAGGTAGGTAAGTAGGTAGGTAGGCGGAGGTGGGGCCAGTGAACAAGTACACGGTCCGTTGGACTAATCTAAGGATAAGTTAGGCTAGGTTAAACTACACGAGACCACGCTGCTATTAACTGAGCCGGGTTAGAATCCTACCGTTCCGCCAAAAGTTTCCCGGAGTCTGCTAGATATTCCTCGCGTCCTTCTCGTCCTCGCCCGCGCCCGAACTAATAGCTACCGGCATCGTCGCTTTTATTATCGGGAGAATTGCTAACGAACGCTTCGCGCGATGCTCTTGAGCGTGAGATAACGAAGCGAGGATAACACGGCGACAAGTCGCGATGTTGCCCGATGCGATAAGAGAGAAGGAGAGAGAGCGAGAGAATTTCGCCCGCGAGACAATCGAGGTATTGTATTTTTCCCTCCTCCTTTCTTCCATCGAAATTTCGTCCTTCTTGCAAATCACGTCTGTTTACCGAAAGGAAAAAAGAAAGTCACGTCGCTGAGAATTCCGGTGTAATCCCTCGTTAATCCGCTTGCGAAACTCTCACGAGCGAGCCTCTTCCGCGGCCGGTTCGCAGCATAAGAGCGTGATAAGAAAAGCGGGAAATTTTTGCGATTTAATTTTCCTAGATAGAAAGATAACTTTTCTTTACCTGCTCTCATTACCGCGGCGTGCGCGGCAATCCCTCATAGTGTTTTAATTTAATCCTATTATAATTACGCCCGAGGTTAATTGCAATTAAGGGTCGAAGATCAATTAGGCGGTAAGAAGGCGAAAACTGGAACGAGTAATCCCCCCCCCACACTCCCCCTTCGCAGCTCGCAGTCTGCGACCCGACTGGGTGGCGTGTGCTTTCGGGTGGCCTAAGTGGAATGTAGGCATAAATATCTGGCTTACTCCACGAGAGATCCCGAATTAGAATGGCGCGATATACACAGGCTGTTTTAGGAAAAAGAATTCAGGATTTCAAGGGCAAATAGTACTCGCAAAATGGAGGGAAAAAGTCCCGATAAACACGAGTCGAAAGATTCATATTGTCGGAGTTATGAACAATTATTTGTTTCAATTGAAGCGAGTGACTTACTCGCTCCTGTTTTTGTGTTTTCTGATATAATTTGTCTACGTGATTTATTGCCGAAGAGAGTACCATGCTTTGAAAAAGTTCTTAAAAGAAGTCTGTTCACTCTTGCTCGGAATTTAAACAAACATCTACTTTTTTCAAGCAATTATTAGTCACATATCCTCGTAAATAGCGAACAGTCGCAGAGAACTATCACAAAGTTTTCACAGTATGGTAAAACTGACATTTCTATTCTAATCAAGAAACGGCAGGAACGCATCTATGGTGCATCAGAAGCGAGTATAACAAATCGAGTCCATAACTTTGTCGATATTAATTTTTCAACCCATGTTCATTAGGACTTTCTTCTTCCATTTTGCGAGTGCTGCTTGCCCTTGAGTCCTAAGGTCCTTTTTTTAATATCCTATATATACGCTGCTCTTTCCGCAAAAAAGAACATACTTAACGTTAAAGGAAATACGATCTGTCGCCGTGTATGTATGTCTGAGTATCGGATAAATTTAATATAAATCTAATTATGACTATACGATCTTTCCATGCTTTCTTGCCGTTTCCTTTCGTAGGATGATGACGTCTTACGGTCAAAAGACGACGCGTAAGGCGCTTAAGTAAAAGATAAGAATACATTCAACACAACTCCAACGTCACGCTGTTGAAGCGCGCAGGTGGAGGTGGCGGGTGTAATTCCTATTCGGGTCCAAACATATCGATCAAGAAATCCAGCTCGCGGACATCGAAGCCGCGCTCTTAAAGAGCCCGTAATGCCCGGCATAAATCACGCCTTTGGGGCGCAATTCGTAACGTTGAAAACTTGGGCTCTTTGTCAATTTAATCCGAAGTTTCCGCGAAAACATATTTTTCAGATAATAACTCAGTCCCGACGCCTTTACCGAACCTCCGCCTGCACATTCATATCCCGGCCTCGTAAATCAAGGAGCGGTCTTACCGCAAGGGTTTCCATTAGTCCCGGCGTAAAAATCCGCGGATGACAAATACGATTGTTTCAGCAACTCACCTGCAACACACGTAAAGAAGAAAAACGAATTACAACCAGACTGTAATATTCGCGTCGCTCGCGCGCGCGCGCGCTTGTGCGATGTAATCGCCGCGTCAGATTTCAAGGCTCCTTTATTGTTACTAATTTAATCGCGTTAACTCCCCTCCATCTGCCGCGGCATTCATTCGCGAATTCGGGCTGGCGATACTTTCTTGCGTCATTTATTTCCGCGTTTGTGCGCACAAAGTGTGCGCGCCTCACATGGCAGGGAGAGAATACGTCCGCCGCGTCATTCCGTTGTTAATTACATGCTTATTCGGATATAATGCAATACGTTCCCTCGCGTGTTAAATCATTATTGTTCTTTGTACTTTATAATCAGCGATATTATCCGCAATATCCCGCATTAATTACAGCGACGGTTTACGCGATTACGCGGCTCTCATCATCCGCTCGCACGCGACACACTGCCGTCGCTTCTCGAATTCCTCAGAGGCATTTTCTTACTCACACGCGCGCGCGTTTCCCCGAATTTATTTTACATAACCCACTGTCTCTCGCCGGTGCGCGAGCCCCCGGATAACAATTTAAACGTATAAAACTCACCCTCACCACTCTCGCTTGCTTCGCAAAGTAAACAAGCACTCGGCGGAGTTTCCTCCCTTTTCCCGCCAACAGCGTTCTTCAATCCCCGTTTGAAACATTTTTAACGAGAAGCAAACAAAAGTAATATCGCCTCGTTTGCGTCGTAATTAAAACGTAATTTCCGACTGCGAAAGATACTCAAAAGTTACAAACCAGTCGGGAGACATGACGCAAAGGAAATTCGAGCTTATCGCCTGTTCGTGTAACAATCGAACTTCGCCTCGCACAGTCCCCTCTCCCCATCCCCGCAGTCCTTCGTACCCTCGCGCGTTTTAACATTTCCTTCGGTTTTTCCCAATTCTCCGCCTGCCGCCACTTCGCAGGTTGCTCCTTCGACAGCAGTCAATATCGTCTATCGACTCTCAACGTCGCACAGTGGTTCGAAACACAAAATTTGCGAAAAAAAATATTTATTTGATAAATATTGTAAATCTATTAATACTTTATTATTTATTACTATAAAAGTAGGGAACTTAAATGCATTAACTTGAAAAATTGTAATTCTTTTGAAAAATAATACCGCATATTTAACATATAAGGTATATTACTATTACTATTATCATAATAACTAGATTATTTTTATCTTTTTAACGTTTTATTATTTTTTTTATCATTTTATTAAAAAGTATGTTTTTTACTAATTATCTTCTTCTGAACATTCATCTTCTTCTCTGTTTCATGTGAGAACTTAGATTCTTCTTTTAATTCTTTTATTTAATTTGAAGATATATCAATTAATTTTAAAACTTCAAAATTTAGATAGCGTTCCCCGCGAAAGAGACGGTGAGATTTCGCGCGAGACGTCGCGAGCGTGAGTGAGACGGCGCAAGGCCGAGAGAAACAACGCGATATTAGCGCGCGTCGGCATCGAAAAATTGTTGTTACTTGAAAAGTTGCAAGTAACTGCAGCCAAATTAAAGTTACCCATTTTCTTTGAACATTATATTAAATATTTATAATAACCTTTTTCGTTCCTAAGCGTTCCTTCATTTCGTATGGAAAATTTAATTCGAAAATTGTTCAAGTTTTAAGTACTCTTATTATGTATAATGTTGTAATGCACTTAATAATAATTGATGTGTTTCGGCAACATGTAATTTTATACATTGAGGTATACTTATAAACAGTTTACATACCGCGTTACTACATTTCAATAATAAAAAAAAATATCAAATTTTAAAAGGTTCGAATTTCAATAGTAAAATTGAACACTTAACTTAGTCATAAAATGTTAAATACTTTATGTCCAATAAAACTTTTTAAATAAGTCCTTGGAAAAGGGCGTGTAGTTCAGTTGATAGCTTATTAGTGGAAGAACATAACATAAAAATTTCGAAGCTTGAGAACAAAGTCGAAAATTTGATTATTTTTCGCGTTTTTCGCCGTTCGAACCATTGTGCGTCGTTTCGCGTAGTTATTGTTATACGCGCGCGAACTCTCCCGACAATCACGAGACACGCGCGATGATTTCCGGCAGGAATCCCGGAGAGTCGCTGTACAGAGTGTGACGTCAACATATAGGTCAGTATGACGAGTTGTCCCTATTCGGACGATAATGCAGAAGTTGTCGAAAAAGTCACTCGTTGGCTTTGTTGATAATTATATTTGCAGTGTTCCTAGTCATGACGAGTGCAATTAACTTTGCACCGTGATCGTTATGGTAGTTTTGTCGATTGTTTATGAGGGACAGGAGTCGGGCCTCATTGAATTAAAAAAGATGTGTGAGAAATATACATTATGGATTTAAACAGAGTAATAGATAAGGAGATAAATAATACAGCATATTTTTTTGTTTTACATAATTTTTTAATTTCTTTCTTGCGTTGGAAAGTTCGATAGGAATTGTAGATTAGGAAGAACGGTGTAGAAATATTTAGAAGTCTTATATAATATATTCCATCCATGTTTCTACAAAAATCGACCATAAACGCAGTATAAATATTGATTGCAACTTAATCGACGACAACTACAAGCAATACATTTTCAGTATATCATAGTCTTTTATCTTGATGCCTCTTTTATCGGAAATATATTGATAGTTGTCGTCAATCAGAAGCGATATTCTGCAGAAATATGGATGGAATATAGTATATAAGACTTCTAAATATTTCTATACCGTTCTTTCTAATCTCAATTCCTGTCGAACTTTTCAACATGAGAAAGAAATTAAGAAATTACGTGAAACAAGAAAGTATATGTTGTATTATTTATCTCTTTAACTATAACTCTTATTTCTTCTGCTTAAATCCGTAATGTTTGTTTCTCAGTTTCATTTCTTTCATTCAATAAGGCTTGACTCCTGTCATGAACAGTCGATAAACTATCATAACGATCACGGTGCAAAGTTAGTTGCACTCGTCTTAACTGGGAGCGCTGCAAATATCATTATCAACGAGTGATTTTTTCGGCAACCTCTGCATTGTCGTTCGAATGGGGACAGGCAACCCCGTCATACTGACCTATATGTTGATATTATCCCCTATACGCCCACCTCGCGGAAGAAGAAAGTAGAAGGAGCTAGATAAGGGCGAACAAACGCGAGTACGCTCAGTAAATCCGCAGAATCGGCACGAATCAATCATATGTAAAGCGACGGCGGCTGCGGCGGCGATGGTGGCAGAGCCGATAAATCTCGGCGGGCCAATAAAATCGTATCAATCAGTCGGGGCGGGCGCGGATGGTGCTTTTTCGAGACTGACATCTCCTCGAGAAGTTCTCTCTCCGCAGATGTGCTCGTCCCCGCTCGTCGCCGACGACGGACGAGATGAAGCGGGCGAACGTCGAGAGATCTCTCGAAATCGACCGGCGGCGCGGGGGAAAAAGGTCGACGAAACTTCATTTCTACGGGTGTTCGAGGCGGCCGAGGAAAATGACGAAGGAGGACAGGCGAGGAGACCGCGAGCGAGAGCGAGAGCGGCAAGGAGAGACGGCGAGTCGAGGTAGGGAGGGAGTTGCACAGGGTGAAGCGCGGAAAGTTTCGCTACCCGGCCTGCAGCATCCTCTCTCTCTCTCTCTCTCTTTCTCTCTCTCTCTCTCTTTCTCTCTCTCTCTCTCTCTCTCTCTCGTCGACGAGTCCCGTCCCGTCCCGCGTCACCTTATGTGAGATACATGCCGACGCAGTTGCCGTATCGTTTCCAGCGCGCTAAAGTATATCCGGAGGGGAACGAGAGAGCGGCGGGACGCGAATCTGAAAGGCGGTCGCGCATCGATTTCTCCCCGCCGCGGCGGCCGGCCAGTCGGCTGGCCGCTGCGAAAGATTTCCCCGCGCTTTGTCGAACGTCGCTCGAATGACCTCTCTCGAAACGCCGCGCGTAACACACTCGCTTCGCTCTACGATGAATCTCGGAGTCCAATGGATTCATCTCGCCTCGCAACTGGCCGCGCCGCCGACAGAACCAGCCGCCTCCTAGTAAAGGACGACTCCTTTGCGAACCTCGCAAAGTAGCACGCGATCGACGCGATCGACGCGACGACACCCCCCGCGAGCTGCGAAAGAGGGTGCGGGAGGAAGCTTCGACCCTCCGCGCGAAAGGACTCGTTAGACTCGGCGTATTCGTGTCTCGTGAGTCGAGTGAAACGATGCGGACATAAGCTGCCGCCGCCACCGCCACCACCACCACCACCACCACCATCACCACCACCTTCTCCACGACCATCTTTTCGAGGCGCCCCGCCGACCACGCAGGTCGCGGCAGTAACTTTTAATTCGCGTGCCCGGTGCCGACCAATCTGTGTCGCGCGCACCCCTATTACTCCTGATAAGACCCAGGGGGTAATTTATTTGCCGAGCACGAGGGATGCCATCACGCGACCCCTTCTTACGTCTCGCTCCTTTCGCGCGTCGGCAAAAAGCAGCGGGCGGGCCGCGCGAGCGGTGCGTAAAATGGGAAGAGGTATGCGAGGTGTTTCCTCGCTAATGGATGCCTCTCCAGCCGTAGTCTCCTCCTGATACATTTAGCGCGGCCCGCGCTTAGCGAAATAACACCCCCGAAACGTGGCCGACAAATACTCTAATTCGCGGAGGATCTCGCGGTCCATTTGGCAGTTTCGTCGGTGAGTCAGCGAGGCGTTTTATACGCGCGAGTAATATCATGCCGCCGGAGCTCTCAACCCTTTGCGTCCTGAGCGAGCGCCCTGTGGCGGCCACGTCATCCGAAGTCTCTTGTAAAATTCGAGGAACGTTAAACGGCGGTGCTTTTCGGATTTTACTTGTAAGTCGAAACTATCCACCCCGCGCTAGTTGCAAATTTTCTTCTTCGATTCGTTGCTGTCGTTAACGTTGCTCGAATTCTCAACGAGACCTGTGAACGCGTGATTGATATACAGGGTGTCCAGAATCTTTTTTCATTTATTTATTAATAATGTACGAGTCTGAATCCTTTGGTGTACAATAATTGAGACAATAATATAACGAATAAGAAGGGAATACAATAAAAAGGGAAAAGAGTGAGAAAGGAAGAAGAAAGAAAAAAAGAAAGAAAAAAGGAGAAAAAAATTCCTTTTATCTTCCTTCCCTTCTCCCCTTCCTCCCCCTTTTCTTTATATAAAGTTATAGTCACATTTTACGCATTGTTATGGTACAGATTAATTTGGACTTAAAAGTATTGTACAAAGTGAACCGATAAAGAATCTTTTGGAATCTTTTGAAAACAGAAAATGATGAAGATTAATCAGATCAAACTAAAAAGAATAGTCATGTATCATTTCGCAAAAATCGCAATAGTTATTAAGTTGAATGATTAAAAATGATCATATTTAGAGGCTCTTTTAATGAATAACTTGAAAATTTGCCTACTTATTTGTAAAAATTTGAACTTTGAACTCTGATTTTTTAATCTGTCGGTAGGCACAATATCCGTTATATAATTGTAGATTAGATTCTGAACAAATTCGGAACGGAAAAGTCCTTTATCATTTTGCAAATAAGTAGGCAGATTTTCAAGTTATCAATTAAAAGAGCCTCTAGATATGGTCATTTTCAATCATTAATAACTTAATAATTATTCTGACTTTTGCAAAATCACACATGACTTTTCTTCTCAGTTTGATCTGATTAATCTTCGCAATTTCTCGTTTCCAAAAGATCCCAGATGTACCCTATACATCGTATTGCCGTCCAAAATTCCCTAGAAAATTGAAAAAACGACAACAACCACAATAAGTTCAAGGATGAAATTTCAAACTAGCGCGATAATTAGTTTATTTCTAGTTTGAATTAAAAAAAAACAACTTGTAAGGCGCACCACAGCGATTCACGAGCGCCCTTTGAGCGCAAAGGGTCGAGAGTGCCCGACGAAAATAAAATAAAATAAAAATGTTGCATCAATTAAATTTCGGTTCCCTCAGAGTTCTTCCTCTCGCTCTCGCACTCGTGACAGCTTTAAAGAAAGACCCCATGCTTTGATCGAATCAAGCGCAACGGATTGAAATTAGAAGAAAGCTCCGTTCGGCTGTTGAGGGAATCCAAATGACTCGTCACTGTCGAGCCATCCATTTCAACGTGCCTTTCTGTGGGCGCCGCAAGACCCGAGAAATTGTCTGACAATGAGCGAGAGAGCGGTAGATGAGACCAGAAGGGGTTCCCCACTGTAGTTCCCTCTCACCGTGATGTGATCGATGATCCCGCGCAGGACATCGCACCCTTCCTCCTGGTTTTGTGCTTCTCACTATGAACTTCGCACGCATTCCGTAGCCGCGCGTATTAGCGGGCGGATTTTAATTACTTCCCGTACGAACCTTTATTTCGTCGTCGGGGGAGGGGGGAGGGAGAGATGTAAAGCCAACAGTTGTAAACCCATAACGAGCTCTTGGTCGAAAAGGATAGGAGAGGAGAAAAGGAGTATGAAAGAGACATGGGCAAATTCGACGGTAACTAATACACGGCGGACTCACGCGGATGTCAGACGTTCATGAACATTTCCGCGGAAAGAGCACGGAGAGTCAGTGCGGAATAAAATTAAAGAAAGGAACAAAAAGGAAGAAAGTTCTTACGAGCAGCGAATAAAATAATTTTCCTCGTAAATCTGTTATTTCCCGGCAAGCACACGCCGCGTAAAACGAAATACGGAAAATACGCGGCCGTACGAAGAGTACAGCGTAAAAATCTTTGAAGGAAAAAAAAAGAGAGAGAGAGAGAGAGAGAGAGGACGCGCGCGCGCGCGCGATTTAATTCTTCGCGGGTGTTCTTAATAAATCTGCAAAAACAGAGAATGTCGTCTCTTGAAGCGCGAATACGCGACCGGCGGAGCAGGATCGCGCTGGAATGCGGGGAAAATGCAACCGTGACAGGACGAGAGGGAAGAGTGGACGAGGAAGGTGTTACGACGACGACGAGGAAGAAAAATTGTATGAAGCGTAATCGCTGCTTCAGCGTAAGCGAATGTACCTCGGGGCCGCCGGAATCGTTTTCATCTTCAAACGCAGTTAGGATTTCATTACGCGATATTACGATTGCCCGTCGCTATCGTCACGTACCATAAAATCGCCTCCGCCTGACTCTCGCTCTCTCGCCCTCTCCCACTTTCACCCTCCCTCCCGCCCCCTCTCGCATTCTCTCATCGCCTATACGAGCGGATACGCGTTTATGGAAAACGAACGTTTGTTTCCCGTAAGTGTGATTTGATAGTTCTCTTGAATGTTCGTAGCCGGAATCGCTGATTCGCCGACCGCCGTGATGTGTTTTACCAAAATTGTCGATCGCGATTGAAATATTCAATCGTTTGGTTAACGTGCTCATCGCGCTATCGATTGTAACCGTTAAGTGTAATAAAAATGGCCGACGCTAATGTATAACCGACATACTTGAATTCTTAATTCATTCTCCTGGAATATTTAAGAGGCTTGTTTCATAATAAGACAGCGAGACGCGAGCGAAATTCAAAAGCGCGGAATCTTTCACGTGTTGCCTCGTTTCGTCTCTCGTTTCGTTTCATCGATAATAAAAATATTAATACGTACATACTGAGTGATTATTCAACGACTGAGAAGCCGGTAAGCGGATTAACGTTACATCAGCCGCGAGATAATTATTCTCCAAATATATCTCGGGACTATATATCTCGCGTTTTCTCGCACGTTTGCCGAAGATTATTCGCGCGGATTTTGACGTTTGCCTGTAAAATAATATCAATAAATTACAAACTGATGTGTGTGTGTGTGTGGAAAATCCGTGCGAGCGCAAATATTTCTCCGCTCCTCTCGCGCCCAACCGAAGGCAAAGAGGCCAGCTGCATTACCGCCTGCAGAAAACTGCATTGCGAGCAGCTGGTAGAGAACTGACATTTACTAGCGGCCCGCTGTTAATCGAGTTCAACGCGCCCTCGTACAACGATAACCTGTTTTTCTGCGTCGCGCGCGTGTGCGTACGCCGCCGCCGCTGCACCGTTGCAAGGAATAATCCTCGACCGATAAACATAGCCGACTATTGGCGTAATGCAAAGCCGTCATTTAAAAAAAAATATTCAATTCCCCGTCGAAATCCGATCGGCGCTCAGTGGAGAAATTACTCTTCCGAGATTACGGGGTTATCTGTATATCAAATAACGATCCAACGCACGCGGATTTAATTGCAGTGTTTGCCGTCAAAGCTGCGCCAAACGGCGGGCGATAATTTACGTCGCGTATAATAAGATTATTCTACGCAAAATTTATATCAATTGCATCGCATATAGACGCAACTATTGATCGCCCTGTAACGTGGTTGCGCACAGGACGAAAACGTCGCTCGCGAAAATACCAGTCCGGCGAAAAGGAAGAGAAAGAGATGAGAAGGGAGAGAAAAGGGAAGGGAGGGAGGAATTTTATCGCCATGTCGATGAGATGTACCTTATCCTCCTCACGAATATCCGAACGCGAATTGAACGATCGTCCCTCTCGCGCACGTTGGAAATTCGCGGATCTTTATCGGCGATAAAGTCGGATATTCCCGCGCTTCGCGTTTTGTATTATTTGCCGAGGCGAGGGCGAGGGCGAAGGTACGCTCAATCGGCAGACGGTCCCATCGGCAGGCGCGCCATCGATCCCCGAGATTTTCGGCGAAGCAGCCCTTTACGATCGGTTAAATCGGGAATTTAATGCGCGACACGAAATATCCTAACGCGCGCGTTTTATTGGCGCCTTCGATCGCCGTCTCTTCGGCCGCAAACGCGATGGTCGTCCCCATCATGCCGTTATTGCCCCGGCGTGATCTTATCTCATTAACGTAACACACACTCCTAATCTTCCCGTTGATTAGGCTCCATATTTACACCCGGCAAGAGAGGAGAGAGAATCGTCATGCCATTGTCATCTTCACGCGATCGGATACGCGATAGCGCTGTGTGTGAAATTCTGCGTTTTCAACAATTTCGCCGCACTTACCGCCGTTGCTGTTGGGTTATTCGGAAAATAATTTCGGCTTTTTACATGAAAATGAATGACGATATTTTTAACGAAAAGAGAAGTTTTATTCTGTTAAGTATTGACCATTTTGTTCTAAACACCTTTTGCCATTTTTGAAGTGACATAACATGATTCCACGCTCGTAGAACTTTTGGTCCTTATTGGCAAAAAAATTGAATCAAGTGGTTTTTGACACCTTCATTTGAATCGAAATTTTTACCATCCAAAGAATTTTGCAGTGACCGAAAACAAGTGATAATCGAATGGTGATCAAGTGAATATGGTCGATGCGGTAGGAAATCTCATCCAAGCGCTAACAGCTTCTGGCGAGTCGTTAAACTTGTGTGAGGTCTGGCGTGTTGTCATGATGAAACACAACACCTTTTCTGTTCGCCAACTCTGGTCTCTTCTGCTTGATGGAATCATTCAATTTGTCCAATTGATGATAATATACATTCGAATTAATCGTCTGGTTATTCGATAGCAGCTGAAAAAAAGTCATTCGTTTCCAATTCTACCAAACAGAGAACATCACCTTATTTTGATGGATATTAGCTTTCGACGTGCTTTGAGCTGATTCATCACGTCTGCTCCATGATCCTTTGGGTTTAATATTGTTGTACACAATCCATTTTTCGTCTCCAGTCTCAGTTTCTGAGTCACTTCAGAAATGGATCGTTTTCCCCACGTTTCAACAACAAATCGCAGATGGTAATTTCAGCAATTTCTCGTGTCGTTAAATGATGATTTGCGTCCACCAATGCCTTTATTTGGTCTTCTATCAGCTTCAACTGGTCTTCTAGAATGTGATGCATTTTTGAGATCGAAATTCCCAGAACGAAATTTCGAAAACCAATTTTAACACTGGCGTTTAGTCAACACATCCTCTCCATACACACGGCACACAATTTTGTTTTTGCTTGCGCTGCATTTTTGTTCTTACGGTAGTAAAACAGCAAAATATGACAAAAACGCTCACGTTGGTTTTCCACTTTTGATGCGACACCAAACAGAAACAACTTGACATTTCAGACAAAACAACTTGAGACTCCGAAACAACTTTTCTTTTCAAATAAGGCTTGAAAGCTGTGCGTTGTAAAAATGTAAAACGATTTTCTGATTTAGAGCGAGGTTAATTGCTCAAAAAGGCAACTAACACCATTTATTTGAAAAAACCGAAATTACTTTCCGAACAATCCAACGTTACTCTTCCGTCGCGCTACTATCGACACCGTTGTTATCTTCCTCTTGTATACTTTGTAACGTTGCTCTGCGCGAACCACTCTGTTCCGCGATCATAAAAACGGGACGATAAAAATGTGAACGAGGATCGCTGCTTGTCGCTCGCTCCGCGCCGCGCCGGCGAGCGAAAAACACCCCGAAATGCGAACCTGGGAGATAGGCCGCCGAGCCCTATTCTTATTTACATCGCGCTAATCCGTGCGAAGGAAGCCACGATGGGGTAGCTAGGCCGTAAAGACCGCACGCTGCTGCTGACGAGTCGCGCTTACGGCGATTTACGGCGATTTACGGCGAGTAAAATAGTAAATTATCGAATCGGCCGGGCCGAGCCGGACCCGGCTAGTGCGACGATCGCGGCCGGTCTCTCCTTTCCGCGGCGAACATTTATTAGGCGCGAAACGACGGCGCGCCTCGGAAATTAATGGCGCATCCGGCGCGGCGGCCCGCCGCGGCCCCTCACGATATAAAATATTTCGGACGAGCCGGGGACCCCGTCGTTAACGCGCCGCTACCTAGAACTGGCCTATCTCGTTAGCGAGTCGATCGTTAAGATCGTCGGCTGGACGACGTCGCGCGATCTCCCCGCTCGGCTTTTACCCAATTAGGTAATCGATATCTCTCCCGCAGCAGCGCGTGAGCTTTCGATACCAATCTCCCGGCTCGACCGACGAGGTCGAGGGACCGATAACACCCGGCCCCGCGAAAGCGCTCACCAATCTAGTTCCCGTGTCCTTCTCACGCGAGAAAGAAAAGAAAAGAGAAGAAGAGGAGAAGAAGGGAGGGAAGAAAAATCCTGGCGACGCGCCCGAGCGAACTCGGACAGCAAATTTTTAACCGAGAGCCAACTTCCTGGCGCGGGAAAGAAAGAAATTATCGGCTCGCTGTGAGCGTCGTTCGTTTACCTTGCGCGTATAATCAGCGCGTAGAATCACTGCAGTTTCCCCGTCTGCCATTTTTCCCCGAATGGAACGGTCGCCACGATGGCGGCCGCTTTTCCCCGCGCGTTATAGCCCAGGAAACTTGATTTACATAATTAATTACCCGGCGCGGTGCGAACACGTCGCGTTGCGTAAAGGCAAGCGCGTTGCGCAAGTCGCGACGGGAGTCACACGCTAAGTTTACGGTAAAGGTAAACTTAAAAAATACCGCTTATCACTCCGCATCCACCGAGAGAAACGCGGATGTAGAGAGCGAGAGGCAGAAAAAAGAGGTTCCCTCCAGTTCCTCTCCTCCCATCCGCCGGCGCGGGCGGCGAGGGGGAAGAGAGGCTCGAAGGCGCGACGTGTCCCGGAGATTTACACAAGAACTTTCCCACCCTATTGAATCGCGACGGAAGCCCCGTTGAATCGCCATCGGAAAGAGACAGGTGGTACGAGTCGCCTTATCGTCTTATCACAATTCGCTCGCTCGAGGCAGCTTCCCGACTCGAGACGGCTCTTCGACGCGCGTTAGTGATCCGTGCGATCGACCGGACGTGTCTCTCTCTCTCTCTCTCTCTCTCTCTCTCTCTCTCTCTCTCTCTCTCTCTCTCTCGTCCTTCATGATCCAACAGCCGGGGGGGGAGGGGGACAACTTATGTTCGCGCGCCGGCCATCCGAGGCCGCTATAATCCCAGAATTGACGCGCGGCCGCGACGACACCGCCGCGCCGCCGCTCAGATCGCCGTCGATCGCCGGGCGTATCCGGTAACCTCACCACACAATGCCGCGTCCGCCTTATTTATAGGGCGATAAAAATTTAAATAAATTTCCCGTCGCGCGCGTGCGAGCGAGCGAGCGAGCGAGCGACGAGGACCTCGTCCCGCGTCGAAGGGTTGCTTATTTATTCACTTAATGCGCTCTGAGCCTCCTTTTTTCACCTCCCTCCTCGTCTTCTTCATGCCGCTCGTCCGGCCTCGCATTCTCAACGCGCGGCCGTTGTTGCTCGATTTTCGGCGGGGTTTGAGACCAGCCCGGGCCGACCGCGCGCGGGGACCGAGAGAGGTCCGTCCGCGACGACGACGCTCCACGAGAGGCGCGGCAGTAAATTTTCACCCTTCCCCCGGCCGAGCTGTAAATTCACCTTCGCCTTTCAATAGAGCTTCACGCTTCTGCAACGGAAGGAGCGCCGATTCTCGCACGCGCACAGCGAGAATCACAGGCGTCCTCTGGCCGTTCGCTTGCTGCGAATCCTTTTTCTCCCGCTACGTACGCGGCCGCTTTCCGCTGGTTTTATTAGTCATCGGCGACGGCCGATGGCGATGGCGATCGCGCTCGCGTCGCGATGGTGGCGATGATGACGATCGCTTCTGGTAGCGCGACGCTGCTGATGGTGGAGGAGCTGATGGTGTTGGTGGTGGTGGTCGTCGTAGTTGGGTTGGTGAAGGTGACGCGAGGACGAGGATCCCGGTGACACGGTTGTTGGTAGTGGTGGCGACGCTGCTCCCTCTCTCTCTCTCTCTCTCTCTCTCTCTCTCTGTCTCTCTCTCTCTCTCTCTCTCTCTCTCTTTTCCTCTGGTAGTGGTGGTGGTGACGGTGGTGGTGGCGGTGATGATGGTGGTGGTAGTGGCGGACGGATCTTCTCACGAGGAAAGAGAGCCACGTAGTGGTAGGAGACGCGTCCCCGGGCAAGGCTGCGGCAGGATCCAGCGTCGTTTGGGCGTGGACAATATTTATGTTGAATTCTTTCGAGCATCTCCCACCGCGGCCGAATGTTCCTTTTGCCGATGTGAGCGACTCCGCGCTCCGACTCTGATTTCATTCGCATCTTTCGCTCTTTTTCTCTTTGGCTATATATATATATCTCCCCCCTCTTTCTCTCTCTCTCTCTCTCTCTCTCTCTCGTTCTTTCTCGCGCATTCCGTCGCTCCTCCACCGTGTACACATACGACGCGCCTCTTCTTTGCGGCCGGTCAGTGATGGACGTTTTCACTTTTCGCTCAGGTTCGACTCGACTTGTTCTACTAGAAAGTGGATACAGGCGGCCCCAGCAAGACGAGGCTTCGCTATTTTCGAACAAACTAGACCATGTTTTCTCAATTCGTCCGCTTGCCGACGGAGGTTTTCTCTTGTATAATATATGACAAATAAAATTGTTCATATATTATACCCGGGGAAAAATTTCAGCTCGTATAACTGAGAGGCAAAAACTTAGTGAAGACAAGTGATGTCTTTGTGTTAGCGTGATTGAAAACATTCATCTGTCGAACATTCAACTGTATTAAAATCCGACTGAGAGAAACCTCCTATAAGAATCTTTCCATCTCTATATAACCAAGTTTTTTCATCCGCTTTTTACAAAAAAAATATTGCTTTTTTCATGTAAATTCCTTTCAATTGTATTATATTTGCCAATAACGCAGAAATGAACCCTTTAAAGTTTATCTTACTGAGTAAGATAAACTTTAAAAGGTCGGTGGCATTAACGTTACTTTGGTTTTAAACGAGACTTAAATATATGTGTATGTTTTTATATATTCAGAGAGAAAGATAAAGATAGATTTAAGTGTCACTTAAAACCAAAATAATGTTAATGAAACTGAGCTTAAGAAAAACATAATGTTTGTAATAAAATTTTTTAGCAAATATTTTTAACAATAAATTTCATCTACTATAATACAAATCATAAGAAACAGAAGGATAATAAATTATGACAAAATGTAGATATATTCCTGGATTCCAAAATACTATAGTAATTTTTACTGTAAAATTTCTGCCTTAATTCAACTACATAAATGGAGTTACTTTTACCACTGAAACTTTTAGAACTGAAAAGGTTCTGTATTAAATATGCTCGGTCGCACTAACTCTTTATATCTTGAATTAATTTACCTAAAATCTTTTTATTAAATTTTTGTGTAATTAAATAGCTTTTGACACACTATAAATATAAAGAATAAAAAAATAAATTTTATAACAATTTAGTGATTTTAAGGTGATACAAATACTGACAGGAATGTAAGGTAAAACACAGAAGAAAGTTCAAAAATACAGGGTGTCCTATTTTAAATAAACCAGGCAAAAATCTCGAAAAATATAAAAGATACCAAGAAACATTTCGGACAAAATTTGTATAGTTTTAAAGGGGATATAAAACAATTATATCATTTTGTTTACAGATGGCGCTACTTTCAAAATATTCATTGATCATTACTTTTCTTAAATGGAAATTCCAATTCTTTATTATATCATCTTTTTCTACCAATTAATTTGAGCAACTTTTGTCTGAAATAATTTTTTATTTGCCTATTTTCTGAGATATTTCAGGAAAACTTGGTAACTTTTTCAACATTTAACTTACGATATCTCGCTATTTGTCGAAAGAAAAAATAGTACTAGACTTTTTTTATTTTATTTGGCATTGTTACAATAATGCCCTAACTTTTGTTAAGTTATCGACCTTTGGAAATTTCAAAATCATCAAATTAACAAAAGTCAGGGCGCTATGATAACAATATATTCTTGAAACCAAATAGAGTAAAAAAATCTAGTACCAGTCTGTCTGAAACGTTTCTTGGTATCTTTCACATTTTTCGAGATCTTTGCCTGGCTCATTTCAAATGAGACATCCTGTGCATGAACGTTTATGCAGACGCGGTGCTTTTAAGTACCGTCAGGATATAAAGGGTTAAAGTGCGTCGCGCATCTCCCATTGCTTCACACGATCCCGCACGCGCGATTTTCGGCCAGACCTCGAAAGGACTCGGTCAGATGCGTCCGCGTTCGACCGAAGGATAATTCAGCGGGGAGGTGGTATGACGAGATCCACAACGATGGCGGTGTGGATGGGTTCCTCTGCCACGGACAGAGAGGGAGAGACAAGGACAAGGCTGCGAACTCGGCGTGTCTGGGCGTGGACAATATTTATGTCGCGATTTCTTCGATCCCCGCGCTTCCTCCTCCAGAATTCCAGAAGGTGTTGTTGAGAATTCCGGCCGGTGACTCGGCGGCAGACACTCTCGGCAGACGTCACGACCGAGCTTAAAGTCTGAGCAGCTGGTCGACGATTTAATTACCGTGACTCTCCAGACGCGACGGCATGCCACGCTCGAATTATCCACGATTGGCCCATAATCGGGCAGAAAAATCCGATATTTTATACTGTCTAAACATCGCTCTCCTCCCTCTCTCTCCCTCTCTCTCTCTCTTTGGTCGCCTGTCTGCCTCGCGCGCGTGTCGGACCTTCGAACCTTCGCCGACCTGCTGAATACGTCAGCGTTATAATCATTAATAATGGATGAATCCCATGTAAAACAGCCGCACGCAGGCGCCCCCTCGCAGCAATCGAATCTTTTTCCACGCGTACGCTGGATATATCGGCTGACGCGATCGCGCCGTAAATTTTTCCGCTCCTATCTCGATAGGGCGGCGGGACAGGAATTACCCTTTTCTAGGAAACCTTTCCCGTGCTTCCACGAGGGCGGGGACGGGGTGCTAAGAGAGTTTGGGAAGGGCAGGGGGAGGGTGGGGAGGAGGTTGGAGACCGAACGATAAATTTGTAAAACCAATTTAAGGCTCGCCCGTGTGTGTACAGGCGAACCGCGCCCTGTCCGCCGTCGCGCGCGACGCCGTTCCCCGGCGCTCCTTTTATCTCTGCACTCCGGAGCGACGTATCAACTTTTTATCTCGACCGAGACAATTCGACAACGGCCATGCACGCTCGCGCTCTTATAAGCCTGGGCCGGATCGCGCGAAGGAGTGTATTTCAAGATCGCCTAGAAGCCGCGCGGAGGACAACGGAAAAGCGTGACCATGGCGGCGCTCTTATCCCCTCGCCCTGCCCCGAGGGGGGGGGGCAGGGGCCGCAGCTTCGTCTTCATCGTGGTGAACACGCGTATGTAAAGCCGATCTGTACTATCCCGATAATACCGCCGAAAACATCGATGTCGTCCGATAAAGCGTGGTCGAGAGACGCGACGCGCGTATCGCGAAGGAGACACGCGATTTGTCGGACCGTACGCGTGTAATTCGTATTTGCAGTCGCAGATCGCGACACGTAATAATGCCAGGCCCAGCGATATCTCCGCCGAGACGCGCCGGGATGTCGGGGATAATTCAATACAATGGAACGGGAACAAGCAAAGTCGTGTCTCTCTCCGCTCGGAGGCGGCGCGCGGGGCGGCGGAGCGCGCGGCGAGATATGCCGCGATATAGAAGATTTATACTTTCACCTCGAAGCGACAGAACGATATTGGTTATTCCAGAGTGTCGATATCGTAGGTGCCGCGTTATTTATCACCATGGACGAGATAGTTTATTGTTAATACGTGTTACTCGCGCGACGAGCTGATTGGGAGAGGCCGGCGCGCCGCCGCCAAGATACGCCGCGCTAATAATGATTCCGCGACCAGAAAATAGAAGGGAATGTATCGTATGTATAACGAGTGTGTGTGTATGTGTGTGTGTGTGTGTGTGTGTGTGTGCGAACACATAGGATCACCGTGTCATCTGAAGTGACACGTCGTTCGACAGCGAGACGATGTCGATGTGAATCTCTTTAACGCGATCGCAATTTCATGAGTTCTCTCTAACTCGGATAGAAATATTAAGCAGGACTATTCGAGTAATTCACGTGATTGGTCGACCCGCAACCTGACGAGAGCTAATTAAATAAGTTTTCGAGAGGAGATAAAATGACAAAATCAGGCCACAAACGTATCGGTTTCCTGCCGGACACTTTGCACGTATCGTTATAAACCGTTATTGATAGGTCCGCGACTGGAATTCTCCCAATCTATCTGGAAGCAGAAGACTCTTCTGCCATAAACATTAAATAAGTGGTGACACGATTAAAGCACTTTGTCGATAGAAGAATTCGGTCACACAGAAGCGTTTTGCGGGTGAAATTTATTCGAGGAATATCATTAAAATACCTCCGAAACATCCTCCGGATATTTGAGAAATCTAAGTCTTTGTATTTGAAAAATATAAATATAGTAAAACCTGATTTCTCTTTTATCACATCCAAAAAAAAGTAATTTCAGAACAAGCGGGATCATTTTAAAATTTTAAATGATTTTATTCTTATATGTAGCCTCAAGAGAATTTCTCTAAGATTAAGAGGAAAATATTATAAACATATTATTCTTAAAGTTAGAAGGATTATATGTTACATGTATAATGCAAATCTTATTAATTTTGATGTAAATTTCCTCTTATACATAGATTATTTAATCTTTTTTTAAGAGGATTATTATTTATTCTTACTCTACTTTATTTCTACCGATTATACTAGTTAATAATTTACAATTTCAAGAAGTAATATATATATATATATATATATATATTACTTTTCACTATATATTATAATTTCTGGAAATTGTAAATTATTAACTAGTATAATCGGTAGAAATAAAGTAGAGTAAGAATAAATAATAATCCTCTTAAAAAAAGATTAAATAATCTATGTATAAGAGGAAATTTACATCAAAATTAATAAGATTTGCATTATACATGTAACATATAATCCTTCTAACTTTAAGAATAATATGTTTATAATATTTTCCTCTTAATCTTAGAGAAATTCTCTTGAGGCTACATATAAGAATAAAATCATTTAAAATTTTAAAATGATCCCGCTTGTTCTGAAATTACTTTTTTTTGGATGTGATAAAAGAGAAATCAGGTTTTACTATATTTATATTTTTCAAATACAAAGACTTAGATTTCTCAAATATCCGGAGGATGTCTATATATATATATCTATATATCTATATATATCTATATATCTATATATATATATATATATATATATATATATATAGATGTATTTCTGGCTGCAGTTCTACAATAAGTAGACACGAATGAAATAAGATCATCATAACAAATAAATTTCCAATCAGTTTTGTCGTAGAACTTCATAGCTACAAAGATGTTCTTCATAACCAATTGTATAAAACATAATTAAAAGAAAGGGTATATTATTCAACTTCTTGCAATAGACTATAAACTGTATTTGATCAAATATGGGTAAATTATCTTCGTTATATGTTACAGCAACACACATACCTTTCTTAAAAAGCGTTCCAAATATTCTGACCTATGAGCATATGGTTATTTTTTCGTTCATGTCTGGAGGTAGAGCATAACTGAACAAAAGAAGCCGATATTCAAATCAACATATTCCTCTTCATACAAGAGGAAAATTAATTGATATAAGAGAAAATCCTCTTGAAATAAGAGGAAAACAGTTAAAATAATATCTAATAAATTTCAGATGAATGGTTCATTTTAATCGCTTTGTCGAGAGAGGAATCCTTTTTCTGTAAAAGGCTTCGCTCAGAATATGAGAAAAATCGTTGGAAAAAATTTATGGGAAAACTCGTTTTACAAAATACCTTTTTTTTGTAGCGCACTTACTTTCTTAAGTAAGGAGAAACATGCCAACACACACAGATGAAAGAAATTTCCCCTCGGAGAAGATTCCTCCGAACCAGCCCAATAGAATCCGGCGCGAACAATCTTACGATGAGAGACTCGCGACGACCGCGAGAGTTTGACGCGCTGAGGGTTCCAAGTACGTCCGATATTATTTAAGGCCCACGGCGCTTCCCCGCTGGTGGCTGCAGCGGCCGAACGAATCAGCGACGCGCGACTTCCCCTTTAGTGCCGTATGAAATATTTCGCCGCAGGCCGCAAACGGAAAGCAATTACGGAACATTAAAAGCGGCGACGCGGCCGCGGCTGTGCGAGCTGCAAGAAGATGAGAGGCCGCGCGCAGCACGGGAGGCCGTAAGGCCCCTTAAAAAATGTCCCGAACTTCATCCTCCCTCCGCCTCCTCCTCCTCCTCCTCCTCCTCCTGCTTCCATCGTCGTCGTGCCGGTCATTCCTCGCGAAATTAGCCGCCTATCGTCGCCGGCAGGGCCGATCATCGTCTTGTCAAAATACAAATAACCGTTCACCTATCGCAATTTGCATGAATAAGCAGTCGATCGTTCCCGAGCCGGTCCTCCCTTCTTTTCCGCAGAATTACACGCTTTTATCCCCCGGGAATTGCATCCTTCCGCGCGCCCCTATAATTAGTCCTATCGCGCGTCTAAGTTTCAACTTTATTCCACGCAGAATGTTCCCCGCGAGAATGCGTCATCGCCCTTCCCGATACAATTCGATCGTCCTTCGCCCTCCCCCCCTTCCGTCTCGTGAATCTCAAAAATCATTTACTCCCCATACCTCACCCCTTTCACCCGTTCCGTCGCACTCATTAACGTCGCGACAAACTGTACCTCAGGGACAAGACGACGATTCGCACACGTCCGCGAGCATGTTAAATGAAGACCGTAGAGCAGCGCAGCCGCTGCGGAGAGAGCGCGGGCCCCCCCCTCCCCCTTCGACGTGTACTAAAGGAAACGCATTTGTTTACGCCCCGGTTTAATCACAACGCTCGCCGCGGCGCTCTCTTAAATAACTCGACGGTAAATCGTGCGACGGCAGCGAGCGTTTAATAAACAATTAAATGCTCGCCTTTTCGAGTTACAAATAATTAGCGTGCGCTCGGCCGCGTATCCGCGTCGGGATCTTCGGCCCCGCCGATCGAGTTACACGTGCGAGAGAAGGAGGGGGGAAGGAGCGAGGAGAGAGCGAGCGAGCGAGAGAGAGAGAGAGAGAGAGAGAGCCCACGGCCTTATAAAATATGCGCCGATGCGTTCGTCGCACTCGCTCGCCCGCTCGCTCGTCCGCTCTCTCGCTCGCGTTGCAGCGCGCATGCATTACATTGCCGAAGCGCGTCTTAACTAATCGGAGTTATGGTAGCGGCCGGCCGGGCCGGCCGCTTCATTTCAATGCATACAACGCAGTGATTTGCGAGAGCGCGCCGTGTAATCGGCGAGATTTTCTGTCTCGCCTCGCAGCTCTCTCTCTCTCTCTCTCTCTCTCTCTCTCTCTCTCTCTCCCGCTCTCGCTCTACCCCTTTTTTATCGTCACTCGCGCGGCCATCCTTATTATTATTTCTCCGCTAACTTCGACAGGAGCGATCCCCGTGAGTCGCGAATGTAAATGCCGCGCGGACGGAACGGTCCAGGGACATCCAGCGACGAACGCGCGGACGGACGGAGCGAACGTAATTGTCGATGTGCTGATGTCGGTCGTGCATGCGTAGGGATGCAACGATTTCTCAAAACATCGATAACGATATTATCGTCATTCAGAACCATCGATAACGATAATATCGTTAATTTTGAAAGATATCGATATTTATATAAAACAAATGTATACATATAGGGGTATGCATATAAAGGGTATGCACGAAAAGTTTGGAAAGATCTTTTAAAAATTGTTATCTTCGTATAATTTATTGTCATATTCTTATTAGAAAAGATATAATGAGTCCGCAGTCATTTGCCGGAGATCACCACATGCACGGAGCAGGAGATCTATTACGGTTCAACGATTGAGGTGGAAATGATAAAAGTGAGCGAATTTACTAGACATCGAGCAATTGCATAATATATATTCTAGTGAATTCACTCACTTTTGTAATTTTCATCTCGGTCGTAGAACCGTAATAGGCCCCCCCCAGAGCTGTAACTGAAAAATACGAAAATCAGTAAAATTCATATCGACTTGATCGGAGGCGAAAGAATATCGATAAATATTCGATATTTGTCTCTCGATATTTCGATCTTACCGACTTATCGTTGCATCCCTATGCACGCGCGAGCGCGAGATGGCACTCGGCGAGACGGACACTCGACGTGTGTGCCGCAGGCATGCGTGCGGCTGTCGTTCGACAGCTCCGCTGAAATTTAGTCACTCGTCCACTTTGTACGCGCGAGCGCTATAAAATTAACGGCGCGCTAATTGCACTCGCACGCCGGACTCATCTAGAGTCTCTGAGCGGACCCCGCGCGGACCCAACACCGTTGAGTCCTGTATGTGCGCGCAGTTAATTCGAGATTAGGTAATAACGCATCCCGCTCGTATCTGTGTACAAGATACCCGAGCTGATCTTCGTAAACGTCTCGTCTCGCTCGTATTTTAACATCTCCGTGCTAACTAAGTCGATACAGTCAGGGATGGTTTTCCAGGCCGGGAAAGTCCGCGGGTCAATTTATTATTACCGGCTGGGAACCCTCCCTCCTGCCGAACGCAGTGAAAGGCGGGCGAAACCATCTACGGGCAGGAGGAGAACGCGGCGCACGCGGGACCAATAAGGCACACCGCGGTTCTAAAGATTCTCCACACCGATTATTACTCGGCGCGTTTTATGGGCCGCTGTATATAGCCAGTTACGGCTCGCCTGAAAGCACGTCTGTACACGCGCGAGGGTGCCCCGACGTGCAAATCCACTCCTGTGATAAAGTGCACCATCGCTCCCTGGCGCCTGCAGCGAGCCAGGAACGGACGGTGGGCTTTTTGGGCCTGAAATCGATCGGTCTCGGGCCCTCGGCGGTCCAAAACCGCGATTTCGATCGCGAGGCCTCGCGATCGAAATCGCGTAACGAAAGCCTAACGAGAACGAGATGTTCTCTTGACGCCACATGCAATTGTGCATATTTTTATGCTCTCTATTATATTTATATATTCCTCCATGTCTTTTGACGTTTCAAAAAATTGAATTGGATATTTGATCTGTTGTAGTTTAGTTCGCTTTAATTTAATTTAACCCTTGAACACTAGGATCTTTTTGCTACCTCACTAGTATTACTAGAACGGGTGAATTTTCAGCCATATTTTTTTACCATTTTTTGAGTGTACATGAACGAAATAATTTCTGGTCAAAATTTGTAGCAATGTACAAAACAGTTTTAAGTCACGCACAATTTTTTCAAAGGAAAAATAATAACCTTTCGCTATGAGAAGAAAACTTCTTTTATTTTTGAGCATAGATAGTCCAAGATACTTATGAACAATATAAATCCTAGCAAGACACCACTGTGCCGCTATCTAGGAGCAACAGTTAAAAGGTATCATCAAACGACTGAATTTTCACCCATTTTAATGTTTAAGGATTAATTAATCGTTTATCTCTCCGTCGCTGATATTATTGATCTATATTACTTGTGCAAATCAGCGAGAGTCGCGCGAGCAAACCGGAACTTCTTGTCAAAGACTTAAGTTTCATTAGTTTCCTTCTGGATCCGTCCCTGCGGAGGGAGAACGAGTAGCGGCCGAGGGAGCCGAAGAAGAGCGGCTTGGACAAGAAACGAGCGAAAAAGAAAAGCGGTGGGCGAGTTTGTCCCGAAATGACGAGCGCGAGAAGTTAAGGCACTCTCCACGTGACTTCGGGCTTTCTTATGGAGCGCCCTTTCATCGACGTCATCCATCAGCTTGATCTATCACCGAAGTTGCGCGAATACTTAAACAGTGTGCCGCGCACGAGTGTCACACGGCTGTCGAGTTGAGATTCCCCGTGGAAGCTTCAACCTTATGCTGACTTAATTATGGCCCGAGATCAAGCCGAAGCAAAAGTATTCGCGCGCCAAACGAACCTTCGAGACGACATAATTCGGTTCCAAAAAATTACCTCAATTAGCGCAAAATCTTCTTATCATCAAAGTGATAAAGCCGCCGTCGACCAAGTTTAGTTAACATTTCGCAAATACGAAGTCGCACATCAATATTATAACACATTATGTCGCAGGTATATCAAATTCTTTCCAGACGCTGAAACTTTTGGTCTCAAAAATGCGGAACGTTTCGGGGAATCGCGCGTCGAAGCGCGTCGGTCGCGAGATTCACGTACACTCGCGGATCGTAGCTCGCGGGAACGACCTCCGCTACACCGCTGTATCTGATCGCGCCCTGTGTGGCATCCCGAGCGCCTCCCGTAATTGATTCTTATACGTTTCACAGATTTACGGTAATCGCCGCGCGGCGAGCCGGTGCGCTGGTGGCGGCGACGCCGCGCGGAACTTGTCCTAGCGAGCGTAATTATTACGTTTCTCATTATGCTAAATCACCGCGGCGCGCGCTTCTAATTACCTACCGCGACGATCGCGGGATCTCAAAGGCGGCGAGGAAGAGAGGGACTCGAAAGGGAGGAGGGGCAAGTTACGCGGCGTCTCCGGCATGTCGTGTGGGCGAGATTTACACGCGTGTACATTGCGTGTACGAGCGCGCGGACGCGATCTTCGCGCACAATGTTTGCGATAAAACGCGCGAGGATAAAGATGGATAAAAAGTGCGAGAGAGAGAGAGAGAGAGAGAGAGAGAGAGAGAGAGAGGGAGAGAACACGAGAGAGAACGTATCGACTTTCTTCCGGCGGCCAGAGGTGCGTGACTCATCGGCGACGCGAGAGTGGTCGTAGCCGAGCTGTCGAAACGGCAGGATTCGATTGCGAAAGGATGCGACTGCATTGTGCGCGCGGCATCGCGACAATGTACGCGCTAATGGCGCGAACGCAGGAAGGAAGACGTTTGTCCCGGCGCGGGCCACGTGGGAGGACGGGAATGCGGCTGCCGCGGACACAACAGCAACAGCAACAGCAATAGCAACAGCAAGAGAGTCGAGAACAAGTACGCGAGGAGACAATTATTTTCAAGCGCTCTCTTTTTTTGCCATTTCGTCTCTCGTCTCTCCCCCCCTCCCCTCTTTTTCTCTTTTCCTTTTCCGAGCTCGCTACTTCGCTCGTTTCTCGCGGAGGCAAAGAGCGTGAGCCGATTAGCGAGATCGACGAGAGCGTCGGCGAATCCTCCCGGACGATCCCGCCGAGCCATCAGGCCGCGAGAAATACGGCGAACCTGCGAAGAATCTTTCTCACGGCGGTGTGTGTCCTCTCGTTGCGGCTGCGAAATACTGACTCCGTCTCCGTCCCGCGGGCTCCACCACCCGCAACGCGCGGATAAGAACAAATTATTACGACGGCGCGGTTAGCGCCAAGTGTCACGGCTTAATTAAAATCTCGTCTCGTCCGGTCGTGAAGGGGATAATACCCGCTTGGGCAACCCGCTCGCGTACACCGCGCTCGTGAAATATATCCGCAGATTACGGGCCCATCGGAGCGAGCGCGCGCGCGCGATCGAGTCGTCGAAAGGGATTTAAATCGGCGACGGCGGCGGCAGCGGCGGCGGCGGCGGCGCGCACTCGAAAGGCATGAGAGATACGGATAATACGAGCGCAGGGCCGTTAAATTGCCCCCGCTACGAGCCGCTCGCAGATAAGCGAGCAGCACGAAATAATTAGGGGAGACGAGCCTTAACTCGATCGCGGCTGACGCGCGCGGCGATATCAACGCTTCGGCCGCAGATTCATATCGCTAACGTGAGCCCGCACGGTCGTTCGTCGATCAGGGCCGGCCTGGAACTCCGCGCGTGTGTCCTCTCAACACCGCGGGTCTCTCGATGCAGGAAAGCAACAGAGTCGTGTTACAATCTCCGGCTTTTCGTTTTTTTTTGTTTTTTTTTCATTGTACCTCGGCGCCGGTATCCGACTAAGATCGCGGTTACGCGTATGTAATCGTGACAGCTACATAATTACTTTATCATTCCTCATTTTGCATCGTTTAGAATCCCGGGAAGCATATTCAGTCGATCTCAGCCGGGCCCCATGGCCGAGATTAAATGAATAAGGCGAAACGTTCAGTAGCCGTTCGGGTGGTCTGTCAGTTTTCGACGTTCTCGCGTGGATTTTCGCAAATATTCGAGTGTATGGGGATTAATCCTTTAACACTTTGAGGGATAGTATACTTACTGTGAGCAAGTATACTTACCACCTATTTATTCTCACATTTTCATGAAATATTTCATATTTGAGGGATTTCATATCTGAGGGATTCTTGTCGGGTTCGTTTTTAGCTTCTTATATGATATGGGAACATATGTGAAAGGTTGAAAAGTGTTTTGCATAAGTTGTCCATTTATTATAAATAAACAAAGTGTGAAAAATACACATTTTTGCAGAACGAAATAATTTTCCACAAATTATGAGTGAATACTTTGCTCAAAATCAAGATTTGGGGGTTTTTGGTCGCTGATTACGAATCTGAGGTCCAAATTCCAAAATTAATTTTCCAAGATGGCGGATTCAAGATGGCGGATCATAGAATTTTTATTAAATTATCTAAAATTATACTTTGGTTAGTTTTTGAGATCGTTGATTACGAATCTGAGATTTAAATTCTAAAATTTATTTTCCAAGATGGCGGATCATAAAATTTTTATATGATTAGCTGAAATTGTACTTTGGTTAGCTTCCAAGGTCGCTGATTACGAATCCGAGGTCCGAATCCAAAACTCATTGTTCAAGATTGCAAATTCAAGTTGGCGGATCATGGAATTCTAATATATTTATCTGGCATTGTCTTCCAGTTAGTTTTCCAGGTTTTCGACTACAAATCTGAGGTGAAAAATGGCGACTTTGAAATGGAAATTGTGAATGTCAATGTGAATTGTGATTTTCAAAATCGCAAATCATAGAATCCCTATATGATCGGCTGATATTGTACTCTAATCACTTGTTATCTATCGTTTTGTTCACTGATCGTGAATCCAAGGTCGAAATCCAAAGATAAACTCCCAAACTTGTGGATCGAATTATTATAATGAAAAGAGCTAAGATCCTGCATTGATTGATTTCATTTTTGCGTCCGCCATCTTGGATTCGCCATCTTGAATTTCAAAAATCTGATAACGGATTCGTCATCAGCAACCTCAGAAACCACCGTATATAAATTTTTGTGTGATTCGGATTTTCTGAAAAATACGTGCCTTAAAGAGGTTAACACACAAATGAAATAGGATTCGGTGTATTGGATAATTAGTAGAGACAAATCACAAAATGTATCTTCTGCAATCCGTTAAATATAGAAAAGAAGGTAATAGTATGGTCACTCTTATATATCTCCGTTAGTAAGTACCGAATTCTAGTTATTATTTATGGAATCATTTTTACTTTCGAGCATTTCGAAATGTTTTTCAAGGTACATTTTAACATTTAATCAGACATGTTTCCTCATTATTTTTAAACTTGAGCGTATCATCACACGAATATATGTAATGATTGAGTATTTTGTTTGTTACTTGACATTTTACTCGGCTGTGCATCTTTCAAGTTATGCAAAGTTAAATGAAATATAGCTTAAGAGACATTTTGCTAATGTGGCCCCATAAAATTTATCATGGCTGATAAATGCTGTCTCCTTTTCCAAGTTTTTATACCAAAGTAACAATTCGATAAGTCGATTCTAATCTGTAGTCTGCACTGTTGCGCTTATGTTTGCGCTACACTGTTGTCTTTCTGGCAGATTGTATTTCCTAACAAGTAAGTCAATATTCATATTAAAAATTCGCAGTTACATTCATTATTACTCCCCTTCTAAGAGTTTAATTTGAAGAAATGTATAATTTTATAACTAAACACTTTGTGTTATTTTAAACGAAATAAATGTTTTATATTAGTTTTAGTGGAAGGTCATATTACGACCTCATTTTCTCGCCAACCCATGCTATGTTACCACATTTTTATAAATAACATCCTAACTAATAAACATTATGTAAATTTGAGTCGATAGTCGATTAAACATCGATTAAACACTGTGATGAATGTAATCTTTCAGTTCCCATTTTAAAATATTGATTATTGACAAAATTATTGTACAAAATGTGAAAGGAAGGCCATAATACCTTCTCTTCTATATTTATATCCTCGTAATATTTGTTCTATAGATTTATTTTATAGATTAAAACTAAATATAATAATCAGCGTATAATTTTTGGCGTCTCTGAGACATCAACATCTAAAATGACATACGAAACAAATAACGTCTCCCAAACGTCTTTGTATGTCAAGGGGTTATTAATGATTAATTACTATTAATCAATCAGTAATTATTAATCATTATTATCAATTATTAATTATTATTTACTTGTTTATTTTTAATTCACATGCACTCCACTAGTCTTGCACGGATTTAGTTAAATATTCAAGTGCATGGGGATTAATGATTAATGATTAATTACGTATTAATTATTATTTATCATTTATTTATTGATTTTTAATCCACATGCGCTTTAATATTTGATCCAATCCGCGCAAGAATGCCGACTACTAGATCTTCCCCTAGAAGACTCCTTGAGGAGTCGCGTTAATCTTCCATGACTGAGGAATTCTCTTTCCTCTTTCATTTCCGCTAATTCTCACGCGTGGTCATTTATAAAATATAGAGGGAGAACGATAGAGAGATTGATAAATCCAGAGTCAGATCGTGTTTGCGAGGAAGGCTGGGAGAGCTAGCGCCGGGCCTGGATATCGCAGACGTGTGCCTGTACGATATCGAGCCCGCGTTTCACGTACGAACTCATACGCGCACAAACCCCGCCGGTCATAATAAGGATATTTTGCATATATTAACGGCTAATGGGGGCAATAATAGCGTATCAGCGTAGCGCGATACTGGTCGCTTTTGTCGGCGGAATAATATCGTCGTTCGCATCGTCGCGCCGTCGACACCGGCCGGGGAATTTTGCACGGGCGGGGAAAATCTAAGGATATCCAGGAAACGATCCTTCAGCTCTCCTGACAAGCGTGACGGGATACGTTCGCGCAAACTGCGAGGTAATATCAGTTGTAGCGAAGTTACTCGATTTATACGAAGGCGAACGGCTGTAAAAAATGTAACCGGACGGTAGCTTCGAGCGCGGGTAGCGGACACGGATATCGGCGAAACTACGTACCAAGTTGAAACTACACACACACACATACACGTTTACCGAGTCTTTTCTCACAGAATACACATTTCACGAGTGTCTACGGGAAGAGATCTGTGAGCCGACCCGATATTGTAGGTACATCTCGTGTACTCCGAATCAACTCTTCGGATAACTGTCTTCGTAGGTTCCTTATTCTCTGCCCCTTCTTCTACCCTCTTAAGTGAGTCATTAACTAAACAGAGTCTCGAGGGGATGCCATACACACACATATACTTGGAAACTTTATTGATAAAATATTGACTTTTCCCCGTAAAGTTTACATCGTATCGGTTGCACAGAATTGCACAAAGTGTAATGAAATTGATTCGAGATTCGAGATTGTGATATCTCGAGCTGTGAATTAGCGCAAATCTCTGCCCGGCGCAAACATCCCGCAATTTGTACCGTGTTTGCTTCGATACAGCAAATTTCGAAGGACTTCGGTTGCTGTACTTTTGCAACTGAATTTAAAAGCTTCGAAACATGCGGAAAGTTTGCAGAAGGATTTCCTTGCGTGCCAATGCCTTGCGTTTTTTTAGAGTGCGTCATCCGCTTTAGGATCTCCTGGAACTCTTTGCAATGCTACTTGACTACAAAATCCGCTCAGAATTAACCGCGGAACAACATCGTCTATTTTTCTGTCCCCTAATTCAACACGCGTGCGCGCGCGCACGCAGCTTTAAACCTATCGGCACTCGGGAATCGAATGCTTCCGAGACATTCTATATGCGCCAATGAGTGGAAGATCACCGTGCTTAAAACATTTCGGCGCGGATAACAGGTCGTAAAGAACCGTCCGGCGAAATCTCGGGATCGCGTTGCGCGCCGTGAAGGAAAGGAACGGCCGCCTTTATCGCCGAATCCTTTTAAATTCGACGCGCTTAACGCGCGATCACACGCCAGCTTCCTCGCGCTAATGTGTGCCGAAAAAAATCTATGCGGCGCCTCCACGAGAGCGCTAGGCCACTTTGAACCGACTCTTGAGATTATTGAGTAGCACTTTAGTGGAGGAAAGTGAGAGACCTGACAACGCGCTCAGCTCTATGAGTCGACCTGGCGGCGCACGTGTGACCGAGCATTTTCAGGATTCTCACATCTAATGAAGGCAGTGACGGATCGAGTCGGCGGGACGGAATATCGAACACCGTCCGGCGAATAACGGGATAATCTGTGAATGATTTGAACGGGAAAGGTAACCTCAAATTTGGAAATAAAATCAGTCAATCGATGATAATTTTATCATGATAACCGCACGGTTATTGCGGGTTCGAGAATTTTGGTAAAAGCCGCGTTTGTTATCGATGAGAAGGAATATCAACAACTATCGACAGCAAGTAGATAATACTAATTTATGAATGACGATTATGAATGATTTGAATGAAATATAATTTTAACTTGAAGTAATTGGCTGATTGGATGATAAGTAATTTTATCGTGAGAATTTCACGAAAACTCCTCGAGGAGTCGTGTAATAATCGAAATTATTGAGAGGAGACTGAGATTTTTCGAGAATATCGACTAAGCAGCCGGTAAATAATAATTTATAAATTAATTAAATAAGGTAATTTCTGATTTAAAGTAGTTTTAATTGGATTTAATTAGAAATAAGTTCATTATAAAAAAAAGAAAACCTCGCTTAAAGACTCTTCGGAGAAAAACGATTGATTGAATTAGGATAACAATGCACAAGTTCCGATTGAAGGAAGCAGAATTTCTAACGGTTATAAATCAAATTCGAATTTCAGAATAAAAAATTTCGTTTCCTTCGACTAAAATGTATTTTATCGTCGCCAATCTAACCAATCTTTTTTCTCCCCGAGGGAATTTTTCTAACGCAAATGCCTCTATCGGTTACGGAGAAAATAACTCGAGTGACCGATTTACGTACAACGCTCATATTCAAATTATACGGCGTTCCTTCGATTGCAATATTTACTTAATACACCGTGTTTTCAAGCCGCGATATCTACGATCGAATACGTGACAAGCGTTTAATGGCAGGGTGTTGTCCATCAAGAGGCCTGGGGCGCCAAAATATGGAAATCCGCCACTGATCAGAGGCCGCTAACGAACGGCCGGATTTCGTGTTTACCGGCCGTTACGCAGAAACGCCCGTTGAAAGTCGATATTATCGCCACTTGGACGAAATCTCAACCGTTCTCTTGTCCCGCCGGTTTCTCTCACCTTCCTCGCTCGCGGACTCATTCCCGGTGAGTGCTGTCTTGTTTCAATGTTTTGTTTCATAATATCATTCGCCGCCACCGTCACAGGTGAAATTGTAGGTAAAAGCAAGACAAGGTTTTCGGTTTTAGGCATTAAAACTTTAAACCCTCAATGTTCGAAACCCTCGACCGCGATGCTGAAGAACACTTAACTTCCTGATTCGATTTATCGCGTCGGTAATAAAATATAGACGGCAGCGAGCTATCGTAAAGTCACTTGAAATTTCTCGAAAACCAAAGCTGAACTTGTTATACATAATTTCACGAGAAAATATTTTCTGAGATATGAGCACCAATGGCCCGGGCATTAACTGTAATTAAATATTTGAATTTAAAGATTAAAATATTAAGAATGTTCAGAATGAAGCATATAAAAAGTGCATACGTTCAAATGTCTCATATATACAGTGGCGTGCAAAACTTTTGAGCCACACAATTATTATTATATATTCATTTCATAATGAGCGCTAAAAACTTTACTCATATATATAAACAAAATGTATTTATTTGTCCTACAATTATATAAACTTTACAAACTCTTAATAATTCTAAATACTTTATTTTTACACAATGTCTTATTACAAACAGTGCAAAAGTATTGCGCCAAAAAGTTTTCTTATTCGTAAGAAAAATATATTATTGAAAAATAATAACAGAAAATGTTGTCAACGTTTTTTTAAACTTAATACTTTGTTGCCATGCCTTTAGAAGCAATCACTGCAGCACAACGGCGAGGCATTGATGCTATTTAAATTAGAAATGCGATCTTGAGGTAAATTTTGCCATTGAGTTTGCAAATCTTGCCACAATTCAGCTTTATTGGAGTGTTTCTTATTTCCTGTACGTAGTTTGAGTTCTTGCCACAAATGCTCAATAGGATTCAAGTCCGGCGATTGCGAGGGCCAGTCAAGAACTCGCACTTTTTTCACGATGAAAAATTATTTTATTAATTTTGATGAATGTTCGTCGTTATCTTGTTGGAAAATCCAACTACGTGGCATGTTTCGGATTACATATGGCAGCATATGCTGTGTCAATATATCTCGATACATTATAACGTCCACAGTACCCGTGATCTCAACTAATGAACCAACTTCATACAAGAAAATGATCCCCAAATCATCACGTTATCTCCACCATGTTTTACGGTAGAAATTTGGTATCTTGAGTTATATCTTGTGCCTGTTGGACCTATATACTTTCTATATCGTCACTTCCGAATAACTGAAACTTTGACTCGTCAGAGAAAAGTACTTTTCGCCAATCAACTTCAATCCAATGTTCAAATTTCTTTGCAAAATCTAATCGAGCTTTCTTATTTTTTGCATTAATTAACGGTTTTTTTTACCAGCACGTCCTAAAAGTCCTACTTCTTTAGACATCGAGATATTGTACTTCGACTAATATTAGCAAGATTTTCTTCTCGTAGTTCTCGAGAAATATCCATGGCAGTTTTTCTAACATCTGCAATCGACTTTCTTTTAATCATTTTATCGACGCGCTTTGTAGTTTTGCGAGGTCTACCGTTTCGTGATTTATCAGCTAGAGAGTTCGTCAACTTATATTTAGCAATAATCCTATTTACAGTACTTTTATCAATTAATAAGCAATTAGCAATTTCGCGAGAAACCTTTCCTTGTTGAGAAAGATTAATTACGGCTTCGCGTAACTGAAGGCTTGTATGTTTCGGCATTGCGGTAGACAATAGACTGAACCTTAGTTAAAATAAATATTTACGAAGGAGTTTCATAAGAAACGTAAACAAACCGAGCTCATAAAGTCACAACAAGAATACGGCTCAATACTTTTGAACACATGTAAATATTATATGACTAAATAATTAGAAACTATGTAATTTCAAAATTTTGTAACTGTACTATTATTTGTAAGAATGTTATGTCAACTATTTTATAAAATTAATTTTCAGAGTAAATCAATATATTGCCATGTATCTAAAAAGACACTATGGCTCGAAACTTTTGCACGCCACTGTATGTATATAAATGCGCTAATCAATGTAAGTTCATCATAAGCGTCAAATTTGCCCCAAATGCATTCCGAATCCTGATAAATTTAGCACTTCGAACAGGAATAATAAATTAAGACGAAAATATTATATAAATTAAAACGAAAACTCAATTTGCTTCCTATATAGGTCACCAGTTTTATTATCTTGAAACGAAAATTCTTCATCTTAGTACATGATAATGAGCTTCTTTAAAATTTCTGGTGAACATGTGTTGTAGACTATTATTAAGACAATATTTTGTTAATGATAACCATCATTTGAAAGAAAGAAAGTAAACCCAATAATCGCTTTTCTCAGCAGTGCAAAAATATCTTTCTCTGTACACTAGGAAAAAATGTATTGTTGCGTGAACCAAAATTTTGTTGTAACAACAAAATAATTTGGTTACAATATACCCAACAAAACTGTTTAGTTCCTGTAAACAAATATCTTGTTTGATTATGATTTGTTCGTATAACGTAATACTTTTGTTATAGCAACCAAAAAGCTTGAACTATATGAATTTTGTTAAAAATACTATAATTTTTTCTTAATATATAAAATCTAAATTTTAGTGCACAGAAAGACAAAATAGTATCCATTGGGCATTATTTAGTTTACGTAAAATAATATTTCGTTACTATGTAACTTTTATGGATAAAATAACTAAAATGCTTAATTTTTATATATGAAGTCTAAGAACAAAATCATTTATTTGGTCCAGAGAACAAAGCAGAAAAGTATACAATATTTAATTGAGACAACTGAACATTTTGTTGTATAAAACAAGATATTTGGTTGCTATTAAAAAAATACCTCAACTAAACAGTTTTGTTAGAGATACTAAATTTTTTTCCTAGTGTACGCGCGTCCCACCACTGATACTTTGATTTAAAATATTTTTCCTAATTCGTACGAATTCCAAGCACATCGACGATTAGATTTCCCATCTACATCTCAAGTTACAACTTTCCTCTCGTCTCAGTGCGCGTTCAAAGCGCACCGAACGCATCGCGGTCGAGCGCGGTTCACCTGTCGTAACGGTCTCGAATGCATTTGCCCGCTGCACTTGGCCGCCATCCAGGTTACCGGGGCGACACGGCTAAGCAAGCCGAGGCTCCCGGCTTCGGCAACGTCGGAGCAGCGATTAAGAAATGAAATTGCCGAAGACGACAAGTGCATGTCGGATTAGCCGTGCGGATTCCTCGGCACGCCCGGGCGGCTTTTAATCACGGCCATTACGACGGATCATTATGCGTAATAATGCGCGCCGGGTCTCTCGCTCTTTTTCTCTTCTTGCCCTTTTCCTCTCCTTTTTATTTCGTAGCCGCTCGAGTCCCAATTTCGTGCGGTTCGCGGGGCGAACACACGCGAACCGCGCGCGAAGAGTCCGCTCGTCGTGTTACGTTACGCCGCATAAAGATGTCGAGGTAAAAATCGTCCCCGCCGTCGGTGGGGCCTTTCAATTAAGGGCTATTAGGGCACGTAAGGACCTTTAATCCCCGTCGGGTACACGATTTTTTACTCTGGCTTTCCGCCGTAAAAGGATGAAAGTGACCCGCGCGGACCGCCATTAGTCACGTCTCGGCCGAATGTACGGATCCTGCCACCCCCGGTTAGGTATATTTTTATGACGCGCGTGTGGAAACCTGTTTTCATTTTGATCGTGCGTGACGACGCACTGTGTTTTTCTTTCGCCGCGTATCCGGGGAATCGATAGCCATCGTCCTTCCGATTCTCGAGCGGGGAATCCGTGCGTACGCGTGCACGCGTGCATGTGTATGCGTGTCGTATAATTAGCCCGTTGAATGTGGTAACACTATACTTTTATCTATTCCGCGGGATCGACATTGGTCGCTCCGGCGTTATAACAACTTAATAATTATGGTCTTAGCTGTAACACGACGACGGATCTACACGCCTTCTTCCATTTTCTAACATGTGATTACCGTCATTTCTTTTTTTTTGCTTTGGGATAACAGACGAGTGGCAGTGAATTTTCTATTTGATTTACAGCAGCGAGCCTTACGAAAGTCGAAAGACCGCGGATACAAGCCGCAGGCATGGATGTCCGATTTGAACAGCCGCGCGAACGTAACTGTTGAACATTGCAGTCGTCGAAACAGCCGCATGTGACGGTAGGTGTTTTTCCTCTGTTTTGTAACACCGTAATTTGTTTCTTCGTTTTCGCAACAAATAGACGGAAGTGAATTTTCCATTTTTTCTTTGTTCGATTTATAGCAGTGAATCGAAGCAGTTCTCACGAAGGTCGAAAAATAAACTCGCAAATATAATCCGCAAGTACGAATATCTATTATATTAGGTGACCAAAAAAGTTTGTGCGGTTTTGTATTGTAAAACTTTTATATGGTATATTAAAAATTTTTGTATATCGTATATTTTTGTACATGCAATTACTGCAATTCCTCTCTTTTTTTTTTAATAATAAATAAAATAAATTTTTTTATTAATAAATAAAGGCAAACAAATTTCCCGTCTAATTTACGGAAACGAATTGACACGGGTCTTACGAGAATCGGAAGAACAAATTCGCAGGCGCAAACATTGAATTTGAATATCCACAAGCGTAATTGTTTCAAATTGCCGTCACCGGGACGAGCAAGTGTTGCCAGTTGAAGTTTGACATGCGTACACTGACGTGTCTCTATCTCTCCTTCCCATTCCCCTCCGCGATCTCGAGGTTCTTTTTGCTCCACAAGCACTCGGAGCTACTGGGAATCCCTCGCTCTCGCAGCCAGGAGAGCTCACTCGAGCTCACGCCACGACCGGGAAGTCGCAAGTTGCGAAGTCACTGTCGCAGCTTGAGGATTGAGACGCCATGTCCTTCGGCTAATCCCATCGCCCGATAATTGCGTCGCGCCGCATTCAATTATACGAATCGGAGTTATCATTCTAAATAATCTCCAGCCGGCCTGCGCGAAAGCGTCATGCGCGGCCGCCGCGAGGAAGAGATTACGTTTCAGCAAAGAAATTCTAACAGTCTCAATTATACTCAGCATCCAGATGTACTGTGGATGAACCTTCATCGCATTAATATCCCGACAGCGCATGTATCGATGGTCGATCTGATACACTGAGATAAAAATATATGATATTTGGAACTATAATGATATAGTAACTAAATTATAGTCCGAAATATCATATTTATAGTAAGTATTACCATAATATCGGTAATAATTACGATATAGGCATAGTATATAACCAACCATATAATATTTTTACTAAGAATTATAGTAAGTTAAACTAAAATTATTGCATGGATGCACATATAAAATGGTAGGTAAAAGTAACTCTTTTATATAGTCAATATTACCAGAATATTTGCTAAATGATGACAGATGTAACTATATGAATATTAAATCTCACTGTATTTGTGAATGAGAAATTACCATATATGTGGTAAAAGTAACTAAACAATTATTTAAGACAATCATTGACTATATATTTGTATTTATTCTACTATATTTTGCAGGTTTCCACGAACTATAAAAATATGGTTGGCGCCAAAATTAACTATAAAATATAATGAGATTATAGTTAATTCAACTATATTTTCCCATCAGTGTAGGAGAATACTGCAGATTTTAATCCTTAAGCGCTAGGATGTTTTGTTACCCCCTAGGACGGGTGAATTTTCACCCATAATTTTTTTATTATTTTTTTCTTTGAGTGCACTGCATAAACTGCAAATATTTGTGAACGTTATGAGGCAGTGAGCCTAGTGGGACACTGCTGTGTAATGTGAGCTGCTATCTAGTGGCAACAGTTAGAAAATATCGGAGGAATTTCCTTTCCATCTTAATGTTTAAAGATTAAAGTTTCTCTTCTTATTCGTAATTTTTCGGCCAAACATTCAACTAATACCGTTCCACAAGCTCCGTACTCGTCTGATATGTGATTCTTTTTTCTCCTTCGGCTCAAGTTACCGTTTTGAGTCAATAGAGGAGATGAAAGAGAATTTGCTACGGGTCCTAAGAGCTATGCCGGAAACGGACTATAATAGGTGCTTTGAGGATTGGAAAAAACATTGGCGCAGGTGTGCTGCAGTGGGAGGGAATTACTTTGAAGAGGATACGATAAATTTGGATGATTAAATGCATACTCGGTGTCTTACTAAAAATTTCTCGGAATTTTTTCAGCACAGTAGTAAGATCCTAATCGCGAATTACATCGTAAAATCCCGCTCGCAGGAAGACGAAGCGCGGACGATTTCGGAATAATAAACGGAAGGTTCGATACGATCGCGATGGTCGGACTTTCCCACGATAAATCGATAAGGCGACGTGGACACGTCCCGAGGAAACACCCGAGAGCCCGTGCTCCGCGTGAGTCTCTCCCGCGCGCGAGCATTCATTCGTTCGCGGCCGCGACGCTAATGGCCGTATCGATTACGGTAACGCAATTTAAAGCGTGTCCGCGCCATTCGTTAAGCCCCTGTCATTGAGACATCAGTTGCGTTCGGCTCGGGGTCGCAGCGGACCATCAATTCAAAGCGGCTTCAGCTAGAGGAGACTCCGGCAGAAGGCAGACACGACCGATTGCCGGCCGAGGCGCGCATGGCCATTGTTCCACGGTGGCCACGTGGCCGTAAGGAGAAATTTATGAAAGTGGAATTCCACTCTGTCTATACTCCTCTCCTGTCCTCCGTTGCCCTCGGCACTCGGCATCGCGACGCGAGCGAGGAGGAGAGAGACAGAGAGAGACAGAGAGAGAGAGAGAGAGAGAGGGAAAGGGAACTGAGGAACAAACGGACGCGTTGGCATTGCGAGGCGTCGGACATGGCGCGTCGTGTCGCATCTCCGACATCTGGCCGATACCAGGCTTGCATTAGTGCCATCGCTCGAGTGTTTAAGCACGGAGAGCGGCGCGCCTCTCTCCTCCGCTAACTGAGTAAACAAGCACTCGCTCACGAAATGATAGTCTACTCGAGCGAGCCGAAGCGTAGGTAGGAATAGGAGAGGGACAGAGAAATATCCTCCCCCTTGTCGGGCAGATGGACACGGTGGTCGTCGGGCGCGTTCCCACCCCTGCGTGGGACACGGGTACGACTGGAATCCCATCGAGATCCCACTTTCGTGGAGATCTCGATAGTTCTCGCACCGTCGGGAGGGGGCCCGTGTTACATCGTCGCCTCTATCGAGAGTACCGGCTGATCCTTATCTCCGTTCGCACGTCCAATAGGGGGATCCCGAACCGTCACGAATTAAACGGGCACACATCCATCGCTCGAGAATGGATGGTAAAGCTATACGGATCAGCCGAATGTCAGTCGCAGTCATGAGACTTCACCAGCGGTTTTCGGCGCGCACACTCGTGCCCAGATTCCGTCGAGTATTAACCCTCTACGGACGGGTACTCTCTCGACTCTGATTCTCATCAGGTCGGACATATTTTCTATATAAAACAAGATTGTACATTAAACACTTAAATATTATAATATCATAAAGGGACGAAGAAAGATATGTATTGTTTTGTGAAAATTTAATTGATAAAAGAGAAGATAGTATCATGGGGCCCTTGTAACACAAGTATTATGGCCACTCTCAAAATCTCCGTTGATCGATAGCGAATATTATTTATGGAGTTATTTGTTTAGTAGTTCACCGTTAGCGCAGTGAATATATTATCAATACACAACAGCTAGCACTTTTTACAAGGCATTTTTACTTTCGAATATTTGGAAGTATTTTTCTAGGTTGTTTTAGTTATTTAATCAGACATGCCTCCTCATTATTTTTAAACTTGAGTGTATTATCACACGAATATATGTATTAAGTTACTGCGAAAATAATTGCGGCTTTTACATATCGAGTACAGTGTTGGCGTCTCAGAGACGTCAACACTTAAAATGACGTACGAAACAAATGACGTCTCCCAGACGTCTTTGTATGTCAAGGGGTTATTAATGATTAATTGCTCATCAATTATTAATTATTATTTATTTTCAATTATTATTTGCAATCATTCAGTTCTCAGTTTAAAATATTGATTATTAACGAAATTATTGTGCAAAATGTGAATGGAGGGTCACCATAATGCCACACCTCCTCTAGTAATTAGTACCATTAAACATGGTATATATTAGAATATAGTGCACCGCTAACAAGCAAACAGAAAGCAGCTGATCAAACTTCACATTGGCGTTTCTCATTTGTTTGCCGCTGAATTAGATCTGAGAAATACAAGGCCTGCTCCGAAAGCGGTTTCGGAAACTCTGGTTTCAGTTACAGTTAGAGTTAGTAGACCTTAAACTAATTTAGATATGTCCTGTAATTGATCAACTAATTAATTATTAAGATAATTAGTAAAAGTCTATCTAGTTCTTTATCTAATATGTTCTCTAACTATAAAATTAATAGCTAAAACCAAACTTGTAAGCAGAAATAATACATGGCTGCGATATCCAAGCGTATCCGGATGATCAATTATAGAACGTATCTAAGTCAGTTTAAGGCCTACCAACTTTATAATCAGAACCAAAGTTTCCAAAACCGATTTCGGAACAGGCCTAAAATCGTGATGCCGCCGCAGCAGCGACATTCATTCGCAAAGGTTTAAGGCATATGGGGATCCAAAATAAATGAATAATGAATAACACTGAATGATCAATAAGAATAATTAGAAAGTAATTGAGAAACCCCCGAAACACTTCAATATTCGACAAAACCCGCGGAAATTTCGCGAAGGGAAGTAGCAGATCGCCGACTGCTGGATGTTCCAAGCACGCGCGGGCCTTTTACAGCGCGGCGAACTTGAGACCCGAGTACTCCATTTATTCCGTATCGTATCGTGGAGCGGAGCTCTCAATCGGACGCCAAGTGGACGAAGTGGAGTCATTCTTGGGAAAGAGCGGATCGCGCACGGCCCCTCGAGATAGGCGATTAGGCGCGGAGAACTCAGCATGGAATTCCTGAACCGTCGTGCGCGTCGGAACCGTGGGCCGATCGGAATGGTCCTGGTGTGACGGCCCTCACGCGCGCGCGTGTAACCTGCGTGCACGCGCCTCCGATATCTGCAATACGGATCTGATACAAATGGAAACCGGGAGCGCGCGCGCGGCGAGTGTGGCGGAGCGGAGTCGCCAGCGTGTGGCAGGTAAAAGCCGGCGTGCGTGGCCGTGGATGTGCTGCTGGTGGGGCGGGCTGCGCAGTAGGAGGAGGAGAGGAAGAGAGGTACGCACACGCGGAAAGTACGAGCGAAATCGGTGCGTACATCGGGCCCGACGATGTGTGTGTTTGCCCGACGACGGGGCTGATTATAAAAAGGTGAGCCTCTCCATGTACTGCGCGAAATCGCAGCGACAGCGCGCGCTCGCGCGCGAGCCCGATCGGGGAGGTCCGATCAGCATCGGCGGGGAAACGAGTTCGCGATTAACGCGAGTAATCGCTCGAGTAAGGTTCAATAATGCGAGCGGCGTATAACGTCGACTTTCTTGACTCGTTAATCGTTTGTTAATATCTGGGCTGTGGTTGCCCGAGGGCTCCCTATATGAGCTAGCGAGCTGGAATCTTTCAAGCGCGCTTGTGTAGAAGTGCTAAATATAAAATATTGAGGCAATTGTTTATTAGATATTTGTCAGTAGTTTGTTTGTTAAGAGCCGAGTTTCGGGAGTTCTGTTTCTTAGCGATAAGTCGACTTAACGACATTTGCCGGTATAAATTTGTCTAATTTCTTGAAGGGGACTGGAGAGTCAGATTGCTGAAAAGTCGTGTTTGTTTTTGATAATATTTCGCTACGAACTGAATAAATATGCAAGAATGAAAATTTTAGGTATATTTATACAACATATGAAGAGTAGAAAAATTTTATTTATTAACAAATACTCATATAAATATACGATATATATAGCTGAAATATACTCTCCTTTTTTTTCAAGTTGTCAAGTTTCAAGTTTTCAACTTTTTTTTGCAGTAATATCTCGGCTCTCGATGGTTCGATCAGAGCGAATTTTAGCTAGAAATCTTGAGGAGGCTTATCATATAATTATTATTCGATGAACCACTACAAAAGAAAATCGAACAAAATTAACAAAATGGCAGCTATTATTGGGAAAAAATCCAAAATTTTCAGTTTTTTACGATAAAAAAATTAATATCTCGAAATGAAATATTTTGACGTAATTGTCCATGGTTTATCTGAGAGCCAGATGAACAAATATTATTGCTTTAAAATTTCAAATCGATACGAAGCTCAGTTTCGAAGAAATTATTGCAAAAAGTTGAACAATAAAATTTCGAGAAAAGCGCGTTTAAAATTTAAGTGCACGTATATTTATATGAGTATTTGTTAATAAAAAAAATTTTCTACTCTTCATATATCATATAAATATATCTAACATTTTCATTCTTGCACATTTATTCAGTTCATCACAAAATAATATGAAAAACAAGCACGATTTTTCAATAATCTGACCCTCCAGTCCTCTTAATCAATTTTAACAACGGATCAAGGTTCATTTGACGCATTTCTCGTCGTTAAAATATTCGCAGAGATGATGGTAGAGTTGTTCCGGTGAATACTATCTCTTTACAATCTAAATTGTAAAGGTCCTCACGGGAATTCAATCATCTAAATGTTAGTACCGGTTTCTTTGCAAACAAATGCTACGGTTTACTGTAAGACGATTGCATCTCTTACATTCAAAGTTAGGGTTAGGATTAGGGTTAAGTTGGGTATTTGGTAAATTTGGTATATGTTATTTTAATATTATATGATAGACCCATCAATTTGAGGTTCAGTACGGCAAAAGATTTAAATAATATTTTAATATGATGTAATTTGTAAATCTCGTTAATCATTATTAATAATTTTGTTGATAACACTTTTTGTTATATTACAATAGTTGAGCAAATTTTGAAAAATTTTAAAAAGAGATATGAAGAAAACGATCGTTTTTGAATTGCTAACTTTATTTGTTCGATAAAGTCACTTCGACGTCATGTCCGGTTTGCGAAACAGAATTTTCTGTTACCGCAACTGAGCCTCCTGTAACAGGAAATTTCTATTTGTCACTACAGAATATTTTTCTGCGTGCATGTATAATATATGCATATGTGCAATCCAAGAGATAAATTCTTGAGATCGTATTGTATGTACGCTATGTGTATTGTTACGTGTTGTGCATATGTCGTTACAAGCGAGGATTACCCAAGCACTCGGCAAAGGAATGCATCATTCGGGAGCGAGTGCGCCAGCAATTCGCACCTAACCGCCCCTTTTCCTACCCTTCCTCCCTGCCCTGCTCGTCGCGCAAGCAAGAGTGATTAAGCAACGTCGTACGACGTAATGGCGGGTAAAGAGCTGGAGTGTGTGTGCATCGCGGACGCGGCGGCCGGAAGGGAAGCACGCGTGGAACGTGAAAGAGGATGGCGCGCGTAGTTGCGTGCCAGCCCATGCGTGGAGCCGAGGGACGGGCGAGAAGGAGCCGCGGGTCTCTCTGACAAGTCAGATCTTAATTACATGCGACCATCCGCATCCTCGTCCGTGTAACTCGGCCGAGCGCGCGCGCGCGCGCACATTGCTACACGCGTGAGAACAGCGCCGTTTACGTCCGGATTTACACTGCGAACTGCGTTATAATCGTCGGAATGACCGAATTCGCGCGCGCGCGCGTCTCAGGTTGTCACAGTGTCCTGGAGAACCGACGACGACATTGAGATTCCTATTATTTTTACGCGGCTCTCTGTTTTTAATTGTATTAATTACTGGGTGAGAGCAGAAATTTTCAAGCTCTTTTTACAAATGTGACTGATCCAGTTTTACGGTAGCATTTATAAATGTTTAAAAATTTAAATATCATAAATATATAGATGTATAATGTACTAAAAGTAATAAAGAACAACTTGGAAATTGTTTTCTATTATTTTTAATATATTATATACTACGTACACTTTGTATACTTGATAGGGTAAGAATAAATCGTTTTTTAATAAAATTATTTGGTCCATTTTTCTTTCCATAGGAGAAAGAGAGAGAAAGAGAGAGAGAGAGAGAGAGAGAGAACTCTTGTACTCATTATATTAATAATATTATAATTGTGATGGGGCAAATAAGCACTGTTATACACAATTATAATATTATTATAATGAGTGCAAAAGTTTTCTCTCTCTCTCTCTCTCTCTCTCTTTCTCTCTCTCTTATGGATTTTGTGAAAGAAAAATGGACTAAATAATTTTATTAAAAACGATTTATCCTTATAAAGTATATATATATATAGTGTACTTAGTATATAATATACTAAATATATTATATACTTAGTATATAATGTATTAAAAATAATAGAAAACAATTTCCATCGTTTTTTATTACTTTTAGTATATTACATATATTTATCGCTCTGGTCGCGTTAGTTGATGAGCGCGATAATTTAGGATAACGGCAGGAGGATTGTTCGACAGTTTAAAGTTATTTGAAAAATTATGATATTATGATACAGGATCGACATCACGTGACGGATGGGTACTAATTACGGAAAAGTCCTACGGGCGCGTACGTTACGCTGTCAAACAATTTTATCTTCCCGCCGTTCGTTAAGTTATTACGCGCGTAACTATGTAACGGTCAGCTGTTGCTTAGCCATTTTTCTCACTATGGCTGAATATCTTTCTACAGAGCCGATATATATTTACGTTTTGTTATAATTCTATTTGTAGGAATAATTATATTTCCATATCGACAATTATAAGAGAACATTATATTCATGAATATACGTTAATAGAAAGCTTTCTAAGTATTTTTTTCTCAAGAAGAAAATGTATCTACAGGGCCAATATATTTTTACATTTTACCATAAAATCCTGTAAGAATATGGCCTGTAAGAATATGGATATTTCTATAAATAATTGGAAAAGATGATTATACTTTCATGGGCATAATTTTACAAGTTAATAGAAAGTGCTCTGGAGGAATCTCCTCGAGAAGAAAAATAGACATCGAATTTGTCATAGACTAAGTCCATAACATTTGTTATGGCGTCTGTTAGGACGCAACACGCTAAAGAGTTACCTTGCGATATAGTTCGATCATTTCGCGGCACACCTCAAAGCGCCGGAGCGGCTTTATCGACGAACTTAATCTCTACGCAGTGATACACCTCCTGCGTGGCGGCGCCGGCCACGGCGAGTATAGAATATTTATGTTTATTTGCATATGTTAATTCGCCCCGGCTGGAGTTTACCTGATACTTTTAACGAATTCAGAAAGCCCTCGTTTCTCGCGCCTTTTTCTCGCCGGCTGCATGTTTCTTACTGCGTGCACGCGGCGTTGCTCGCGCCGGAAGATACGCAGGAGCGGTGCGGGGACAGAAGGACGAGCGGAGTGGCACTAATGCGTAAATGAAACCCGCCACCGTGTAAGGCAGCTTTCGGAGCGCATTAACCGCGCTTCAACGGGAGCTGCCGAAAAATCCGGGACGCTCTTCGCCCTTCGACGAGCGAAGCCTTCTCCGCGAAAACGGGAGTTGCCCCCACCTTTGCTGCCTCCCGCCCGTCACTTCGGTTAATTGCAACTTCTCATTTACATAGAGGCCATCGCTGTATCGCCAGGCGGCTGATCGCGACGCATTCATCGGCCGAGATACGAGCACGGCTGAATATCGCCGAACGCAAAGACCGGCGTCATTCGCGCGCGCGATTGTCGCGTCGCTATGCGAACGCGTGCTCTCGGGGGGCGGAAAGGGGGGGAGGAGGAGAGGCCGGAGGCCTCGTTCCTTTTCGTTCCTTCCCCGAGAGAAAATAACATGTTAATCGGGGCTTGTGCCTCGGTGTGAACGAGCTTAAGGCGCTGCCCGAGGAGGATGGGGGACGTTTGATAATTGCGAGACGATCGCTCTGCCCCGGCCAAATTTCGCGCTTATCTCGGCGATTACAACGCTTCCGTCCGTCCGAAGGGCGCCGCGGAATGCGGACCGATCGCACGGCGATAAGGCCGCCGTAATCACCGACGAGAATGCTCGAGCTCGAGATTTTCAGCTGGCTCGGGATCGCTCGTTGACGACTCTTTCGACGAATTAAGAAATACCGCGGGGGGGGGGTCAGGAGTCACCCCGGCCCCCTTTCGCTCCCTCTCTCTCTCTCTCTCTCTCTCTCTCTCTCTCTCTCTCTCTCTCCCTCTCTCTGACTGTCTCTTTCTCTCCTTTGACAAGCACGCGGCCGTTTTATGCTTGGCTATATCGCACCACGTTATGCGCCGAGTTTTCCTGTAAATCAGTGATTAAGCGGTAACGGCGTCTCGCGAGGACTTTATTAACCCCCTTTTTGAGCACCGCGGTATCTTCGCGGACTTTATAGGGGCGTAACAAGCCGGCTCTTCATTATCTCAATTATTCGGATAACCCGTGAATACTTTCGCGATCTTTCTCTTTTTCTCTCCCGCCGCTCGAGTCTACCTCTCCCGTAGAAAATTGCAGGACCTTGCGCGTAAAGTCGGCAGAACTGTCGACGGCTCATAATGTATTATCGCTCGACTGTCGTCCGGAGATCGATAGACGAATCACGCTGAGCAATAAAAAGGAAGTGTATCACGTGGAAATCGCGTTAAGCGCTCCGCTATCGTGTCTATCGCGCCTCGTCGTCTCCGGGTATTCGTCTCCTGGAGGCGGCCTCGCTATTGTATCTCGTCCTTACAAACGGCGGAGGCTGAGGCAGACGAACGGACCTGCGAGATGAAGATAAGCCGGTAATTAATTAGCCGGCTGACCATATCGGCGAACTTTTCTCGCGGCGCATCCGCAACGCTAATTGTGAGTCGGTGCGCGCGCGCGACGCAATGGAGAAGTAACGAGCTGTCCAATATCGAAATGGACTAATCCTGAGAGCCGTTTCGCGCTATTCACTCGGCAGCTAACGCACCGCGCCGGCAACTTACGACCGGCTGACTGCGCAGCGTTTTCGCAATAATGACGCGCTACGCTTTTAAATATCGTTCCCGTTGTTTTTCGTTCGTTCATCCTCTTCCTTTTCTCCCGCAACCAGTCGGCTGCCGCCGCCGATAGTCAATATAAAAGTCCGACCAGCGCCGTATAAAGCCGGTAATTAATTTGATCCGTAATATTATCGCTGATTCGCGAGGAAAGTTTCCTTTCGAAATGGAGCAGCGCTAAAAGCGTAGGGTGAAGTTAGTCTCGCATGCGGATTTTTCCGCCGGAAGCGTAAAGTTATCTCTCAATTGCCGTGCAACGGGTTTGTCTCTGAAAGAAACACGTGAAAGCATTTCTTTCTGTTAACGATTTTATTTATTCTTTTTAAGTATTTTTTGTTTCAATGACAAATTTTGTTTCAAGGAGTCTTTCATTTTGATGGGCTCTACTAATGTATTGTACAGCAACTGAAAATAAGAGGCAAGTATAAAAAAATATTTTATGTATGCTTCCTCGATTGGTTTTTTACCTTTTTGTGAAAAATATTTTTCATAAAAAATACATCTTTTATTTTCAGCTTTGCAATACAACCAAGGTCAACTAAAATCGATAAGGAGCATTTTCACACGTGTTCCCTTATTAGATGCAACACTGCGCTATAAAAAAAAGTTGTCAATATTGCACTGACTCCTAAATTGTACCATCTTTATATTTCATAGAATCTGAAAGCCTAACGCCATTTATATATCATGCGAGGTCCATCTATCGCTTTAAGGTGAAAGCGATAGTGAAGAAGAAAGTGAGCCTTCATGCACGAAAAAAGCAAGTAAAAATCTTTTTAGTTTTAGAAGTAAGTTTTATCTACTTTTACATAAAATATTTCGAAAATTTCAAAAGGTGTATTCATTTAGCTGCTTCTCATTTTTATACTACATTAAAATTTATATATTTGCGTAGCACAGTTTGAATATAATCTTACTCTGTGAATATTTTGTACTGCCATAATTTGAAAAAAACCCGACTAGTCTTTTAATTGTATCACTTATTGATTGCCTATATTGTATCAGTATAATTTAGGAATTTCCAAAGAAAACTCTATCTATGACTATTGTTCTTAAAGTCTATAGAAAGCAGTTTATATTTTTCTTTTGTGCTATATTTAATTTTTACTTATATTTAATTTTTGTTTTAATTGAAAAATAGGTTTTTTAATTGTTGTTTATCTCTTAGTTAAATATTTTAAAAGGAAAATATTTTATTTCTGTAATTTTAATTTCGATGTAATAGATAAATTCTATAATTTTTAACTACTTGATCAAGAAATAATTTTATGAATATAATTTTATGATTATAATTATGAATATAAAAAGTCAACTATCATGTAAAATAAGAATAGGTTTATATAAAAATGGATATAATTTTAATAATTATTTTAATAAGTAATTATAATGTTTATCTTTATAATTAAAAAATATTTTTCTAGTTTTACATATAAACTGTAATTGTGATTTAAATTAATTTCTTAATTAAATTTCTAAAAACAAAAATATTTTATTTTTATAATTTTAATGTATATTTTTTAAATAAAAAATACTTTTTTAGTTTTTTATACAAATTATAATTTCAATTGAATACGTATTTATTTAAATTGGTTGTATTTTATTTTTATCCCTTTATAGTTTTTTTAATTAATCAGTACGAAAAAGGAAACATGCAATTTGGAAAACTCTGTGGCGCAATTTAAGCAACTAGTTGCTGTAATTTTACCACTTGCAGAGGTTTTAAAAAATATCTGTGGAAGATGTTGAGTAAAAATTCTCAAAAAGTTATAGAAAGTCAAAAACAGATCAAGGATAACTTTCAATTAGTTTTTATCCTATTTTCATTAAGTATTTGCAAATTATGGAAAAAAAATTGAAAACTGGTCCAACATAAGCAATCTTCCACTACGTCGAGAATTCGCTCCGCGAGATAAACAAAAAATATCTAACACCACCGATGAATAGAATTATCAAGCACGCCATTTTGTCCTTTATCTAATTTCTAGCGATAAAAGTTCAGGTAAGACAAGCTGTGAAAAACACGACAGCGGCATCCTCACCGAGTGTTTTTAGTCATTAGGATACTTGGCTGTACAAGCATACTTGCTATCGCCGGAAGCCGCCGTCCGTTCAGGAAAACAGAGAAAGATGGATGAACAGAGAGAGAGAGAGAGAGAGAGAGAGAGAGAGAGAGAGAGAGAGAGAGAAGCCTTGGGGGATAAAGACCAGTCGGTAATTAGCAAACGGTCGTGTTAGCGCACTTTTTCGACGGGAAACCTACCTCCTCGCCTCGCCTAATTGCCCGGCATTACGCACGGACAATCGTCGTGCCGGCCGGCGACTCAAGCGCGGCGCGAGGACGGCGGGATCCCACAAGTCGATACGTCGGTTTATACGCGACGCTTTTCATCCGGCGCAAAAAGTGCTTATACGGGAGGAGGGAGGAGGGGGGGGGGACAACCAGTACTAGATATCTCCGGCGATTAACGTCTGCGTTAATGTTAGTGTCGGCGAGGCGGATTGGATTAATTGTCGATGCGCGAGTCTTTAATTGGAGCTTTCATTTTTGCCGCGACCGGCCGTTCCGTCGAGTCGAATCGCGCGGATGGCGGCACCGGCGATATTATTCACGATCGCGGAAATAGAAACGTCCGGTACGTCCCGCGAAGAAACGACAGCCATGTGCCTCGTGCGCGTTTTGCGATTTGCGAGAGATTTATACAAAATATATCAGCGCCTCTGATCTTTTGCGAGTCGATGTCGAATGTAATGAAATGGATCCGGAGCGAACAGAAACTGATTTCAGTGATCTGATCTACCTTTGCTGTGAGAAATCGCGCTTTCCTTGAAATCTTTCCGTGCGTTTCAATGAACGAAGTAAACAGATACTAGTATATTCGTTTCCGGTGAAAATGGATGAAGGAACATCGCCAAGAGAGACGACGAGTTTCTAAAGCCAGACGTGTCATCGATGATCTGATTATTCGATTTTACGACGGCGCGATGTCTCATAAAGCGACATTTTGTTAACTCGGATAAATAGAGGAGAGGAAAATTCCCTTCCAGCGTCTAGCGAGAGAGACGGTTCGATGCCAAGAGCCGCGGCCGAATTTCCTGATATTCCGGGCGAGGGATAAATATCCCGGGGCGACGAAGCGCACGCGCCAGCTGAGCGCCGCTCGTAAATTTTCGCGGGAATTGAAAGCAACAAAACGAATCTCACGGTGGCTTAACGCGGCGATATAATTGTACTTTCTTGCGGGCACTCCGTGCTCGGTGAATACACGCTGCGCGCGGTTATGGCGAGGCATTTACCGCGCTTTGCCTCGGGTGCAAGCAACACTCTTGATTCCATCGGTTCAGTTTCGGTTTATCGGCATATTAGAAAGAAAGAGAGAGAGAGAGAGAGAGAGAGAGAGAGAGAGAGAGAGAGAGAGAAAAGTGAGAAGATGGCATCTTATCCAGTAGCATACTCGTGTCCGTTTTATAAATTTGGCATCTTAATTGTTGCGCCCCTTCATATCAATATAGTGATGACATTGTTATTTCAATTACCGAGCGATAAATAATTTTCCAAACGAACAGATATATTATATATCAAAGAGAGGCGACGAATTTTCTTCGCGAGGCTACTTTTTCGGCAGGATTCCCCGGCCACGCATAATTATCGGGGGACATGTGTGTGAGTGGCGATTGACGTCCTAATACGGTTCGTTTCAGCGCAATTTCCCTTCCCATTTTCCCGGCTATTTACGCGGGCGCAGCGCATATTTAAAGGCGCAGTTAGGCGCGCAATCGCGCGGCTTTTATGCGACCTGGAAGCGTGTAATAACGCACCGCGGGCGATACGTAATCAAGGGGCTCTCCGCGTAAAAGTCCCCACACTAGTCGCGGCGAACACGTTGCGCCAACACTACGCGCGTGTACACATACAGACGCACACACACACACACACACACACACACACAATGCGGTTGTATAACGGCCGCCTGGCGCCATCGGTTTTTCATTCGCGGGTCTTTACCAGGCATTTATAGCGCGTCGCGCGATATCACACCGCGATAGGATTCAATTCACGACGAATTTATCGCGATGTCACGATGCGCGATCCCGCGAGGTCACCACCTGGACGAGTCGCGGACCACCCCGAATGAGACGTCCCGGAGAGACGCGTCTGCGCTTCTTCGCATCTAAATTCGCCGATCAACCTCGCAGTGAAACTCGTAAAAACTCGTCTCCTCTCATTTGAGACTTGACTTGAAGCTTCTAATTGTTGTCGCAAGTCTCTCTTGATCTGAGCGTCCTTGACAAGTTGTCGCGATATCAAAGTATTCAGTCAATACAAGGTCGAAATCTTGCGACTTTGTCTATTTAGATATATTTTGACTCTTTGCACTCGGAATGCCAGCACAGCTGGCATAAACATTTATTCCGACAACTCGGGATACCAGCTGTGCTGACATGAAGAAATATCTAAAGACAGAGAGCAATAAAACAATGAAATCTGACGACAACACGTGCAACGGTATCACACTTAAAAAAAACTGTAAGATGCAAAATTTTATGAATTTTGTCAATAAATTTAAATTACAAATGATAACTTTTAATGTTTCCTTTCCTCAGCTAAAAAGTAATGGTAAATTTTTCATAACAAATTATATTTATCGAGTTGGTGGAAGTAAATATGGAAATATTCCTCGAGGAAGCGTTGATGAATAATGCATTTATTATAATACTCAAGAATACGAGCGCGCCACGAGAGAAGTGGCACGTTTAGATTTGTGTGAGAACGCTCAGGTCGAGGGAGAACCCGGACACGCGGTTAGAAAGTTAAATAATTAATTTTTTCTAATCGATCGTCGAGTGAATTTCCTGGACCGATATCTCTGGCTCACAGGCAATACGCTCGCGCCCTTAAGACGGAAATAATTGCCAATTATGCGACGGAGTGCTCAGCGGCCGAATGTATAGTACGAATCACGAGGCGATTCTCGGTTTCCGCGAGAGACCGACCGATGAAGTCGACTCAATTAACCGAACGCTGCAACGTCACGTCGGCTCGTCCTTCGTTCCTCCCGCGAAGCAAATAATTATCTCAACCTCGCCAAATGATCCGGAATTTCGATAAAATCGCGACAGAGAGGTGCCCCGGGGCGACCAGTGTTCAACGCGCGCCTTCAGGCATCGTTATCAGATGCATGCGCCGAACTGTCGCGCGACAATGATAAGCGAGAGAAACAGCGCTTTCCGACACACGCTCGAACTTTCTCTCCCGCCATATCGATATTCGATAACGGCGCTGAGACGACTGGCGCTGCCCGAGTTTTTCTCCGACGCACCGGGCCCCGCGAATGCGAATTATCAAGATTTATCGGACTGTGATAATGACACATACCGCGATATACGCGCTCGCTCGCTCTGACCGACGCGACGGGCGGAGTCCTTAATTTCGGACGCATTTGCATTCGCGCGTGGTGCAAGCGAGCTGACAAGCGCGCGCGCGCGGAGAGACGTATTTTTTCGGGCGGCTCGAATCCTCGGAGCGAGAGCACGCGGGGGACGACGGACGCGCGGTTATGTAGATGAGATAAGTTAACTACAGGTCCGCGGCGGTGAGACACGACATGAATAATACGGCCATCGACCCGTAATTGTGTTGCGCTTTCTGGTCGGGCAGGATCGTTTCGAGTCTTGCGTACGCACCTACCTCTACCTACCTACCTATCTACCTACCTACCTACCTACCTCCAGCGTGCCAGATTCCGTCATAATCGCGCCGAAATAAAGAAAAAAACCTGCGGCTTGGGGGGGGGGAGGGGGAGGAGACGCCACGTCATACGGCTTATTCGCGATACTCAGCGCGCGGACAAAGCGCGCGCGCCCCGCCTGCGCGCGTTATAAATTGCGCATTATCCGATTAACGTGCGATTTCAGTGCGGCGATTAATCTCAATTCACCCTGCGAGAAGCCGCTCTCTTAGCGTCTCATGCTCATGGATTATCGCGAGTTACAACTCGCGTCCGGGTTAATAACGAGGTCGCGACTCACTTTCGCATGCGCGACCTGTTTTTTCCCTTCTTCGCCCCTCAGACTATTCCGATTGTCACTCTCTCTCCCTCCCCCCTTAGCGGCGTATCTCGCACGCTCGACTCTTGTGGAAAGATACTTGAGACCTTGCCTCTCTCTTCCCTCCTCTTCGCCCCTCTTTCGTGCTAGGCGCTCTGATCGCTTTCCTGGGGTTCGACGTAATCGGGAAAGCTTATAAATCCCGCGATAACGCGCCGCCGAGACGGCGGCTTCTCTTTGCGTGCAACAGGAGCGGCTGCTACTTCTGCCGCGTGCGGACGGACGCGAGAGCGCGCGACGTCGAGAGGAATCCCGGTTTCTTGCCGCCGCACATAAATCACGCGGCCGAACCGCCGCGCCGCAGAGCATTGTTTCGCGGCTTACGAAGTATTATTGATGGCGATTCTATGCGCGGCTGTTAATCTGCGCGATGGCGAGGGTGGGAGGCGCGGGGGAGGGAAAGAAAGAACGAGAGAGAGAGAGAGAGAGAGAGAGAGGGGGGCTGAGGGAAGCAAAGCTTTGCGGAGGTAGTCACAGCTGATTTACGGCTAATTAAGGTTAACAAGCCGTTTAGTCTATTATTAAGCTGGCGTTTAAAGGCCGAAATCCACGGGTGCATAAATTACCCCAGCGGCAAAGGCCAAGGGGAGAAGGAGGAGGCCGGGGAGGTGAAGGAGATACAAGCGACGGGGGACTAACGGGGGCGCACGGGAGGCGTTGAATGGCGCGCAGCCGCCCCCCTCTGGGCGCCGTAATCGGTCGACATATTTCCAAATTAAAGCCCGGGTCATCGGGTCGTTCACGCTGTGATTTTAAATGGCGAATCTGCCGTGGCGTCTGTTTGTTTCGAGATTTGTTACGGCCTACCTCGAGGATACTTCACCCTCCCCTCGGGCCGCTCCTCCGCCGCTCGCTGAGTAGAAAGACCAGGTGGGAGGGGAGAGGAGGAGAGAGCGGATCTCTCTCCGACGGTACCTTCGCGTCCCATGAAGCGCGTCGATGTCGATCGACCCGATCCTTTCGACGCCTCCTTTCGAGGGTCGAAGGTCCGGGCGTAATGACGAGTCTGACAAATGATCGGCAACGCCATCGTCGGGGGGAGCTTAACACGTGGGAGAATGCGCTCCCTCGCGGAGGGAGGAATATTTCGTTTCCCGATACGTATTTAATGCAGCGCCCTTCGTGATTCGAGAGATCGCGATGACAACGAGCTATGAAATACGAGGGTAATTCTTCTAATGGACCATAATGGTTAATTATTTACGCTGCTTTGAACCCTATCAGCCGCGCGCGCTCGCGTGCGCTCGCCCGCTCGCCGAGGTGCGCGCCGAAGGACGATCGATCCGAGGAGCCCTTCGACGGCCGACGCGAGGGTCGAAGGTTCGGACTTAATGACAGTCGTAACAAATGGCCGGTAATGTCATAATCGTACGCGAGTCGGAGGCCGCGAGGCAATTTCGTCGCCCGATCTGACTGATGGACGCGCGCGGCAGATTATCTTCTCTTTCGCCCTTACCCTCTCTCTCTCTCTCTCTCTCTCTCTCTCTCTCTCTCTCTCTCTCTCTCTCTCTCTCTCTCTCTCTCTCTCTGTCTTTCGCTCTCTTTCCCTCCCTTTCTGCTCCGAGAACAAAGGGACACTTAAAGAATTACACGTCGCTCAATGCAACGTGATTGATTAATTTGTCGAGAGCGCGCCGACTGAATGTCAAAACCGCCGCGGTTAGTTTCGCGCCTTTGTTTTTCCACGGAGAGGAGGGGGGGGGGGCGTTGCGCTACACCATAGAATATTAAAGCCAATTGTCCGCGGTTATATCTGAATATTGCTCGTTCAAGGGCACCTTCGTACAAATCGCTTCCAAATCGTCCCTTGAAAAAACAATGGTCCGACACGCGTGGGCAAATAAAGAATTGAATAAACGCGTGGCAGTATTCTTTCTCGTGAAATAACATGGCCGCGCTTAGGGGAACAAAAAGCACCGGCGGAAGCGGAGATCGTAGTGACAGGTGGATTTACAGAATAATCCTCGATACATTCAACTTGGTTTTAATCCCCGAGTTTATTTTTCGAGTAATTCTATTTGTGTAGATTGGTGCTTCACGGTTTATTCTTCGCCAGAAATCTTCGAGAAGAAACAACGAGAGAAAATAAATCTTTTTTTCTTCTCTGAACGGATCAGGTTAGTCCTTCCATTTCATAATAGGTTTCTCTTTGAACAACTCTTCTCGTAAAAACACTTCATAACTTCATAACTTATTGTTTCTCAGAAGATTTTCTAAGAGAGAGAAACGACAAGAGAAAATTTACATATTTGTCTTTCTCTCTTTCTCTCTCTCTCTCTCTCTTTCTCTCTCTCTCTCTCAACGAAACAAGTTTGTCCTTCGATTTAAGCAATACCACGATGCTGTACTGGGCGTAAACAAATAAATAACTATTAGGTGTATAAATAAGTTTGGTGCCTTTATATTTGACGTCTTATAATTATGGTCCAAATTAAAAATTTTTTCCCTATGGTAATTTGAAAGTGCCAATTGTGAATTTTAAGAAGCACTATAATAGTTGGTGGCCGACATAACCTTCAAAAACAGCAGTGAACACGTTGTCGTACGAAACAGAATATATGAGGCGCACTGCATTCTTTATACTTTTTAATTAAAGAGAAATGCTTTTCAGGTTGCTGAAGTGATTTATTCCGCTTTGAGTGAGGATACTATGACTCATAAACGTAAAATGTGGTCTTAGAAGTTCCAAGAACACAATTTTGATCTTACTGACCGAGAACGCAGTGGAATGCCAAAAGAAGTTGAAGACGAAGAATTGGAGCGACTACTTCTGAACGAAAATCTTTGTCAGACGCAACAGGAACTTGTTAAAAAACTGAATGTAACTCAACTAGCTATTTTCGTACGCTTAAAGAAGTTTGGAAGAATTCCACAGACAGGCCGTTGAGTTCCATATGTGCTCACCCCAGAAAACAAAATAAGATGCTGTGAAACGGCAATGTCTGCTGTCGCGATTCAAACAAAAGAACTTCCTTCATAAAATTATGACTGGAGATGGCTTATTATCCAGGTAAGGACCTTGTCCTTACAGATTATCACCTGTTCCGGCCGCTTCAGCATCGTTTGGTGGATTCCCACCCTCAGTCTCCCGAGAAAGTAAAAAAAAACATCGACGGCTTTATTGAATCAAAATCACCATCTTTTTAGCGAAGTAGAATTCACCAGCTGCCTGAAAGATGGCAGAAGTGTATGGAAAATGATGGGAACTACTTCGAAGGATTAACAGGTTATCCGTTTTTCTTTTTAGGATAAGTATTAAAGTCATGCTAATAAGGCATCGAATTTATGTATGTATCTAATACAAAAAGAAACGGATATACGAGAGAAGTGCACTTTTTAATTTGGATCAGAGTTACAAGACGTCAAAAATTTAAAAGCACCAAATTTATTTATACATCTAATAGTTATTTATTTGTTTACGCTCGGTATATATTAGGTCAATCGGAAAGTCCCGTCCGTTCTTTTGCAAAACGTATGGCTTTATTTAAGAAACAAAATGAAAAAGTACATCAATCAAAATATTGTCTATCGTTAGCGATGACTTTTTTCCATCTTTCGGTCAGCAAGCGAATTCCGCGGCGAAAGAATGACTCATCTTTGAAGGCCAACTTTGGAGGTATCCAGTCAGAAACCCATTTTTCGACGTCTTCATAAAAATTGAAGCATTCGTCAGCAAGTGCGTGTGCCATAACACTTCCCAGCGAAGTGCTTCTAATATTTCCTTGACAGATTTTGTGACGTGAGGCCAAGCGTTGTCATGAAGCAAAATCATATTATGCTGTCTCGTTTCATATTCTAGTCGTTTTTCGTGCAATGCTCGGCTCAAACGGATCATTTGTTCTCTGTAGAGATCCCTTGTGACTGTTTTGACCACTTTTCAACAGCTCATGGTACAGCACACCCTTCTGATCCCACCAAATACAGAGCATTGCCTTCTTTCCGCTGGATATTCCGCTTTGGCGTCGATGTTGAGGGTTGGCCGGGATCGTAAATAATTTTTCAACATTTAGGATTGTCGAAATAAATCCATTTTTCATCCCCAGTGATGATACGATGTAAAGAGCCCTTTCTTTGTTGCCTAACAAGCAGAATTTCGCAGGTTTTTCGCCTTTCAATGTCTCTTGGCTTCAGTTCATATGGGACACATTTTTTCCTTCCTTGTAAACCTTTCCTAAGGCTTTCAAACGATCGAAAATGACAGATTGAGCACAATTTAATGCTTCTGCAAATTGCTTTTGCGTTTGACATGGATCTTCGTCCACCTGCAATGCCTGCAATCCTTCGTCTTCGAATACTCTTGGCCGTCCAGAACGGCCTCTTTATCTCCTTATCCTCTACATCAAAATCACCACTTTTAAAGCGCCGAAACCATTCTCTGCATGTTTTATCAGAAGGAGCATTATCACCACAAACTTCTACTTCAAGCATTCGATGAGCTTCAGCTGCAGTTTTCTTCCAATTGAAGCAAAAGATTAACACCTCGCGCAAATTACGCTTAGTTGACTCAAGTTTCGACATTTTCGATGCAGTAAAAAACAATGTTATTGATGCAAACGTTAACGACAGTTTTAGCTGTAGCTACTTGCCGTTAGATGGACCGAACTTTCCGATTTACCTAATAGTATTGCTTAAACCGAAGGAACAAACTTGTTTCGTTGAGAGAGAGGCAAATATGTAAATTTTCTCCTGTCGATTCTCTCTCTCAGAGAATCTCCTGAGAAACGGCGGCGAAGACTGGCCGCTGGAGTCGCAGGAGACGGCGCCTTTACTCGTGACAGAGATCCAACGAGTTCAATCGCGAACTCGCCGACGCGGCGCGGCGCGCCGCTCCGAGTGCGCGACGGCCGATTGATGGCCCATGTCCGCTCGTTAGTATCGCGCGGCGATTCACCGCGCGGATATTTATTCCGACGTTTAATCTCCCCACTGGCTTTTCCATGTCTCAATTATCATCGTACACGGGATTTACGACGCGGGGGTAACAGCGCGCGTAGTAACGCCGCGAGAGACGCGCTTCGCCGCGTCCGCGAAAGACGCGCCCGCAGCCAACGGAGCCACGACGACGGTATCTATCGATAGCGATCGACTCGTCGGGCATAGACTCTCTCTCTCTCTCTCTCTCTCTCTCTCTCTCTCTCTCTGTCTCTCTCTCTCCCTGGCCGGTATCGGCGGAATGCCATTAGCATGATCTACGCCCCTGCTTCCGCGGCTACCGATCTCCTCCTCGAGAGATGTTATCTCGCTCGCGGCCCTTCGACTGCCTCTCCTGCGCTCTCCTCTGCTACCTTCACCTTTCCCTCGGGCGCGGCGGCCCCGAGGGATACGCGTGTTCGGGGCCTTACTTACATATAGATTGCCTCCCATTTCTTACACCCGAAATATTGCCAATCGTAACAGACGGTGAAGGCGACCGCGCGCGCGCACGCATTCGTGTACGCACGAGCGCATTCGCGACCGGGCGAAATTGCATTTGCATACGGGGCGGATTGTCCCGTTCCACGTGTAAAGGACCTCGCTCGTCCTTGGCGGGGCCCGCTCTGGCGGCCTTTGACGCCGCCTCTCGAGAGGCGAAGAGCGCGCGGATCGGCGGACGGCAGCCTCGAAAAGCGGCTCGTTATCACTCAGGGACGTAGCGAGAGGAAACGCGTCGGCCGGCGTCGTGTCGTCGCGGGCAGGAGAGCAACAATACGTGAGACCGAAGTGGAGTTAATTAAATGCCTCTGTTCTTTTCGAGGATTTTACGCTTCCGCCTCTCTCTCTCTCTCTCTCTCTCTGTCTCTCTGTTTCTCTCCTTCTCTTTCTATCCGTATGTGCGTGATCGTGACATGGGCATTTAACAACGGGAATCCCCGGCCACGCAACGTCGAATTAATTTCGAGGTTATCGAGTCCGCCGGGCAATTTAGATTTAAGCCCGAGCCAATTAGGAGCGGAGATTGCGCTAATCAGAATTGGCGTTAACCGATGTCGCCGAGCGGGCCCCGAGAGCGATCTCCGCGACAGCTCGAAAGGTCCCCTTTCGAAGAGTCCCCTTGGTCGCCGCTCGGACGACATTCGAGATCGATCGTCGCGAGTTTGTAGCGCGCACGAGACGTAAATCTCTCTTCAACTCTGCGCGTAACGCGATAATGTCGAGTAACGTTGATGTTAATGCATGCGTTACACGCTCTCACGTTGGAATAGATATCTAGATATTCATCACGTTCCCTCTCTCTCTCTCTCTCTCTCTCTCTCTCTCTCTCTCTCTCTCTCTCTCTCTCTCTCTTTCGCTCTCTCCGCTCTGCGAGCACCATTGTACGTACGCATCGTAATAGCGCCGTATCCATAGCTACGCAACGCAACCCGCCTCATCGTATATATACGATAATTATTCAAACTTTCGTGTTCAGCACGAACAGCTCGTTCCCGTCACGTTATCGGGCTTATCTCTTAAGTTTCGGCGTTGAAGCGGTAAACGCGCATCTCCCGCGTCCTATTAGGGCTGTCGGAACGATAAGGCTAAAAGCGATCCTGTTTCCCCCTCGACGATCTCCCCCTTCAATCTCGGAATGTATCTCTTCGCGGTTTTTTATGCCGGCCGTGTTTATCGATAACTTTTAACTCCCCTTCGCGCCGAGAAGCGAGAAGCGTCCCTCCGCGACGCGACGGAGCCAACAAAACGCAAATATCGCCCGGGCGATAACTCGTCGAATGTACCGTCCGAGATAAGGTGAGATTAGGGGCGCTTGTGAGGGGGGCGGGGAAAGGGGGATAAACTCGCGCCGCGAACTGAAGGCGGGTATTAGGACGATTCCCGGTGTCTAAGAGATAGTTAATGATCGATCGCCATCCTACGACTTGAGAAACCGAGACGCCGAAATAGATAGCCGTTCGTATTCTGGATAATTCACAGCCGGAGAAAGCGGGGTCTTCTTCCTTCACATGACGCGGCCTCTCTCTCTCTCTCTCTCTCTCTCTCTCTCTCTCTCTCTCTCTCTCTCTCTCTCTCTCTTTCTCTCTGCTGCGACATGATATTAATTTAGTGCGCGTTTAATCGTTCAGTTAACCTAATTGTTGAATCTTGGATATTCGTGATGTATCCAAAACGGTGTGCATAATCGAGACGTTCAATGACCATCGATGAATCCGAGCAAACTGACGTCGCGCTCGAGATAGCAAGAGCGACCGCTGCGTCTTATTACAGAAATCTCATAGCCAGCAGAAAACAAGCCTTTCCTTAGGTCCGCGACGAGATATCGCGCCTCAGCGCGCACATTGAATCGTCTAATCCGCTTAATTGCCGAAAATCGATCGGTCAGCTGCTCCGGCCGGTGCGAGTAGCTCGCTGTAGCTGATAAATCTCCGCGGTAATTCAATCAAGATTGAGTGTCACGAATTCACGTAGCAGGATCCAGTTCCCGAATCACTCACAAATTAATCTCGATGTTTGACGCGCGGCGACGTCGGCTACCGGATTGTCACTGGCGAATAAATCGCCTCCTGTCAAACCTCGGCGCGGCTGAGGGGCAGGGGCAGGGGGAGGGCGAGCAAAAAGCACCAGTGGGAAAAACGAAGCACCGGCCCGTCGTGATTCGCCTCGGTCGACTGCTCTTCGGTCCCCGACCTCTTCGTGAAAGAGACCAACGGCAGGGTGAGGCGGCTGACTTCCCTCGCCCAAAGGTCTCTTCCTCCCCCCTCGCCGATGGTCTTGGACGATATCGGCCACCGTGGACGTCAGATCCGTCGATAATTTCGTGCGCGACTACTTGCGGCCTGCATCCGCTATATATATATATATATTCACCTGTCGATCCGTCAGTTTGTCGGCCAATCGAGATACCGCGCGTTCCACTTCTCGCCGGCGCTGCCAACACTCCATCTAAACTCGCGCGGCCCGACGCCGACGTTATGCGTACCCCGGGCCGCGCAACGACAGCTCGACTGACAAGGCCGCGGCTTCTCCGTTGATACGCGTCCTCGGGGAGCGCGCGTACTTCTTGTCGAGGATCTCGTCTCGACGACGCACGAAATTATCGGAACCTATCGGCCCGGCCGGCCGGTAAATCCAATTATTCGCGGGCGCGCGAACGGCCGAATCCTGCAGCTCGCTCGCATAGCGAGCAATCTCGAGGCCGATAATATTTAATTCCGATCCGATACTCACTTTTTGCTCCTCCGCGCTTTGCGCGCGCGGACGTGAGAAGACGGGCTCGCCGAGCCCGCGCCGGGAGCTTCCGTTTATTCATGAGCTTTAACGACGCGTAAAAAATGAACTCGGCTGACTCCCGTCCCGTTCCCGCTTTTTCTCTTCTCTTTCGGCGATATTAATGATGCAAGGTCGAAGCAGATCGCGATTAACTCCCCGGTCCCGGTGCAAGCATTGCATTCCAGAAGCGCCTAAGCCGCGCTTCGAGCGGCGGCATACGCGGCGAAATGAAGACCAACGAAACTAGTCGTCGGCAGCACAAATAACAACACGACGCTCTCTATCAAGAGCGGGGCCCGGTAATCTCGAGATAAATCGCTCGAGATGAGGGGTCCCGCGGAGCGCGACCGCGCGGCGATCGCGCCGCGCCGGGCCGCGGGAGAATATTCGTGGAGTACCCAAAGCGGAACGCATTCGAGGTGCTTTCTCATGGTGGCCGCCGATAAAATCGGCCGATTTATGTCGCGGTCGAGATAGGGAGAGAGACCACCGCGCGTCTCTCCGGCGCGGCGTCCCAGTGATCCCGACGGCCGATCGCGTCGTGCCCCGCGTGATATCGACGGGGTAGAGGGCGGGGCGAGCGGGGGAAGCCTAATACGAAATTTACGGTAAATTCACGTAATGGCCCGTGGCATTCCGGGCCTGAGAAAGAGAGTGAGAGAGACAGAGAGAGAGAGAGAGAGAGAGAAGGCTATGAGCCTCCCACGCAGGCTCCGAGAATCGGCGGGGTCGTCGTCAGTGTCGATGAGCGCGGCCCGGGCGGGCCGCCATTAGACGTAACGATAGAGACGCGATTGAATTTGATTACGGCCGCGGACCGTGTAATTTCGTCTGTCAAAATAGCGGCCTCCGGCGCGCGTCACTTAAGACAGGATCCCCCGGCCGTGTTTACTCGGAGGGTTCACGCCGCGCGAAGAGGGCGGGCCGAAATGATATGGCTCGAGAGCCGAGGGGAAGAGACGGATTAGGGGAGAGGAGGGAGGCACGATAATAAGTTTACATCAAGTGCGCATACGAGGCGAGCGTATACAAGGTGACGCGAGCGCCACGAAGGATCATGTCGATCTCTCGATCTTCCCTAATGACGCACTCGAGCGCGTTTCGACGGTCCCACGACGGCGACGAAGAGCGGGAGAGGACTTGTTCCGTGTGATCATTTGAGCGCCTTACGAGAGGGACGAGTAAAGAAAAGAGGGCGGCAGGCAGGGGGAGGGAAGGGGGTCGTTCGCACGTGCGACCTCATCCGCGTCGTGGATCTACCGAGTGACATCACCGGTGAAATGACGGTTAGATGGAGGGTTAAGAAAGTTACTTTGCAAAAGTATCTAGTTACAGTTATAGTTTTTTCACTGGAAAAGTAACTAGTTACAGTTACAAGTTAGTGACCTTCAAAGATAACATGTTATAGTTATGTAGAAGTTATAGTTATTTAGAAAGTAACGAGTCGTTACTTTTCAGTTATATTTTTACAATCATTGTGGTATTATTTTAAATTTCGTAATTCTGTAAATTCCTTCAATTTTGCACAAGAGTAGTTTGTTGATTATTATATTCCTCATATTGCATATAATTTTTACAAATTAAATTCATCGATTTAAATAATCAATTCATATTTATTCTTTAAGATTATTAATAACAATTATAAGAAAGTGAATGAATTTGATGAGGATAATAAATACTGAAAATATTAAAAATAATCTTAACGTCAAAAGTTAGATTTTTTCATTAAAAAAATATATGGACATTTTATAAATATAGACTTATACTCATATGTTTTCTTAAATTTACAATTGGAGTTCTACTTGCACGAATAATTTTTTGCCAGCGCAAATTTGACAGAGAAATGCCTAATTGTTCTCATTTTCAAATTTTTGTTGTGACTCGAATATTTTTGCATATGCTGGTCATAGCATTTTACAATCCTTCTCCAAAGATTGAAATGTTTTATCCATTGCTTGAATTATTTATATAACTGAAACCATGCAGCGCAAATGCGCTGCACGCTGCACGCAGCTTATGTTAACAAATAAAGACTGGCGACACGCGACGGAAATGTCCAATAGGCGTACAACTTTTTTGAAAAAAATACAGGTTGCGTTCAGAGAGGAGACTATCAACGCTATTACGTCATTTTATCTTTGTTTTACATCTAATGAACAATAAAGATAGATGACGCACTAGCACGTTTTCCAAATGCAGTCATCAGAATAACTGTATACTTATTAGATATCAATCATCGCATGTCACGTTATTGTGCTGGTCTGCCAGAAATTTAAGTTTGAAATATATAAAGTAATTATTAAAGTAACTATCAAATTAGTTACTAGTTATCAGACGAATGTAACTAAGTTAAGTTAACTAAGTTAAGTTACAGTTATTACAGTTATACAGATGGAAAAAACGGAACGAAGTTAAATTATAGTTACAAAAAAAAAATAACTATAACTGTAACTTCGTTACTAGTAACGAGTTACTTCCCAACCCTGGTTAGATGACGGGGAAAAAGGATCCCATCTAGCCTCCTTGCCCCATTCGACAGCTTTTTCGTCGTTGGCTATCGCTGAGGGGAGACGTTGAAAGACTGGCTGCAACAAAAGCATCACGACGTAGCACGCACGAGCGCGGGTCCTCTAATTTAAATTCGTACCACGCGAAGTTCGGCGTCGAGGGTCGCGGAGGGTCAAATTTTTCAACATGCCGCGGAAATATTTGGCGGAATAGCGAAGTCATTGTGCGAAATGAGGCCAATGTTTGGCCGCATCTAATTCTCGCCGGATACGAGTGTGTTAGTTCTTAGCGCGTTTCTATTCTCCCTTTTTCTTCCTCTCTCTTCTCTCTTTCTTCCCCTTTCTCTTCTATGCGTCTTCGCCTCTTTCGACCTTCCCGCACCGCCCTCACCCGCTTTGACTCCCGCGCCTTCCCTCACCGTCGGGCATAATAATTAATGACCATTCCTACGAAGAAGGCACCGCCACCCAGGGTCCATCCTTGCCAACCGCAAAAAATGATTATGAATCCGAAGTTGTCAGTTATTAATACCGAGCTTAGGCGGTGGCCGACGTGGAGATAAAACTAGGTGTTCGCTTCGATAATAAAATTCCCAAGCAAGCAACACGGAAAGTCGCTCTCGATTCTCCCCGGGACTCTCCTGTCCGCGAGCGAAATTTCCGTCCGGCGCGGCGAAAATTTGCAGAGAAACGCCAACCGAGTACTCTACACTCAGACTTAACAGCCGTCAAAGTTGAGTCGTCCAGAATACGTCGCGATGACAAAACGCTGAAAAGCGTGCGTTCGACTTAACCCTTGTTGTGCACACTTCTAGAATCGCATAATGGTCATACTGGGATCTCTCGCGACCCCGATATAAAAATGCGTACTGCAATGGAATTATTATTTTTCTGGACTGGGAAAAATTCCAGGATATATTTCAAATATATTTTTAAATGATAGCATAGTTTTTGTAAATAAAATTTGGTCTCAAAAGGAAAAAAAATTTATAAAGCAAAAAAACACGAGAAATGACATTTTTTACTTAAAATATTGTAGTGAATTTAATTTTTAATATTTTTTGCTAAAATTTTGAGGAAATACTCTCAAGATATGTCACTTTAAGAAAAAAATTAATACAATGGTAGGACTTCCAAAAAAGTTTCTCCAGACCGGAGAGTGTCCACTTCACAGTCAGAATCGTACTGACGCTTAGATCATGACACATCGTGCTTGCTGAAAGCAATTTACATACCATAAATCATCATCGAAAATCTTTGGAGTCGTTTTGACCCCACAGTGCACAACAAGGGTTAAGAAAGACACGAATCGTATCACAGCGACCGCGAAATGCGCACAAAACCTGAAATTATTAAATAGCGTAAGGTGAAGCTCATCAGTCTCGGTGCAAGTCCTCACGGTTGAAAGGTACGATGAAGAGAGACGGGCGATTTACAATTTACGAGAAGCTCAGCGATAGATGAATATATAGACGAGAATGTGGTGCGCGATAGAGAAGTCGATTCACCGAACAAATGAGTCAGTTATACCATAGTCGCGCCGTCCCTTCTTTCGGCCATCGTTCGTCTCTCGGCTCTTCCCTCGGTCCGTGTCCGCCGTCTACCGTTTTAATAGCCCCTCTGACACACAAACCCGCGCCAGGACGAGACAGACGGACAAGACGCGGACGGGAGAGACAAAGGACTCGGGAAGCGAAAGGGACCAAGGCGGTGAAAAAAGCAAGCCCGTTACACGGGATCGAGCGCGGCAAAGGAGGGGAGGTGGTCGAGGGTGGAAAGGACCGAAACCACCACGCGAGGAGGCGTGGTGAGGTGTGGTCAAATTTGTTGAGGGTTGCTTTCTCTCGGATTTATATTTCATAAATTATGTACGGGCCGGCGCACACCCAAGACGCGAGTCGCCCCCTTAGTCCATCTTAGGCCCTCGCCCTGACGCGGTGCTCGGCGAAGAGGGGGAGGGGGAGGGGAAGAGTGATTTTAATGACCAACGCCGATTGTAAGTTATAATTGCGTGCCTTTGTATACAATGAATCTCGCGCGTAATACAATATTGATGAGACGCGCACTGTATGCGCGCGCGAGTATTCAATTGTGCTCTTAGGAATGTGATTTAATTTTAGAGGGTTTTGAGATGGTACTAATATCAATTCTGTCGAAGGCATTCCAATCACACCTACTGTTTCTTAACGCTTCAATATTAATCCATGATATTTAGTCATTTATTTACAAAAGATGCAGTAAAAATCGTGTTAATACCATCTTAAAAATGGAGCTTCCTAAAGAGCGTTTTCGACATGCGTTGCTTTTGTTGTTTAATCAGAAAAAAATGGTGGCTGAAGGTCACAGAATTCTGATAGAAACTTATGGCGATGTTGCTCCATCAATTAAGACATGCGAATACTGGTTTAGATGATTCAAAAGTGGTGATTTCAATGTTAACGACAAAAGTCGCTCAGGACAACTAAAAAATTTGAAAATGCAGATTTGTAATATCGGACGAAAATCCAGCACAATCCACTTCAGAACTTGCCGGAGCATTAAATGTTCATCTTACAACAGTTACTAAACGTTTACATGATATGGGAAAGATTCACAAAGAAGGAAAATGGGTTCCACATGGATTATCGGAAAATGTCATTGCGAACCAGTTAAATTTCGTTTGCATTTCGTTGGTCATCAAACAAAAAATGAAGAGTTTTTTGTATCGAATTGTTATTGGTGATGAAAAATGGATCTGGTTCGATAGTTCCAAACGAAAAAATCATGTATTGATCCAGGCCAACCAACAACATCCACTTCAAGGCGCGATATTCGCGGTTCAAAGATATCGCAGTGTATTTGGTAGGTCAAGAAGATGTTGTATATTATGAATCGGTAAATTCGATTGAAACTGTCACCGCCGATCGTTATCAACAACAATTATACAAATTGAAGCGAGCATTGGAGCAACGATCACCAATTGCGAGTAAACGACGCAAAGTGACGCTTCCTCACGACAATGTTCGACCTCATTATCAGTGAAGGAAACGCTATATGAGCTGGAATGGGAAGTCTTACCGCACCCCGCATATTCTCCAGACATTGTTCTACCCGATTATCACTTGTCCCGGTCGATGCAATACGCTTTAGGGGAAACACACTTTCATAACTTTGAACAAGTGCAGAAATTTGTTGAACATTGAATCAACTCCAAAGAAGAATCTTTTTATCGTCGCGGAATTCATCTTTTGCCAGAAATATGGGCAAAGGTTGTAGAAAACGAAGGAAAATATTTTGATGAAGGTATTCGTTCATCATCTCGTCTAAGTAAATCAGTTTTTGAGAAAGAAATTCTCAAAATTAAATCACACTCTTAATTATTTGGATCGTACAATGCGCTTGCGGGAATTTGTTGAACGTGCATAAAGTACATAGGGGGAAAAGAAGGACGCGGGTATGTGAGGTCTGCGTGAATCGAATTGTAAGACCCATTCAATATGAACGAATCTATTATCAAATGCGATCCTAATCGCGCGAAATTATTCAACGGTCAATTTGGGAACCATGCAAACTCGATAACGTCGCCTCTGGTCATCTATACGCAATGATCAGTCTATTGAATAATATAATAATCTTCCCTACGCCGAGGGAGAGGGTGAGAGGTGACCACATCCGACTAATGATTTCTACATCAATAATTGATGGCTTTTCTACCAGATTAATTTATTATTGAAACACGATAATGGCGTAATAATCATGAGAGGCGGTCAAGTGCTGTAATATGAGGGTACTCCTGACCGCTCAAACTATCATTCTCTTATCGCAATTACCACTGCAGCTATCGGCACAATCGTGTCCTGCGACGTGCTGCCGACGTACATTACTCCGAGGGTGGAAGAGAATAAACAGCGAGAGCCCCTTACACGCAAAACTCGGTAGCCTGAAAAGGCACTCGATCAGACACTAATAACCGCCGATGATGTTTGCGGAGCAAACACGCGGAACAGCGCGTAAGCCGTAAGCGTCCTCGAATTGATTCATATTGATTGATGGGCCGATCGGTCGAAAGCCCATTTCTAGCCGAGGACTTTCACCCAACCAAGACTCGTGCAACTTCGCGCGATCACGAAAACGCGGAGGGCGCGGCGAACGTTGGACGAGCTGGCGCGAACGGACGAGACTCTCGCGCGACGGAATAAGCACGAAGGTGAGAAGAACGCGGCCGAGGACTAACGGGTCTGGCGCAAATGTTACCTCACAAGAACGTCGTCCGTGCGGCTTGCGAGCGCTCGGCATACATTTTCGGGTGATGTCCGGTCAAATAAGAAGCGAAGGTCGTATTACCGCGGCTGATTTATGCAGAAGAAACATTGACACGTGAAATGCCACAGCTTATTAATAAAGAAACGTTACGTGTGTGTGCGTTCAACATTTTCGGGAGTACCGTCATACCTTTATGTAAACGCGGCCACTTTCAAGAAACTGCCTCAGTGTTTCGCCCAGCAAAGCGTAAATTATACCTCCGAATTAACGAAGCGCTCTCCATCCAATTATTTTCGCGAAGAACGTTCGCTTTTGTATATTAGGTGTACAAATGAGTAATCCAAATTTTTCGGCTAAATTCAAGGTTTATTTTAAAAGAAAGTAAAACAAATTTGTAGATCAAAATATTCGCCGCTGTTTTCTTATAACTTATAACTTTGAGCCACCTTTCAGGCAGCTGATGAATTCCATGTCGGAAACATGTTGTGTCTTCGGAAACGATAAAGTCGTCAAACCATTTTCGGATCTCATCCACTGATTTCAAGTACGTATCGGAACAAGGCATGTTGCATCAACCGTAACAAATGGTAATCGGTAGGAGCAATGTCTGGTGAATACACCAGGTGCTGCAAGACATCCCAGCCAAGACTCATTATGATGTCTTTTGTCGTAGAAGCAATGTGTGGCCTAGCGTTTGTCACGTCGTGATTCAAGAATTTTGAGTTATGTTGTGTTGTCCTTTCTGGATCAATGGATTTAATCAATTTACCCTGGGATGGACAAGTCTGTGTGAAAATAGTTGATGAATGTATGTTTAAATGTGGGAATATTATTGGAGATTTGATTTAGGAGATTGGAAATTAAAGAGATTAAAATTTTAATTAATACCTTTAATGAAAACAAACCTTCAAACAAACTTCTCAAAGAATTAGAGTAATCTTCATGTTTAAGAATCTGTGTTTCAATCGCAAGAGAGTCTCTTCACGAAAAGTGACTAATTTCTATCATAAAGTATCTATCAGAGGTATGAAAAGTATAACCTAGTGTGTTTCACAGTACAAATGATCTGGATTAAGCTTCAAGTGCAAATGACAAATAACCCTCTGAATTATTAGGATCTACTAAATCAGAAGGAGCTAATGAGTTACAGAATGTGTCTACTGAAGAGCTATGCCCTATCTTGCGCATCGCCTTTTATATCCAGGTGGTCAGATACTCCCGCGCGAGTTCTTACCACCTCATAAGAAGTAGGGGAGAGATGTTTCTCACGACATAAGAGTCATAATCAATAACCAATAATCAATATTCCATTGTCAATTTTCTTTTATAATTTTTCATCTTCCAATCATATTCCGAGTCGTGATCCTATTTCGAATCAATATTTTATTTCGAGTCGTGATCATGTTCTTTAAAAGTTAAAAGTTACGTAGGCATAACACGTTATCATGCAACAATTTCACAAAATGTTCTCGTTTACCACTACACAGGCGTTGTCGTTCTAATTCTTGACTCAAACGGCTTAATTGGTGTTGGTAGCGGTCTGCAGTAATTGTTTCATTCGGTTTTAATAACTCATAATAAATCATGCCCTTCATATCCCACCAATGCAGAGCAGAATCTTCTTTCCGAAGTGTTTTGGCTTTGCGACCGATGTTAATGGTTTGCCGGGATTTATCCATGACTTTCCGCGTTTCGGATTGTCATACATAATAGAGTATCCACTTCTCATCGCCCGTAACAATTTTCCGTAACAAGAAAGACTTTTTACTAGAGATGGGCGATACAGTATCGATATTTTAAAATATACGATACTTTTAGATCTAAATATCGATATTTTTCTTTTCAATATTACTGTGTATCGATATTTCAAGAGCAATATCGGACTTCCGATACAGTTCAATACGAATCATTAGTATTCTATTGGGCGGAAATTTTAGCGTACCGAAACTTTTGGAACTAGCGCTACCAACCACAGCCATTCTCAATTCCGTTTGCGTTCGAATTGTCGCAAACCGTTGCAAATTAATGGCGAATTCGATTAACATGCACTCGCTTCGTTCCAGTGCCAAGTAACTTTTTGTTATTAGGCGCACTTGCTCGAAGTACGTATTTTTATGCTAACCTGAGTGCGGGTAATTTAAGAAGCTTTCTGAATTTGCGTATGTATCATGTAATTTATTAAAAGTACTCCGTCTTAAACGAAAATGTCGTTGAAACTGAACAAATAATATTTTTAATCTGCACACATTTAGGCCGGTATTCATAGTCGGATCTTATATTTAAGACCGTCTTAAGTTCATCTTTAGATATTGTATGGATCATTTCATTGGCTACATAGTATCTAAATATGAACTCAAAACGGACTTAAATGTTAGGCTGCGTTCAGAAAATACAACAGTTATACAATGGTTGAGCAATTCGTCAATGTAATTGGATTCCTTCCTTTTTTCCTATGAAATGACTAGGAATACATCTATTTCTGACGCATTCCAAAACCGATAACTATAATAGATTTTAGTATAAATAAGTATAAATCAATAAATAAATATGTAGTAGGTACATAATCAAAAATAAGGATATTAGTGGTATCGATATTACTAATATCGATATTTTTTATTCGATATTTTTAATGTATCGATATTTTTATTTATGATACGTATCGATATGAAATATCGATCTTTTTTATTGTATCGCCCATCCTTACTTTCTACGCTGCTCATTGAGAAGAGAAAGACACACTGCTACTCGTTGATTGTTGTTGGCTTCAGTGAGTTCATGCAGAACTCATTTTCCTTCTTTCTGAATCTTCCTCATCTTGTGTAGGCGTTTGGAAATAGTTTGTTACGTTACTTCTAACTGCTTTGCAAGCTCTTTTTGCGTTTGTGCTGCTTCTCAGCGAGCAGTTGCTCTAAATCATTGTTGCCGTACTTCCTAGGGCTTCCAGGACATTTGTTATCACTCAAACTGAAATCGCCGCTTTTAAACAGTCTAAACCAAAATGCACACACATCGTACGATATGACACCTTCGTCGAGAAAGGAACAAATCCCGATTCCCATGCTTTTGCAGCATTTTTTTCTTGTTGAAATTCGTAAAGAACGCAATGTCGGATATGCATCTTATCTGTTGCCATTTTTGATTGTACTGAACTGAATAATTGTTGAGGTTATGCCGAGCCTTCCGCCATACTAAATGTAATTTTCAATAGCTATATGTCAACATTACATAATCGTAAAAGAGTGGGAAAATTTGATTATTTGAAACTTGTTTTCTTAGCCGCTTAAAAAAGTTTGGATTATTCATTTGTACACCTAATAAATTGAAGAAAAAAATAAAAGGACATGGAGGATCGGTTTATTCCTGTGCGTGCGATTTTTCCAAAAGCCGTCGCCGGGAGAAATGTAAAGAACGTCCAAAGGCGGTACGCGTAAGACTGCCAAATCCAAAAGTTAAAATTACCGGACATTTCTTCTTTGGTAACAAACCCAAACCGGACTAAACCGGACAGAAATAATAATCATAATGTTACATTAAATAGAAAATATGACAAGAATTTATTTACAATATTAATTTCCAGAAAATCTTATAAGCAGGATTTGATTGAATAAAATAATAAACTATTACTTTTTTAATATATTGTATATGGAATGATGAATCGGCAGATCATCCACTAGATGGCTTTTCGTGGCGCTCGATCGTTTGTAGACCGCTTGAAACGGAGAAACATTGCTCAAATCTGAACTCTCATTCCATTGATTGGACATAACTTGAAAACCGGACATATGACGTCCGGTTTGACTTATTAACCGGACACTAAACAAGACTTCTGAAAACCTGACAATCCGGGTCAAAACCGGGCAGTTGGCAACCCTAGCTGCGCGCTATATCGCTCGAGAAGGGCTTTCCGAACGGTCGAAGCGCCTCCGTCGTCGATTAGCTTATCTGGCAGTGTAGCTACAGCGCGATCCACGAGGTTCCCTTATCAGGCGACCGTTTAATTCAGCCGCCGTTAATCGCCAGTCCGATTGATCGCGCCCGCTCGCGAATCCGATTAAGTGTACATTTTATATCTCTCACTCCGGATGTAAAGAAAGCACCGGCGCTCTCGCAGACGCGGCGGCCACTCTCGAGTTACATGCTCTGTCGGGAGAGAGGCACGCTTTTAATTTGAATGCGTAACGACCGACGCCCGGCTTTACGACCATATATGGAGAATCGGCGGAGTCAACAGTAGCGGACTCTCCGCGGCGACCGGCCGAAAGTGAGAAAACGGGCATGCAAATCCGTCGACGTGCGAATTCCTCCACATCTGTTTCGTCGATGATACTTCCGAGAACTTCCAGGACATTTTTTGTCACTCAAACTGAAATCGCCGCTTTTAAACAGTCTAAACCAAAAAATGCACACATATAGTACGATATGATACTTTCGCTGAGAAAGGAACAAATCGATTCGCATGCTTGTTTCGTAAAGAATGCAATGTCGGATATACATCCAACTCTCTCTCTCTCTCCCTCTTTCTCTCGTATTTGCTTACTAGTAATTTTTCGCGTATTTGCAGCGCCGATTACCGAGTTGCAGTTGCGACAACGTGACAACGCGCCGATCATCGATGCTGCGCGCAAAAGCGGAGATCCCACGTGGCTACGCCACTGGTTCCGCCGAGCGCGCGCGCGTCGCAAATCTTCGTGCAACGAAACCGACTGTGCGGGACAGACCAGATTCGCCTATTCGTACCTTTCGGCTGACGAAAAGGCAAGACGGAGAGGAGGAAAGGGGATACGTCATATCTTGATTGTACGAGATGAAAACCGCCGCCTTTATATACCCAGGCGGCAGGAATTTTAATTTTATCCGGAAAACAAAAACTGGTTTCACCGACGCGGCGCGGCGCGACGTTAGACGCCGAAAAGGAGAGAGCCTCGGATGCATCCGAGACATTCCACCCACTCGCGTCGCAACGCGTCACCACTCGATCTCTCTTCCCCCCCCTTCCCTCTCTCACTCTCTCTCTCTCTCTTGTTCTGTCTCTCCAGGAGAAGCGGCACGCGTGTAACGACATTCCACCCACTATTCCGTTCGCCGCGCGATAGGGAAGAGCGACACGTGTCAGGGACAAACCTCGCGCGGAGGAATGAATCGGTTGCGCGTTCGTGCGGAAGATTCTTTTTACGGCTTTACGGTATGATTGATCGATCGCTTGAGCCCCCGAGATCGCGCAGGAGCGAGCGGGGGAATCGTCATCGGACGCACGATTCGAATCGCTCGGCACACGCTACGCGTAGTGTCGTCACTTCTGGATTTTAGTACGCAGGTCCAACCGGAAAAAGAAGCGACGACGCTTTCCTCTTGTCGATTATGGGCGGGTCTTGAGTGAACGCGCGCCCGCGGAAACGAGGGAGAAGACGAGAGAGAATGACCGACGCGAGTCGATTGATATGGTCGCGCGGCACTCTTTTCCCCGTCGTTTTAGCGCGGAATCCGCGGCACCGCCCCGCTGTCACTGAGAAAGCCGGGTAATTGAGAAATTGCCAGACAATTCCCTCGGTGGGATACACGTTATAATCTCACATGCGCGTAACCACGTACCTCTCCTCAAATAACGAACGCGCAATTACGGCATAATTATGACGTTCCGAAAGAGAAGACGAATCAGGTTTCGCGCTACACGTCGCGCGTAAAAACACACGCGGTCCTCCGCTCTGCTCCCCCTGCCTCCTCCCCCTTCCCCTCTTTTTCTCTCTCGTCTTCTTCCTTTTTCTCCGTCCCCCTCGTTTCGTCCTCGTCGGGCGACGAGGTGCTCCAAAGATTCCCGGGCAAATTTGCGTCACGTCCCGGCCGAGCGGTTAACGCGGCGAGCATCTCCGTGACATGTCGGCGAGTTGACGAATCGTCAATTATCATGCCATTATGGAACGACACAATCGCGCGGAGTAGAGTCTCCGGTAGAGTCTCATCGGCAATCGGGGACGATTTAAAATACCTATCGCATGATGCGTCCTTCTTGATCGCGACCGTCATAAAATAGACGGCGTACGCGAGAAGGCGCGTCGCGCTTCGATTTCTATGACCAATGGAATCATCGACTTGCTCATTTGGACATTTATTCCGGGAAATTTCATTTAGAAGTTTCCTTCTAAATGAAATCTCTGCCAAAATGTGGCGCTATGTTTAAATTCGACGGTTGATATTATCAGCTGTCGGCTATTTAAGAATTTGACCGAATATAAAGAGGGACGAGAGAATTCCTTTTTATATCTCGGCTGTTTTGACTGAATTAAATTGAAATGAAATCGATGGAGTCCAGAATAAAGTACGGCAAGGTGCTGAATCTTGCCGAAAATAGCCTGTGTTACTTCTCGCGGCTCAATCGCCGATCACCCATTCGTGTCGTTCGCGTTCCTCCTGCATGCCCTCGCGACGTCTTTACGACCATCTCTCGTCCGCGAATGCCAATCAAGAAGCGCGAGAATCCAGCGAACGATGCGTCGCGCTCCGAGGAGCTGCGTAAAAATCTCTGATTGCAGCTCGCAGCCGCGTATGAAATGCCGCCGTGACGCAACAATGGACTTTCTGAGCCGCGAGAGATCGAAACGGCGCCACTGCGACTATTATCTGTCAGCGACACAAAGCGAAATTACCCCCAATCGGCGGTACAAAATTTTATGCTCGCGACGATATAATGAACGGCGGAACTGTCGAGAGAAAATCTGCCATAAGTGCGTGAAAGGACACACCGATGCACGTTGCAACGAGAGCGGCTCGTGCGAAGCAGTCACGCGGAAACGAAGATAAGAAAACGTGTACGCGACTGTGTATTAGAATATATCAAATCAGGATATTAAGTATTTCACATTTATTATTCATCTAATCTCTCTCTCTCTCTCTCTCTCTCTCTCAGGTATCAAACCTCTTTCTATCCTTTGATCGCAATCCTTTCAAATTATTCTCGCACAAACTGAATCTACTATGTGCCACGCTTGCTGAACATAATTATCTATAAACGCTTCATAGATATAATTAATTAAAAAAATTAATTACTTAATATTTTTATTATTTATTTTATTGCAATTTTGTAATATCAGTAATTAATATCTTAATTATTGAATTTAACAATTATATAATTATCTTCTGATATCAATGATATGTAAAACGTATCGATCGAAGGAAACATCTTTTCCGATGATGTTCTCGTCGCTATTATTGTCGATTGTAACCTCTTTCTGTGTCCTTTGATTGCAATCCTCTTACTCCTACACAAACTGAATCTCGTATTACGTGGCATGCTTGCTGAACTCAATTACAATCGCGTCATGAATGTAATCAATTAAAATATTAATTAATGTTTTATTATTTATTTGATCGCAATTTTGTAATATCGGTTAATATTTGAATATGAATTTAACAATTAATTATTTCCTGACATCAAAGCGATATGAAAATACCGATCGAAGGAAACATCTTCTCCAGCGCTATTCTCGACTACTATTGTAGCCGATTAATCCCCGCGGCTTTCCACAATCGTCATTCGTCGCACTGAGCGACGATAATATTCCGTTCACCGCCATTACACTTCGTCTGCAGCCGAAAGTCTTCGGGCGCCGCGCGTCAATCCGACGAAGGCGCTTAGAGCCATCCGCGTAACGAGACCCAAATAACACACGAGAAGCAGTCTCAAGGGCGACCGAGGGAATTCCTCGATTAGTGTTCGTTTTTTCTCGCCCAGCCGGCTCCTCCTTTCTCCCCCGTAGCGGCGGTCGCGCTGCGCTCATACGCGCACTCGCGCGCGGGGACTCGTAATTGAAAGCTGTTACGCTCGGTATTTTATGGCTTTGTCCCGCGGCCATGCAAAACTCGATTCTTAACGTTCCCGGACGCAGGGCCGCCTTGAGTAACGGGCCACGAAAACGCTCGCGCTCGCGCGCCTGCCTCCTAATTAAATCCGGCTAAATTCATCAAAATCGTCGTTAAAGCCACCCCGTCGGCCGTGCGGCCTCCGGCGACAGCAGCGACGACGGCGGCGGCGCCGCGAAAACGAGATTCCGATCTGTCCAATTGCCGCGGCTCGCGAGTCGCGAGCCGAGAATTTCGATCACTCTCGGATAGAAAGGTCAAACCGCTGCTCGTTCCGTACGGGGAGGGGGGGGTGGGGGAGATGATGATTTAATCAGTTCGGTCATCAGGCCGGATTAAGTTGCGGAGAAAGTTCGCGGTCCGCTTCGATTTTTATTTTCTTTCTCTTTCTTCTTCATCCGCCTACGGCGGACGAATCTTTATAATGGAGGGACGAAATTAATATCGACCCGCGCTATACGAGAGCTGGACGGATAGGTTGCCGTCGTCCGATCGAAGAATACGTCAGGTCTGTCTAAAATAACGGGCATTCCGCTTCACGCGCGCGCACGCGCGCGAACGATAAACGTGGCAATTCCGAGGCGCATTATTCCGATGAGTATCGCAGGCTCGAGCGCGATATTCAGCTTAGCCAGAAGTAAATTGGATCTCGTAGCGGCTATAGCTAGCTAGAGGTGCATTAAAAGAATCTAATGATACCAGATAAACGCACGTCAGTGTTGTAGAGGGCCTTTCAAAAGTTACTGAGCTCTCGCTCTGTAACACGGAAGGATAGCGGAGGTCGGATTAACAAGTCGATTACACGGTGGTCAATTAGACGCTGATACATCGTGTTCATAAAACGGATAAACGAGGAGCAAGGGTCGTCGCCGAGCTCACCGACGAAGCCACAATGTCCGAAGAGGGAAGCGCGAGACTTGTGGCACACCCTGTACGCTCGGACGTGCCGGTCGGAAATGCCGCCGATCGCCATCTGGCACGACTTTCCGTGCGGCACGCGTTCAACACGAGACAATAACAACGATAACGACCGCAATAATAGTAATAATAGTAATAACGTCTTTATGAGCATCCCGCAGGAGAGATAAGGAGATCGTGTGAGGGAGAAAGAGAGAACGGGCGAGGTTGCGGCTCCTTGACCTCGGGAGAAGCGCGAGGACGGGAAGGGTCGAAGGGACCCGACGGCCCTCCGTAAGCAACGTCGGGAATCGGTAGCTCGCGATTCTGGAGGTGCCTGGAAAAATCGGAGGAAAAGAGAGAGGGAGGGACAGAGAGAGGTCTTTCGTGTCATGGTGAGCCAGCAGACCGGATAAAGGCAGGCGCTCGCTCGAAATAAAACGCCCGCCGCTCGAGAGAAGAAAGCGGGCCGGACAAGGTGGGAGTAGTGACGGCTGTCGAAGCACGCATCACACCTACGCTAGGCTTTCAATTATCCGACGGAATCTCTGGCGATGTGTCTATATAACGCAGACACCTTATTATTTGTCTATGAATGTATCCCATAAGCGAAGTCAATCAATAAATCTAAGCGTAGATTATTCTCTTGTAAGATGGTATATACAGGGTGCTAAATTTCAAACGTAACAAACGTAACAGGTAAAAAATCTCGAAAACTATGAAAGATATTAAAAAAGCTAAAACACGTGTTGCATGATTTCGAAAGAGAAAGAGAATGGTATTATCAGTTTTTTATTTGGAGGGCATTTTCAAAGTCAGTTGAAGGTCAATTTAATTTTTTCAAATAGAAAGCCCAATTTTTTATTATATTTTCCTTTTCTACCAATTAATTTTAACAACTTTTGTCTGAAACATTTTTTTATTTGCCTAATCTTTTTTGAAATATTTAGGGAAAACTTGGTAACTTTTTCAACATTTAACATACGATATCTCGCTAACTATTTGTCGAAAGAAAAAATAGTATTAGACTTTTTACTTTATTTGCTATCAAGAATATATTATTATAATAGTGCCCTAACTTTTGTTAATTTAATAATTTTGAAATTTCCAAAGATCGATAAGTTAACAGAAGTGCCATTTTCTTTCCCCTTCGAAATTACGAAACACGTGTTTTTTAATATCTTTCATAGTTCTCGAGATTTTTTACCTGTTACGTTTGAAATTTAGCACCCTGTATATATGTGTGCTGTGTGTGTGTGTGTGTGTGTGTGTGGGAGAGTCAAGTAATGCTTATTAAAAAGTAAAGGTAATGAATGCTTCTATCTATCAAATGTCACATGAAACCTTTAGGAAACACTGATTATCAATTGTATAGACGGTTATTGTGATCGCGACGATGCTTCATTTGTCCATGAATGTCTCGCGAATGAAACAAATCGATAAATCTCACCGTGGAACATTCTTCTGTAAGATACGCATACGCGCGTGAAAATCAAATGAGACGCATGTTGAAAAGATTTACGACGAGATAATGTTTATCAATTGTACAATTAGTCGCTGGAGAAACCCACACGTCGCATTTACGTTAATATATTAGGAGTTCGAATTAGTTCTGGTCCCTAGCAATAGATGGCTTTAATATTGTAACAAGTTAGCGGTTAATACGAATGTTGAAATCTGACACCACTGAAAGATTTGACATTTCTCTATGACATATGACAGTTGGCGCGCTATTGTTACCGATAGTTTCATTATTTGTACGCGTCTAAAATGGATCGTGCAAAATTGCATTTTCGGCATTCATTACTTTTTTCGTTTGAAAAAATTTGAAAAAATCGGTAACTGAAGCTCATGAAATGCTTGTTACAACTTATGATAATCAAGCTTCATCCAACTGTAAATTTTGGTTTCAACAATTCAAAAGTACTGGTCAACCAAAAAAATTCAAAGATTCTGAATTGCAAGCATTATTGGATGAAAATATCGCTCAAACGGAAAAACAATTGGCTGAACAACTGAACGTCGATAAATCAACAATTCCTAAATGCCTACACGCTGAGAACAATTCAAAAGGAAGGCAAACGGGTTCCACATGAATTGAGTGAAAGTACCATTGCAAATCGTTTGAATATCGCCATGTCTTTGCTTGCCAGATAGAAAAAAGAGTTTTTTGTGGCGAATTGTAATTGGAGATGAAAAGTGGATTTATTTTGATAATCCAAAGCGAAAAAGTCATAGATTGATCCAGAACAACCATCAACATCGACACTAAAACGGAATATTCACGGTCATAAAGCAATGCTCTGCATTTGGTGGGATATGGAAGGTGTGGTATACTATGAGCTTCTAAAACCGAATGAAACAGTTACGGGGGAGCGATACCAGCAACAATTGAACAAATTGAATGATGAATTGATGCAAAAGGACCAGCGGTAGCCAGCGATAGACGTAAAGTGATTCTTTTGCGCGATAATGTCCACATCGTCCACATGTTGCTCCAATCGTTAAAGCAACATTGTTAGAGCTCGAATGGGAAATCCTTCCGCATCCAGCGTACTCTCCAGACCTAGCGCCATCTGATTACCATCTATTCCGATCGATGCAACACGCTTTGGCAGGTACACACTTCAATAATCACGAGAATGTGCAAAAGTGGGTGTCTGATTGGATTGCTTCGAAAGACAGTTCTATCGTCGCGGAATCGCTATGTTGCCGGAAAGATGGGAAAAAGTCACAGCCAACGACGGGAAATATTTCGATTCGTGTAAATGCCACCATTTCTTCACGAATAAAGATAAAGAAATTGACGAAATAAGACCAGAATTAATTCAACCTCCTAATATCTTCAGCAACCCCGATCGCCCTGATCAATTTATATCGCTGCGAGAAAGTGCAGCACATCGATACTCTCGATGGATACACGCGCTGCCGTTATTCGGCGGCAAGATACCGGCGTTAGGGCAGCCGAGGACCGTCGAGCGAAAGAAACGGAGGAAGGAAAAAGGAAAAGGGAGACCGTACGCGCGCGCACGCGCGAGTCGAGCCACGTTGAAAGACTAATTGACGAGGAGGTCGGGAAAGAGAGAGAGAGAGAGAGAGAGAGAGAGAGAGAAGGAAGAGAGAGAGAGAGAGAGAGAGAGAGAGAGAGAGAGAGAGACGAGCCGGCGCACCCCCGTAAATATCGTGACACGCGCTCAAATTAATGGCCCGGTCTTACACGCCGGGGAAAGCGAACAAACTGGTATCCTCTCGATGCCACGCCACGTCGAGATCGAATCAAAACACGGTCGGCCGAGTCGCCCTTTCATTCCCAGCGTTACACGAGCGATCGAGTCGGCGGAGTCTGTCGCGTTTAACCCTTTTTTTCTTCAAAAAGGAAAGAAAGAGTTTCGTAGCGTGAAGCGCGCGCGTATCTAAAGTGAACGTGTGTACAAGATCGGATATTTAAGATATTTACGATCCCCCGACGTCATCTTTGTAAAAATGGCTGCACACGATATTAAGCCATTACGTAACACGATACGTGCCAATTATTTTGCGCGTGTAAATAGTTATTTTATGCATAGTTAGTTGTGCGCTCGAAAATAATGGTACGATCTCAGACCCTCGCAAAATCGTTCGGAAAAGAATCTTGCACCAAGGAGCTGGGAGGAAACAACAAGAATATCGAGGAATTCTTCGGTAAAAAAAGAGGGGAAACCGTTGCTCGTCCGCGAATACGTCGGCGAATGGGGTCGGTGTATGCCCGTGGGAAAATCCCGGAACGAAATTTTTTAATTAAAAGCGATTTGGGGGCGGAGGGGTCGTCACACGCGTTTCAGTCGCCCGAAGAAATTAACCGGCCTGTGGTTCTCCGTGGGTCCAAACAAATTGAAGGAGATTGGGTCCGTGGCCTCGGGCGCGACTCGATAAATTTTTTCGAGCGTCGTATAAAGCGCGTGGGATAACGGCGAAGACTGGATTTCGCATGTCAAGGTGTGAGGTAATTATGATCCCGAGCTTTTGAGGTGATATTCGTCTAGGAAGATCGGTATTTGTTCGTATGACGAAGCGAGCGTGAAGAAAATCACGAGCGGAACCGTGTCTGGATTAAGGGTAGGGTTTTTGCTGAATAGGCGTTTTGCGATGCCATTTCTTGCAATCGTTCTCGTCCGAAGAAAATCGAGGGAGACTGTGCTGAGGGCACTTCTCGAAATTCGCGGCTGTAATTCGGGCACTCGCGCGAAAGGAAATATTCCTCGCGAGTATTTTTCTCGAAAACCGAAGGATATTTTTCCACGCGCGCGAGTCACCGCGTCCGGATACCGCGGCGTTACATCTGTAACAGAGTTGTCTGGAACAATATTGGCGCGAACGCGGAGTTTTCAAAAGAGCATTTTTCTTTATCCCGCCTGGCAACTTCGAATTATGGTCGGGGCGTTAAAAGCTTTTATTGGCCGAGAAGATGGGGGAGGGCGAGATCGTGCGATATACGGAAGAGAGAGAGAGCATCTTTGCTCTCCCGTTCGTCCCCTTTTTTTCTTTATTCCTACAAAGACGGAAAACAGTGGTGTCGCCGCGCGAAGCGTCTGGAAAAACAACCGAGGAGACGGCCGAGAGCGAGAGAAAAGGGAGCGAAAGGGCCCGAAATAGAGTGATCGGGTTGCGTAGGAGCGAGGAGCAGCGAGCGATGATGGCGATGGGAGAATTAATTTTTCAATGGCGACGACCCCGTGAGAAGCCGCGATCGGAAATTGTCAAGCGAGTAACAGCAGGTTCACTATTTATATGACGTCACCGAATAATGCCACTCGCTACGCAGCAGCGGTACTCGTAAATTCGCGCTCTTACACCTATTCGCTCGTTAATGAGAAAGGGGCTATGATTACACGTGAGTTGTAACGAAACGCTGCTTCTTAATCTTTCACAAATTGGACAAATCGGTATTTACGGCTAAATATTTTATACTCGGCAGTTTCCACCTTCCTTCGCAAATGCAAGCTACATACAGAGTTCTCACGGAACTCCTTCAGTTTACCAGAAATCGAACTCTCTTGAACTCCAGTGTATTTATTCGATAATTATTATAGGTGGCTTTGCTCTTCAAACTCGAGGCTAATTAAAACTGATCTAGTAAAGCTGTGAGCAGCTTGAATATAATCAGATATTTTCCGATACTTTTAATTCAGCTTCATTCACCGTAAGTTTATTTATTTATAATTTTTCGTTATTAATTAATTTCACTTACTCACTCTTTGAAGTATCCTTGTAATTTTTTTTATTAAATCATATCAGATTTTTCCGAAACTAATTGAAAAATTTAACAAGGCTGAGCAGCTTAAATATAATCCGATATTCCCCGATGTTAAGCGCTTACTTCAGTATATCGCAATTTTATTTACAATTTTTTATTACCGATTCTACTTACTTAATTTTTCAACTATTCTTGTCATTTCTTTAATTGAATTTTCATTCCGAGCTTCCACTCTGATTTATAATTGAATAACGAATATCTTACTTATACATGGTGTCCCATTTTAAATGAGACAAGCAAAAATCTCGAAAAGTATAAAAGATACTAAGAAACGTTTCAACAAAAGTTGTATGGTTTCAAGGGGGACATAAAATAACTATTTCATTTTGTTTACAGATGGCGCCATTTTCGAAATATTTACTGATCATTACTTTTCTTAATTGAAAACCCTAATTTTCTATATGATATTAGGCAAAAAAAAAATGACAAATAAAAAAAATATTCCAAACAAAAACCGTTAAAATTAGTCGGTAGAAAAAGACAATATAATAAAAAATTGGGATCTCCATTTAAGATGATGATCAGTGAATATCTCGAAAGTGACGCCATCTGTAAACAAGTACACGCGGTATAGTTTTGTCTTAAGTTTCCCTTGAAACCATACAATTTTTGTCTGAAACGTTTCTCAGTATCTGTCATATTTTTCGAGATTTTTGCCTGGCTCATTTAAAATGAGACATCCTGTATAAATTTTTTAATGAGCGAAAACCGTTGAGTGCCCAACAATTCCTCGTATTTCAAAACTATAAACATATTCCGCGGTGAAACTTTAGAATAGGACCTTTCCCGAATTTTGATACATTTTTGCTACTTGATGGATAAAAATCTTTGTTGTAACTACGACAATCACTACGATAATCAATAGGGGGAGCCCGAGAAAAATGTTACTGACCTATTTTTATCAAGTTTTTTCGGATTTTACAAAACTCTGAAGGAAAAATGCACCAAATTTAAACTATTGAGTAAAAGCACAAGAAACTCAATGAATTTTAATAAACCAAAGACATAAACTATTCTCCGCTTTAATTTAGACTGTATAATATAAATTTGTGCTTTTGATTAAAGCAGAGCATGATTGTAAATAACGCTCTGCTTTGTTTTGCTTGTAATTTCTGATACGTCCTAGCTCGCGTAGGGGTCTTTGCTAATCTTTTCAGTATCTATTTTTAGTATATCGTAGACTCATCTGTTTAGTAAGGCGAAAGATTCAAGTAACAACTGTGAACGGTATTTAATCAGTGTAAAATCGATATTTAAAATTTTAAATATATGGAATAAATTTTTCATGTCTTTTCCTACAAAGATCTTAGCCCCCCTCCCCCCTCCCTTGATATATATGTAAAACTTTGTATACATGTTTCTTACAGCTAGTTTTGTAAATTACTGAACAAGAAAACGTAGTTTTCGGTATAATAATACTTCTGAATATTTACCAAGAAAATTGTTCAAAAAATAAGTGAGTAACATTTTCTTCGGGCTCCCCCGATTGATTATCGCAGTGACTGTCGGACTGTCGCAACAAAGATTTTTACCATCAGAGTAGTAAATAAATATCAAAATTCGCAAAAGGTCCTGTTCTAAAGTTCTACCGATTCCGCTCCTTCTGCAGAGACAATCAATCGCAAACTACAAAAGTCGATCGAGATACAGGTTGAGGGGAATACAAACACGCCGTGCGTGCGTGCGTGCGTGCGTGCGTGCGTGCTTGCGTGCGTGCGTGCGTGCGTGTGTACGCGCATACGCGCACGTGTCGTCAGCGAGACCGGCTTTGGGCGAGCGGCGTGTCCGTCCTGTATTGAGTTACCCCGGCGCACTTTGCACGCGCTCGCGCGCGCGCGCGCGACTAATTTTTCAGCGGCTCGGTTTACAAAGCGTGCATAATGCAGGCTGCTCTCGCGGCCGCGCGCAATCAGCCGCCTACCGTCCGAGAGCACGAGCAACACGAGCCGGGGGAAGCCGCCGCGCCGGTACGTTACGTACATACAGCAACACCTCGCTGTGCAGCAACACAACCGAGAGCCGCAACAACACAACCGACCGACTAATCCCCTCGGAATCGCGGCCTCCGCGGCGTATAAGCCGCGCGCCCGCGCCGTCCGCTAGTCGGTACCGCTACCACGGTGACAGATGACGTGCGTGCGCTAAAGTATGCACATTGTAAATCCTAATCGCCCGCCGTTCTAAGGCAGCGCGCGGTCGGGATTAAGGGACGACGACCGGCAAATTTACACCGTCGATAGGCGGCGGGCCGGGGGCAGGGGGCAGGGGGCAGGGGGCAGGGGGGAAGGGGGAGGGGAGTTTAATCCCACCCACGCGGCAAAATCGAAGGTGCCGCGCGCGAGACGACGCCTCGACACGCTTGAATTTGCACTCGAGGGTAAGACGCGGGGAGATTATCGCGCCAAGACGAGTGATCGTTCGCGGTTCGCGATTCGCACGGCGTGTTATTTAATGCAGTGTCGAAGGCGTCGGACAAGCGGATTAATCGTGGAGATTCGATGGAGAATTACGCGTTGATAAGCGGTAACCTAATCTGATTGCAACGCGCGATATTGTGAGCGAGTAATGTTCTCCTGCAGAGAAGGGGAGATAGATAGATGCATAAATAAATGTAGAGATCGGTGGACGGAGAATTGACGTTGAGTCGAATGAACTGTGATTGCTGGCCAGTAAACGCCAACTAACAGTAAGTCATTATGTCGGTATTGTAATTTCATACTCGATAATACAAATGCGTAATACAATTGCTGTCACGTAACAATTGCATTGTTGACAAATTGCAATATTGATTGATGTAATGTTGCACGGAGAAAACACCAGTGGTATCAATCGACTAAATATGGTTGCCGCGACAAAATATTCATGTTATTTTTCGCTCGTGCATATAACGAGGTTGTAGAAATCATAATACTCTGGAAACGACCGACAAGACTGTCCCAATTTCAATTTTGGAGGATAATTGTTATGTGAATATTACGAGGGTAGATTGGAAAGTTTCCGACCTGACAAAAAAAAAGAAAAACCTAATTCTTTTGAGCCAAAAATTTATTTCTTAATAAAGTCTCTCTTCAACTCAATAAACTTTTTAAACACAATAAACAATAAAGCCATTTTTCTAAATTTGGGAACAGGAAAAAATCGCAAATCTGGGGGCCGAATCTGGAGAATACGGTGAATATGTGAAATTAATTCGTACTTCAGTTCGTACAATTTCACCATCGCAACTGCTGATTTGTAGGCAACTGCAAATCATGTACAATTACATATTCAACCCGTTTGATTTTCTGAACAACATAGAGATGTGCGAACTATTCGAATTCGAATCGAATCGAATCGAATCTAATGTAATTCGATTCGATTCGAATCTGAATCCCTATAATTCGAATCCGAATAATTCGAATAGGAATCAAATACATTATCGTTTGCGTGCATCAGCTACAAAACGGGCCATCTGGGCTTGTATGTCTGAACTCTTAACTTGTAATTAACTTAACTTATAATTAATAACTTAAATATAAATTACTTTAAATATTTAAATATATATTTTACTTTAAAATGATACTACAATATTCCCTTTCATATTAAAATCTTCCATCATTATTTACATATTTAATAGTCATGTTAAATTTTTTAATGATTCGATTCGATTCGACATAAAAATTCTTGATTCGCACATCTCTAGAACAACGTGAACACATGAAGATTTATATCAAATCTTGACGTTGACGGAACTTACAAAAGAACGGTACAACATTGAGTGCAGAATAAACGAATCTAACTTTGAGCCAGTTCCAAGCACGTCGTGCGTAAAGCATATCGATCGTCGCGCGAGAGTGCGTCGGTCCCCAAAATGTGGAAAATTCAGAACTCGCACTTTGACGAGTATGCAGCTTTCGCGAGCGAGGCAGAGCGCGGATGATTCTCCGCTCTGGCTTTGTCGCGCGGCTGTTGTGCCCGACACGACGACATTCGCAGATCGTCGCGCGCCCCGAGACAAATGAATCCGGATCGCAATATTTATGTTCAGCGGGATTCGACACGGGAAGAGCGCCCGCTGAAATACGCTTCCCCTCGCGCGCGGCCGCCTCGGGAGGATCGCTCGCGATTATTGGATTAGCAACGCGCCTTTAATCCCGCGCGCGAAATTCGCGCGACGTCGCGACGTCGAGACTTCGCAAATCGCGCGAGGCGACAAATGACGCGCGCCATTAAGGGCCGCCGTTATAAATCGCAATTACCGATAAACGCGTGGATGCCGTGGCACCGCGCCGCGCGACCGGTCCTAGACGCTCCGCGCCGTCACGGATGAAATATGTCGCGCTACCGCGCGCGCGCGCGCGCGCGTAAGGGAAGATAGAACGGGTTACACGTCGGAAAAAAGGTGAGGCGGAGAAAAAGCAAAAAGTAAAGAAAAAAAAAAAGAGAGAAAGAAAGAAAGAAGGAGGAGAAAGAAACAGCTGCACGCACACGCATACGCGGCGAGTTGGAATAATCTTTTACGGAATTTTATCCCTGTCTCTCTTATAAATATTCATGTTACATCTCGTTGATCTTATTAGTGGCGCATTCGCGGACGCGTTCGGAATCGACATTTCCTCGGCGAAAGAAACTCGCGCGCGCGAATTTCGTGATCGAGCAATTACGGTGGATTCGCACTCTACGTCTAGACGCCAGACGGCGCGCAGCGAGACAAGTTTGCTATTTCGTTTTTGTTCTTTTTTGTACTGTCGACGGACGAACTGCGAATGATCTGGTTACTACGGACACGTACGGCATTTTTTGCGGTAAATTTATCGCCTAACAGCTGATGCTGCGAAATGAACTCTTTCGAGATTACTCGATTGGAAGTGGCTCTAGTAGCTTCCAACGACTGCATACTAATGTAGATGTGAAAATTTGATCTGAATAGGGAATTTCAAAGAGATTGTTTAAATTATTGTTCACTAAAATAGATTTCAATCGTGTAATCAACAAGAAAACATATAGATATATGAGATTCGTGTAAAGCGTATACAATATTTCACGTTTATACGAGGTGTCCGGGATCTTTTGGAAACGAAAAATTGTGATTAATCAAATCAAACTGGGAAGGAAAGTCATGTAAAAGACATTTTGCAAAAATCCCAATAGCTGTTAAGTTATGATATGAGTGATATATTGAACTTTGAACCTGTCGCTAGGCACGATAGCCCCGTCATTGTCAATAGATTAGGTTATTCTGAATAAAAATGTCCTCCACCATTTTGCAAATAAGTACGCAATTTTCAGGTTATCAATTAAAAGAGCCTCTAAATGTGATCATTTTCAATCATTAATAATTTAATAACTATTGCAATTTTTGCAAAATACCACATGACTTTTCTTCTCAGTTTGATCTGATTAATCTTCACAATTTTTCGTTTCCAAAAGATCCCGGACACCCTGTATATGTTTCTGTACAAATGAAGAATAAACGCGACCGTATTACGTATTTCAAAGCACTATTTTTGGAAATTCGAGTCACGTGTAATTTAAGTACACGTGACCAATTCCTCTTACCGCATTAATCGCAATTTCCAATTTTGCGGGTCTCCGTCCCGCTGCGCGATAGCAGACAAGAGTCTGTCAGGCCTCCGTCAAATTTTTCTCTTTTCAATAAGAACGAACGACACGTGACGATGACGGATACTACTCGGAATATTCGTATGCAAAAACACCTAACCGAGAAACGTTCTGACGGAGGATTGACGGAGTCCCGGCTGCCATCGTGTAGACGGATAACGCGAATCCAGTCTTACTCAGTATCGCGAACGTTTCGCGAATCACGAGGGCCAAGAAGAAGCGCGGAGGAAAGAAAGCTTGTTGGTGTAATAAAGTGACGTCAGGGTCGCTCTCTCGCCCGTCAAAGGAGGCGCGAGATCGCAGCACGATTCCCGTAATCGCGGCGGTTCCACGCCGCGGGGATTACGACGGCCGATCCGCGCCGAACGTGCGGATTAAATATGCTAAAGCAATTTAGAGAGGCTCGCAAAGATAAAGTGACACATGCGCGTGGCACATGCTGTGCGTATATATTCTCGCGGCGCGATTAAACCGGCGATAGCGATGCCAAACTCATCGTCTCCGTGTGGGAGCCCGCGAAGAAATCGTGATCGGTGAAATATACGAACTGATAGCCGAGTACGAGCGCGATATTCCGTCGAGGCACTGCGCACCTCGATTGGGTAACAGCGCTTGCCTCAATCATAAAGATTGCATAAGCGAGCGGACTGCGCGACGGGACGGGCGCGCGGTGCAACGACGACGCGCAATCTTCGCTCGTTTCCTGCTCTCTGAATTTCTTTAATGAATGAAGATCCACTCGAAAATTGGAATGACAGCCGAGGACGAGTGAATTTCTTCCACTCGGCGAATCGTCGAGTGAGTGATTTTCTTCGAAATGGGGGCCGAATCGGATGTAGCAATCAACGGTGTGAAAAATTAAGTCTCCAGTACTTTATAATTATTATTAAATTATTTCAATATTCATTTGTTAAAAATATTACTATGTTCTCCTTTAGTAAAATAAACGTTTTCTCTATTGACGGTCTGTCCTTGCGCTTTTAAAATTGAAAAAAAAAACTTATGCGAGAAGGGAAAACTAAAATATCCTCTTCGTACGTAATATTTAATAATAGTAGTTGTAATATTCGCGATCGCCGTTTAAGGTTAGGTCGCGGTGACAGATTGCTGCTTTGATCACGATCGTTTCCGTTTCTCCACAAAATCAGGAAAACCAATAATACCTATTCGACTGGACAATCTTGATAATTTCATTGCGATCGAACCATTTTAATTAGTGTACGCCATTGTCACTGGTGTAGAAAATAAAAGAATCATTCTAACCGAAATGAAATATTTACTCTTGCTATTTCCTCGCTATTTACTCTTGCAAATAACGGTATTTTCACTGACGCTCCGAGTAAATTTTTCGCTCGCTCAAAATAGATCTCACCGAAAAAGAGAATTAAGTTAAGTCCAGAATAGATGGGCATAGGAGATAGATGATCAATTGCTATAATTTTTTTAATATATGCTAGGCATCAGCGCTGATCAGTTATGAGTTGTGCCACGAGTAGGTGTGGTATTTTTTTATACACTGTTATTGTGAGTAAATAAATGTTTTATGTAGAAACATTTTGAAGATTAATAGAAATTAACCTCCAAAATGTTTCACACGTCGGAGAAATACCTTGCGAATACAGTTTATTTTGAGTTACAACATTAGATCTAGGCTTAAACGACTAAAAAAGCATCGTATTTGCGTATTTAATCTCAAAATTCATCGCCGAGACTACGTTTCACGCGGTATATGCATCTTTACGCGAATTCTCCAAACGGGATAGGTGGTTCATTTTTATCAAGGTTAGATGGGCAGCCTACTCAGCGAGAAATAGCAAGCAATGGACATTGAATCGACGTTTTCTAGATGCTTCAGACGTATACTTAAAAGACATTGATCCGATATCTATTCGACTATCATTTCTCCTTGAGTATCTAACATTAAAAACTTCAGTACATTTTAAACAACTTCTTGTTTCGATTAAAGATGCCGAATAGATTTCTTTCTCTTTTTTCTCTTTAATAAGCAGTATTTCACCATACGGCCTTTTTCTATGTTGCCACTTTTCAACCTTCTCTTCAGTGTTGTCTTTGGTTTCTATAAGAAACTTGTAGAATTGTTTTATTTTATTAATAATTAATAAAAAGGATTAATAAAAAGGTTAATAATTACTAAAAGGATGCAAAATATTAAAAAAATATATAAAGACAAATTTCTACATTATTATAGGCATGCCCAATTATTCCTTCACATATGACCATCTAACTTAACCATCTATCCGTCACGGAATATTTTTAATATTTCGTTATTATTGGCGTTTCATGAGTTTTTTTTCACAATAATTCTTAAACGTTATCCTCTACTGAGTGTATTAATATATTGATCAATTATTATAATAATAAAGATTATAAAGAAAAATAAAGATAAAGAAAATTTATTACAATAATAAAGATGTGTTATTTCCAATTAAAAAAACTATGCCTATCTATTTCGGACTTACCCTAAAGGACTCGAAACTTCTTCTATCGGTCCGATTTTCGTTCCGAGTTCGCGAGACCAACGCCGCGTACGCGATGTACGGTAATCTTTTAAACTTCATTGCGCAAAGAAACAAGTAGCGGATAAAACTAATCGCTAAATAAGCCGCACTCGGCTCGGGTCGGGACAAAGATGAATTGCCGCGAGTGAGTCTCGATCTCGTCGCTCCTCGCGTTCGTTTGCATAATCACCGGAGGCGGTCCACTTGATTTTACGCGTAGCCTCGCGCAAATCGCCATCTCATTATTTGCGCTAAATTAGAACGTCAATCCGCGCAGCGATTTTTGCCGGCTGCTCGCCCGCTGTTTAGGCGATACAGCCCCGTTTTTATCTAATCTAATCTCATCTGGCGCGCGCTCGCGCAAGCGCGAGCGAGCTACATATATGAGCGGGCGTCGTCGTTGAATTATTAATGACTGGAATTATGGTCGATAACTGTGGCACACTTTTCGACACGCGGCTAATTATAACCGTCGGTATTGTTGGTCGCGGTACGTATTCGATAATAAATCAGCTTACAAAACCATCGGATCCTGCCGTACGTGCGCGCGCGAGCGAGCGAGTAAGCGCACTGTCTCGTAATTTGCGCTAAATTAGAACCGTCGGTCCGTATATCGGCTGTTATGTATGTTTGGCGCGGTTCTATTCGGGAGGGGGGAGAGAATTCTCTATTTAGTCTCTAATCTACGCTCCCCGTGTTCCTCTCTCTCTCTCTCTCTCTCTCTCTTTCTCTTTCTATCTTTTCGTTTCTAAATTTATACACGTACCCGTAGTCACTCCCCGATGAATTATTAATAACTGAAAGGCGCTAAAATTATGGCCGATAACTGTTTCGCGCTCCGATACGCGCCCGGTCTTAATACCCGCGCATATCGCGCGGCGTTTCCCGAGAAAAAAAACTCGTCGCTATTGACCACAAATTATCACGCGAGCGGCGTAATGAAGCGTGACTTATCGATCTTGTGTTTTCCCGCTTTCCATTTGCCGCCTCCTTTTCTCTCGATCACCGCCGATGATCGAGTTCCGCGGTAAAATAAATAAAAATCGGCACGGCGTGCGTCGAAAACCTTACCGGCAGAAGCGGCACACTTCGCTGTAAACCCAAGTGTGTTATTTTTATACGCGCAAACGCCTAAAAATAACACATTTGACTGAAGTTGTTCTCGTACGAGTTTCTCGTCGTTTCAAGTCACGTTGGTTGACACGTCGAACGTATTAAATCATAAGTTAACACGTTCCAGTGTATTAAACAAGGCGATTTAAAACGGCGAGAGAAACGCACAAAAAAAAACCTCGGTCCAAACGATACACGCGGATTTAGAGGCGGAAATACATTTTGGAAAATGGCTGAATGTCTGAACGAAGTAACGATGCGGCACCGTCGTCGAAGCGCCGAGAAATCACCACAACACGATATTGGAAAACACAGATGAATGGAAGTCCATCGTTTCGCGGAACCGCATCTCGTATATACAGAGTATTTCAGACTACCCGGCTCACCCGATTTTTCCGTTAACGCGACATTTTCGAGAAAAATATTTCAGACAAAAGTTGTAGGGCTTCAAAGGATCTATTTATTGACGCTATGAATTTAACCTTGGGTTAACCTTGAAAAGTCTAGTCAAGATCAACATAAAAATCTGAAATGGAAACCGCGATTTTTTATTACACCGTACTTTTTCACCAATTAATTTGAACAACTTTTGTCTAAAATATTTTTTCATTTGCCTAATATTTTTCTAGATATTGAAGGAAAACTTGATAACTTTCTCAATATTTAACTCACGATATCTCGCTAACTAGTTGTTGAAAGAAAATGTGGTACTAGACTTTTTTGCTCTATTTAGTCTCAAGAATATATTTTTACAATAGCGCCCTGACTTCTGTTAACTTGCTGATTTTTGGAAATTTCAAAATCATCAGATTAACCAAATTCAGGGCGCTATTGGAACAATATATTCTTGAAACTAAATAGAGCAAAAAGTCTAGTAGCACTTTTTCTTCTGACAAATAGTTAGCGAGATATCGTGAGTTAAATATTGAAAACGTTATCAAGTTTCCCTTAAATATCTCAAAAAATATTAGGTAAATAAAAAAATGTTTCAGACAAAAGTTATTCAAATTAATTGCTAGAAAAAGATGATATAATAAAAAATTGGGGTATCTATTTAAGATTTTTATGTCAATCTTGACTGGATTTTACAAGATTATCCCGAGGTCAAATTCATAGCGTCAGTAAATAAATCCTTTGAAGTCCTACAACTTTTGTCTGAAATATTTTTCTCTAAAATGTCGCCTTAACGAAAAAGTCGCGTAACCCGGGTGATCTGAAACACCCGGTATACGACGATCAATTTGACGCGCGAATTGGAAGTCAAGCTGCCTTGCAATCGCCTTCGAAATCGGTTTCTGAAACTTTGGTTTTATTAAGAGTATGATTTTGTTTTGCAAGAGATGGCACTAATATCAGTTTTATCGAAGATATTCCAATCACAGCTATTGCTTCTTAATGCTTTAATATAAATCAATGATATTTAGTCATTTATTAACAATAGATGCAGTAAAAATCGTGTTAATCTCCATCTTAAAAATGGAGCTGCCTGAAGAACATTTTCAACATACATTGCTTCTGTTTTTTGATCAGAAGAAAACAGCGGTTGAAGCTTATAAAATTCTGATAGAAACTTATGGTGATGTTGCTCCATCAATTAAGACATGTGAATATTAGTTTAAACGATTCAAAAGTGGTGATTTCAATGTTAACGACAAAGATCGTTCAGGACAAGCAAAAAATTTTGAAAATGCAGATTTGCAAGCATTATTGGACGAAAATCCAGCACAATTCACTTCAGACTTGCCGGAACATTAAATGTTGATCGTACAACAGTTACTAAACGTTTACATGATATGGGAAAGATTCACAAAGAAGGAAAATGGGTTCTACATGAATCTGCCTAATTTATGAAAAACGTCGTGTATTACAAGCTGCTGAAACAGAATCAAGCAGTCGTTATCGATAACAATTAATCGATTTGAATCATGCTTTGAACTAGAAACGTCCAATAATAGCTGAAAGAAAGCGCAAAGTGATTTTGTTGTACGACAATGCTCGACCACACGTTGCAGTTAAAGCAGTTAAAGATACGTTATCGGTACTTCAACGGGAAGTCTTATCACACATTGCGTATTCATCAGACTGTCACTCCTTCAGATTATCACTTATTTCGATCTCGATGCAACACGGCCTTGCTAACCAGCACTTTAGCATATGAAGAAAGAGAAAATGAATGGATTACTTGGACAAAGGACGAACATATATTTTTTCGCAGAATTCACTGATCGCCAGCAAAGTGGGAAAAAGTTACAGTTCTAGCGACGGGGAATATTTTGAATAAAATATAATTTAACGTGTCTCTGAAATAAGCGCATCTTTTTGCAAAAAATTCATCAAAACTAATCGGAATACCTGATATTTTAATATTGCAAAGTTACGAATGTCGCTTTAGAGCGCATTGATGTCATTATCATGAGTCATGACGTTTACACACACTTGAATGAAATTCAAGTGCGTGATCGTCTCCGATGCACCGGTTAGTGCGTGCAAAGAAGCAAACATCGTCGCAGAACAGCCGTCGAAATCATGCGCGTTAACGCGCGTTAATGCATCGAAGTGGCATACAAGCCAGTACACAGCAAATCCTACCGAGGAAGGAGCGGGCGTCGTGTGACGTCAGCTTTAACGGAACACACACGAGCGCGCACCCGCCGATTTCACGCCGCGTCCACGAGGGGGCAATTTGAAGAAGCGCGAGCGATTCGCGCCCACCGTTGCCACTTCCGAGAGCTCATCTGCGCGGCTCGTGATATCATCGATCGTGAGGATCGTGATCGTGATCGTGATCATGAGGCACGCGGCTCATTTCATGCTCGCCGGTCGGCGCGTGGGCGCGGATAATTACCGTTTTGAAATCGGTGCCGACCGCGGCGTATCGCCGTGTGTATCGGCACTCGTAACAATGCTCGCGCATAGGTATTGATCGGAGATCCATTATCGACTTTCTTTCGGTCACGCGGTGTGTACAATGAAAAACGGACGGGCTGCCCCCCTGGATGCCGCGCGAGCACGAATGAACTCGTGTCGAATCTTATTACAGTGCGCGTACACGCTGCTTCTCCGTGCGTTTCGTATCGATAGCGCGCCGCTCCTATATTCGTGTTCCCGTCGTCTACGAATCTCTGTCTCGCGAGCCGACGTTAATCCGATTTGAAGGGAATAATTCGCGACGTGTATATAATAATATCTTAACATTTATCTGTTATTATTATCGAAGTATGATTTATTCGGCGCTCCCTGGGACGGATTGTCGCAGGCGCGTAAGTACGATTTATCAGAGTGAAAGGAAAACACGTGGCATTCGTGACAGTAATTTCATAGTACTGGGTGCGCAAGTTAATATTCTCGGTTTTTTTTTTTAATGGGAATTAAGGTTTATTTATTAGGCGTACAGATGATGAATAATCCAAATTTATCAGCAAAATTCAAGGTCAATTTTAGAAGAAAGTAAAACAAATTTGTCAATCAAAGTATTCGTCGTTGTGTTCTAGTTATAGAAAACGGCTTAACGGAAAATGGCTTAAAGTTATTTAAGCCATCTTTCAGGCAACTGGTGAATTCCATGTCTTTGGACACGATAAAGTCGTCAAGCCATTTTCGAATCTCATCCACTGATTTCAAGTATTAGACAAGGTATATTGCATCGACCGGAACAAATGGAACAATCGGTAGGAGCGATGTCTGATGTTGCAAGACGTCCCAGCCAAAACTCATTATGATGTCTTTTGTCGTCGAAGCAATGTATGGCTTAACGTTATCATGCAATAATTTCACAGGACGTTCTCCTTTGCCACTCTACGGGCGTTTTCTAATTCTTCATTCAAACGGATTAACTGGTAGCAGCGGTCTGCAGTAATTGTTGCCATTTCTGACTGTACTGAATTGAATAATTTTTGAGATTATGTTGAGCCTTCCGCCATACTACCAAACGTAATTTTTAATAGTTATATATCAACGCTTATATATCAATACATACAGTTATATATTAATACATAACCGTAAAAGAGCGGGAAGATGACAATTCACTGTGACTTTGATTATTTGAAACTTAATTTCCTAGCCGCTTAAAAAAGTCTGGATTATTCATTTGTGCGTCTAATAATACAGATGTAATGTAACTGCAACTCGGTGTTTACTGAGATAGCATTACAAACAATTGTATGCGTCAATAAAACTTCATAACATTAATATAACATTGATAATATTGATATAATATATAGATTCAATTATCATTAAAAAGACGTTTTTATACCACACTTTTACTATTCCAAATATTTTTATTATATTTTGTTCCTATTCAAAACTATTGATTTTAAGTACATGTTAATCATATAAGGTTGTTTTCATATTCGAATTGCGCGGATGCATCTGGAGTTAAATTTCATCGGAGTCAGTCATTGCGCCGCCGCCATTATGCGCATTGTTAGGGTCATCGCACACAAAATGACATATGCGTGGCATAAACCCGCCTCGATCAATGAGCATCTAGAAGAAAGTTGCCATGTTGATTTACAGAGCATAATAAAGGGTGTCCCAAAATTCACGCAAGAAGTAATTTTGATAGAAAACACAAGTTTATAATTAAAAATTGTAAATTTTTTATTGATTCATAAAGTATACAGTATAGGGTTATGTATGGAATAGCATATCGGGTAAATGGCCTTCACGGCTTTGCTGGCACATATGCACTCTTTTATTGAAATTTTCCATGACCGTTTTGCATAAATGTGGCTGAATTTCGTTGATACAGCGCTCAATTTCCTCCTTCAAGGCGTGGGTGGTTGTGGGCTTGTTGGCATAAACCTAGACTTCAAAAAACCCCAAAGAAAAAAGTCCAACGGCGTTAAATCGCATGATCTGGGCGGCCAAATCTGATCATTAAAACGGGAAATTACACGACCAGGAAATGACTCATGCAGTAATTGAATTGTTTCTCGGGCTGTATGGCATGTGTGGCACCGTCTTGTTGAAACCACATGTCGTCCACATCCATATCTTGCAATTTAGGCACAAAAAATTGGATTATCATGTCGCGATAACGAGCACCATTAACTGTTATTGCCTGACCAGCCGCATTTTCGAAGAAGAATGGTCCGATGATGCCTCCAGCCCAAAATCCGCACCAAACAGTGACACGTTGTGGATGCATTTGTTTCTCAACAATCACTCGTGGATTTTCTGAACCCCAAATGCGACAATTTTGTCGATTAACTAAGCCATCAAGATGAAAATGCCTCATCGCTGAAGATGATTTTATTCGAAAAATCAGCATCCACTTGTAGTTGTTCCATAATCCATTCAACGAACTCTCTTCGCTGTGGTCAGTAGGCTTCAGTTCTTGAGTCAATTGAACTTTGTAAGCATGAAGATGCAAATCTTTCGTGAGAATACGCTGTAGAGAGCTTTCGAAATGTCCAATTCTTGACTACGGTGCCGAATTGACGTTCCTGGACTCTCAACAACACTCTCACGAACTGCTTCGATGTTTTGTGTTGAACGACTTGTTGAAGGACGGCCAGAGTGTTTAAGATCACTAATTGATCCAGTCTCCCTAAATTTTTTAATCAATCTCTTCACAGTTGATGAAGTTAAATCACTATTCCGACCATATTTTGTACGAAAATTGCGAACTGTAGCTGCCAAACTTTCATTATTTTTAAAAGATTGCTCAACAATGAAAACGCATTGTTCTTTCGTGTAGCACTCCATTTTAAAAACCCTGAACCGTCAGCTGTCACGCTGTCTATTTTTTTTTTCGTTGACAACACTTTACCGCACAAATGGCGCAAGATTAAAATCTTGCGTGAATTTTGGGACACCCTTTGTAACTGTTTCCTAGACACTCATTCATCAAAACAATCCTCTGTCATTTTATCTACGATGGTCCTTACACTTTTCTTCTTACATCATGGTTTTTCGTACGTTCTACTTGAAAGGAGTAAGTTCTCGTCGGCGACTTTTAATTTGTCTATCCCTCGCGGAGGGTGACGGGAGGGAAAAAGGACAAGTCCTCGAAATCGGGCACACCTGGGCAGTTATGTGACTGGGCGTGCCTGTGTTGGCGCAGGCTGGCAGGACGCGTGGGCCGGCACCGTATTATGCTGATCCCCTGAGAGAGGCGACTCGCGCGCGGGGTCTGAATCGCGGGTCTCAGGCCCGCTCGCGGAGAAAACGCCACGCCGAGCGGTGTCCTGCCGCATCGGGAACAGGCGTCAAGTGAGACGCGACCATACTGGCAAACGTGGGCGAGGACCTCGTGGCAGAACGCGGATGAGGGCCAGGTGCAGCATTGCCAACCGCAACTGCTATAATTATGGCATTCGGCAGCGCGCGGGACCGCGGTGACGACGCGATTATTCGCAAAGCCAAGAGCGCTTTCGTCGAGAGCCTAAATTAAAGCGCGAGTAAAAAGAAGGTTAACCATCGCCGGACGTTCATCTTAAACCTCTAATCCGATGTCGAGGTCAATTTGATACTGCAAGTAAATCGATATGCTAATTGAATTCACCTGTAAAATTTAAACAAAGTAACGGTGACATTTTATAGCTTGATAGGAGCCAAAAGATGAAGTTAATCGGAACGCGGGGAAGAAAGTTCCTTTCGAACGAATTTCCTAAAGGATCAAATTGACACTATCGCCCGACGAGGGTTAATGATATTGTTTTTTTTAACCCTTGTTGTGCACTGTGGGATTAAAACGACCCCAAAGATTTTCGATGATGATTTACGGTATGTTAATCTTCGAAAATAGGACTTGTACTGCCATCTACTGTTAGTTCTGTGTCTTCTCTTTCAGCAAGCACGATGTGTCATGATCTAAGCATCAGTATGATTATGACTGTGAAGTGAAGTTGATACTCTCTGGTCTGGAGAAACTTTTTTAAAAGTCCTACCATTGTATTAATTTTTTTTCTTAAAGTGACATATCTTGAGAGTACTTCCTCAAAATTTTAGCAAAAAATATTAAAAATTGCATTCACTACAATATTTTAAGTAAAAAAGAGTCATTTTTCGTGTTTTTTTGCTTTATAAATTTTGTTTCCTTTTGAGGCCAAATTTTATTCACAAAAACTATGCATTTAAAAATATATTTGAAATATATCCTGGAATTTTTCCCAGTCCAAAAAAATAATAGTTTCATTGCAGTAAGCATTTTTGTATTGGGGTTGTGAGAGATCCCAGTATGACCATTATGCGATTCTAGAAGTGTGTACAACAAGAGTTAATGAAGCTGAGAAAGAGGAATATTCCGGTAGAAATTTATGATGCATATCAATTGTATTTTGATCGACAAACTCGCGGCAACCAATTAGCGAAGCACAATGACGATGAAAGAGCTTTCGCCGAAAATTCAAGTGCGACTGAGCGCGGCTCGACGGTATTTTTCAATTGAGATAAAAGTAAAATATATTTGTGGAAATTTATATGCACTTCGAATATATCGATTGATAATGCCGCAACTGTTGCTTGGCAAATAACAACAAAAGCACTTTTGTCGAAGGTTCGAGTTAAAGCGCGACTGAGGCTTAATAGCACCTTTTAATCAGACTGAAGGCCAAATATATTTCATTTATGGAAATTTGGGATATGCACATCGCTCGCGAGTACTCTGATTGGCAATTCCGCAAGAGCCAATCCTGGCGAAACGCAACGATAACGGCAGCTTCGAGCTATCGCCAGAAGTATGCTATCACGCGGAGATAAAAAGGGAAGTCCGCGACTTAATCAGCAGCGCGATGCAGCGCTTATTTCTCGGTACGTAACGCGCGAGGCTTCTACGAAAATTACGTACCGGGAAGAGGAGATAGCAAAGTTGAAAAAGCGTGCACGTATGCTTGGAGGAGGAGGAGAAGGAGGAGGAGGAGAGGGAGGAGGTATATCATAATTCCGCCCACAGGCGAAATTTGCGCGAGCGAGTCGAACGAACGGCATAAATCTACGTCACGGCGGGCCGCGTTGCGATAATAAAACGACTCGGCGGCTAACGGGAGAATACGACGATTCCAGAAAATCGACGTCCAATGAACGAACGGCGTCGTGATTAACGCGGCACCGTGTAGTCGCGATCGTCCAGGTAAACGATAAGATTGGCGGAGAGAGAAGAGAGAGAGAGAGAGAGAGAGAGAGAGAGAGAAAGAGAGGGAGGGAAAGAGAGAGGAAAGTAGGCAGCATCTTCGAAGGTGGTGTGTGCGAGAGAGTTAACAGTACATCGATCCTCTACTCTTCCTCGTATCTGACCACGAGTATCCATCGCGAAGTGTTTTCATCCTCGACGAATACGCGGTGAATTTTCACTTACGGGCCAATAAAATAAAAATGATCTAAGGTACAGTTTTAGAATTAAAAGAGAAAACAAAATGAAAGCCAACCAGTTGGCTATCGCTTGTTTCTTCTTATCCTTCAACGAAACATCTTGAATTTTTTAACTGAAGACATAAAATTCGGAGATAATCCGTCATCTTTGTCATTGATCTTTGATTGCTTTTACACTCGATAGTCTTAACAATTAAGCTGTAAAAATTTTTTAGGATTCGTATTACAATTGCAGAGTAAAGAGAGATCAGTAAGATAAAAATAATCTGAAATGTACCATTGCAAAGTAATACGAAGAAATCAATAGAATAATTAACGAGAGTTCGACTCCTAATTGGACTTTAAGAATAAAATTTTATTTTGCGATTAGTATCTTAAGATATTCTATCGATTCAAGAGAAATTTGCAAAATCGAAGCGCAAAGAACGAGCCAATAAAATAAAAACGATTTAAGACACTGTTTTAGGATTAAAAGAGAAAACAAAATGAAAGTCGAACGGTTGGCTATCGCTTGTTTCCTTTTATCCACCAACGAGACATCTTGAATATTTTAACTAAAAGAAACTTAAAAATTAATCGCAAAGATATTTAATACTAAATATAAAAAATGGCACATAGATCGTGATAATTTTTGTGACTAGACATCTCTAGCGAAAAATCTCCGATCAATTTCGACGAGGGGGAACAACCTTTGCCCAAAAATTTGTTAAAATATTATCGCAGGATAAAAGGAGGAAGCGAAATAAAAGTCGAACATTTGGCTGTCGTTTGTTTCTCTTTCTTCTCCAACGAGATATATTATTTAGCCGACTCGAAAGAAACTTGAGGATTAAAACTGCAGAAAGATTTCACTCTGAACTTTTGCTGAACCTTTGAAATGCGAGAAATGACAAAACGATGATTCGTGACTAGACGTCTCCAGCGAAAAATCACGGAGAAACAGCTTCCGCGTGTTCCCAGAGATACCGCGAGCCTCGCGCATGCTTCGGAATCACATTAGATCGCGGAAGACATAATCGGCGGCGCGGCCATTCCGCGCGACCGAGAGCGGCGATTTTATCTCACCGGCGCCCACTACCCTTTCATTATTGCAAACGGACACTTCCGTGTCCTCTGATTGACGCCTAGGTGCGCTCGGGCCGAGCGAACTAAACTCCTCGTTAGCTCGGATCGAGCCCCGCGGGCACCGTCGGAAAAACCTCTAATTATACACGACGGCTTTCGTCAAAGACCCGGCGACACTTTACGACGACGCGGCGACCGACCGATCGACTTGCAAATGACGGGCAAAAGGAACGAGCATTGGTAGAAAGCGACGGCGATAGCCTTGTCGGTTCGCCCGGCGAACACATTGTGAGTTATTGAGATTAAACGATTAGCCGGGGGGCCCGAGACGAGGGAGGGCGGAGGGGAGGGGGCGACTTTTATTCATCAACGTCGTTGTGTCGCATCGTTGACATCGTCGTGCTGCACGCCCGACCATAAACCGATCACCGGATGAAAGGGGACAAGGGAGGAGAAGAGAGAAGAGAGCAGGGCGAGGCGAGCGAAAAGAGAGAGTGAGAAGAAGGGAGAGGGGAGAAAGAGCGGGAGCGGGAGGCGCGGGAAGAAAGGAGAGAGTGGGGAGTCGCACTTAATCTCCGCTTATTAAATAAATCACGGTACCTATTATACTTTGGGCGTCGCGACGTGCCCCGGGAAGCCAGTCTTATAATTCCTACATTAATTTCTTTAATAGTCCACGAAACAATCCCGGCGACCGTCGGGGTACATCACGTCGGATCGGTATCATTTGCCCCGGGGGAGGAATTAAAAGCTCCCCGGGTCGTAAAGGAATGTAAGTTATAGTCGTAATTTATTTATAATGCGCGCCGCTTTATTTAGCGCGATTAACGCGATGAAAAGGGATATGCGTGAGGCCCTGGCGTGCGTGCGTGCGTGCGTACGTACGTGAGGCGAAGCGGCTTGATTTAATAATCCTTGGGGTTAAACGCGCCGCGATGAATCAAATTTTCGCCGCAGCGCCGCGGCATGACGTTTTCGACGCGGCACGCGAAACCGCGAGACTTGCAATCGCGCGAAACCGTCCATAAAATCGGGATCGAATATATAAATGGTGAAAATTGCATCCAAATTCCGAGTCGAGATTCTGATTCTACGTGAATCCTGTAAATCTCATCCAACTTGAAGAATCGATGCAAAATCTCAAGATATAATTGAGAAGGATTTGAAAAAGTACTTGCTTAAAAATTACTTACTTAATCTTCGGTCATGTGAATATTTTATCTATTCTTAATTTATCCTTAATTTTTAATAATCGATCAGTTGTAAAGTTTGCTGAATGGCAAATAGAATATGCACGGTAAACAAACATTAAAGCAATAAACAATGGAATTGACGGAATTGAAATAAACAAGTCTCCTCATCCACAATTTTTTCCTTCTTTTACTGTAATGTTGAATATATTACGATAAAATTTAAATATTCTAAAAGAACGAGGAAGAATGAAGGATGAGTAGAGAGTTGAAAATTCATGAAGCTACGTTTATTTGTGAAACGTTGACGGTCTACGAATACCGGCCATAAAATAGATTCTAAATTTCGGCCTTCTTCTCGGTAAGTTTTCGTCAATCGCTAGAAACGGAAACATCTTATGCAATAAATGATTTCACGCACTCGCAAATCTATAATGAATTATTATCCGCGACTTTGAAATCTGCTTTATGATTGATATTTTTATAGACTATCATCATTTGATAAATAATTGTAGCTTCATGAATTTTCAACCTTTTACACTCATCTATCCTTCTCTTCCTCATATTTTTAGGACCTTAAAATTTTATTGAAATATTCAATTGCAGTAAAAAAAAAAAAAGAAAAAACAGAAAAAATTACGAGAATCAAGAGAGTTATTTATTTGCCCATTAATTCCACTGTTTATTCCTATTAGTTACTAATGTTTGCTTATCACGCATATTCTATCCGCCGTTGAGTAAGCTATGTAATTGATACATCGCCTGCTGATCCAGCATCCTGTTTCCAGCTGCCTTGTGATGCCGAACGCTCACTGACACTCGCAGCGACATTTACGATTCGATCGGGAAAACATGTTTTATCTAACGCGATGCCGACGACAGCCCGGCAGTGAAGTATTTCAACGACCGATGAAAGATTTCGATCGTTCGGGTTTCGATCCGAAATCGTAAGACAACGAGTCGCGGTAATGCGCGTCGCGCTCGTCGGTTCAAGGCATAATGACTTTGTTCAAGGAAGAGTACGCAATGCCGTGAGATCAATCGGCAAAGAGGACTCACTCGCTATAATAATCTCCCCCCCCCTCACCACAGTAGCAAATACATTTTTGCGGGAACTGAAAAATCTTACGGCAGCGTTCTCGCAAGAAATCCATAGAATGCCGAAAATGGGTCGTTATTTGTACTAACCATTAACTTGTTACTAAAGCCATCTACTGCTAGGGACCAGAACTAATTCAACTTCCTAATAGATTAGGTCATTCTGAACAAAAAAGTTCTTTACTATTTTGCAAATAGTACGCAAATTTTCAAGTTATCAATTAAAAAAGCTTCTCGATGTAGTTTGTATTTTCAATCATTAATAACTATTGCAATTTTTGCAAAATGGCTTTTCTTCTCAATTTCATCTGATTAATCTTCATAATTTTTCGTCTCCAAAAGATCCCGGACACCCTGTATATATAATAATACGAAACTTTAAGGCGTGCGAATAATCAAATTATCGCATACGGCAGTGGCATGTGCGACATGTCCCTCAGAAATGTTGCTCGACGGTTTTATTAATTAATTACATATTCATTAGTTAACAACGCGTTTCTTGTCGACTTGTACTTTCACTGACACTCACATGATACTATCGAGAGCCTAGCCTCGATAACGATCAGGAAACTGATTCCAGAACGAACCGTAAGACGCGAGAAGTCAGTGATGGAGATTGTTTCACGTTTCTTTGAATTCTTAAATGCTATCGAAATTCCTAATGCCGATATAAAAAATAATAATAAGGAGATCATGAAAAAGCAGAGTTGTATTATTACTCTTCATATTTCTCTTCATAAGCATATTTCATCAAATTACTTGATATTTGCCTATCGCACATATGTATAGTTAAATAAATTACATAATTAATATACGGCATATTGAAGTTATGAACAAAAAATTAACGCAGATAGACTCTTGAGATGATCGAGTATCGAACAATTTTTAAATAAGTATTTATTTAATTCTCAAGAAAGAGTGGTAAATAATAATTTCCATCACCGAAGGACTATAGCTTGTATGGTGCTATATTTCGAAATCTTTTATTTCAGGCTCTTCAGATTCTACGGATAATTCATAGGATTAATACAGAGCCAAAATGTTGGCGCAAGATCAACGAGTAATTTTCAACAGTTCACTGAGCATTCTCTCGGCAATTAAATCGAGAAAACACTGGCCGACAGTTCCTTAGTTCTCAGGCCTTTGCTGAGACAATCGTCCGGTGGACCTTGAATGCTCACCGACTGACGTGTTTTATCCACCTACGTGCCGACAACGCATTGCGTGTTAACACGCTCACGCATGCTTCTCGCGAGAGAGAATACTGCGCGATACGCGAAAAAAGATAAGAATCGCCGTGGATATGAATTTTCCCTTTTACTTCGAAATTATGCGAAGTGCGGAGGGCAACAAACTAGAAATCTAAATAAATAAATAAAATTCCGCGTTGGCCCACGACAAAGCTCAAGACCCCAGCAAGACCCCAGCCGAGGTAACTGCTCCCGACCCATCCACGGTTTTACGAGACTGTTCCGTAGTGCATTCTTCGGGTGGGATTTAAATCCCACCCGAGTGACACACGTTCGACACGTGCGAAAAATGAAGTTTCATCGCCTGTTCGCGTCGCGCGGAATCCTTTCATTCGCCCCGGTCGAGAAATCCTCATTTTCAATCTCAATATCCCGTATATCCTGATTTAATATTCTGAAATCGATGTCGGCTTCTTTTATTCTATTTAACAAATTTGCCGAAAGGTCTTTTGCGAAACCCACAAATAACGAATTGTGCGTTTTCGGTCATTTAGAGAAGCGCTCTGAGTAGAATTCCAGTTTCTATGTAAATAAAATCACTATACATGTACAAGGTGTCCGGGATCTTTTGGGAACAAAAAGTTGTATAAATTCAGATCAAACTGAGAAGAAAAGTCAAGTACCACTTTGCAAAAATCGCAATGGTTATTAAATTATTAATGGTTGAAAATGATCACATCTAGAAGAGGCTCTTTTAATTGATAACTTGAAAATTTGTGTACTTATTTACAAAACGGTGGAGGACTTTTTTGTTCAGAATGACTTAATCTACAATTATATGATGGCTATTGTGTCTAGATAGATATGAATATATCGAACTTTAAAACTTGAATCTTGAATCTGTTGCTAGGCACAATAGCCGTCATATAACCGTGGGTTAGGTCATTCTGAATAAAAAAGTCCTTTTGCAAATAATCATTTTGTAAATATCATTTTGCAAATAATAACACAAATTTAAAATTATCAATTAGAAAAGCTTCTAGATGGGGTCATTTTCGATCATTAATAACTTAATAACTATTGCGATTTTTGCAAAATAGTACATGACTTTTCTTCTCACTTTGATCTTCGTTTCCAAAAGATCCCGGACATCCTGTATATTGGTCTTCCGCAGAATCTGCAAGCGTTAGAGAGTTTAGAACAAAATTGGAGATGAAAATTTCGGGACGACGATTTCCACGGTCGGCTCGCACGGGCGAGCCACGAAAATCCAAGAGCAAAATAGAGAGCTGCGAGAGAGCACGCCGAGAGACTTCTGGTGTCGGGCGTGTTAACCCTTTAACGTCCGACTTTTTTATAAGTATTTTAAGAATAAAATTTGAGTTTTTTTGAACTGACTATAAGTAGTGATAACCAAAAACAATATCAGAATTTTATATCTACGAAAAACTACCTTTCCTGGCAGAAACTACTCCCAGAAGCGAAAAATACGCCTGATCGGTTAAATTTTTTTTTTAGTTTTAATAATTTTATATCATACCTAATAGTTGGAAAAATTCTTCGAAACATAAAACTCATATTCAGAATTTGATCTTTATTTACCCGGAATGGAATTGCATAAAGCATCGAGAGATACAGAGAGGAATTTTACAGGTTTTGCAAATTATTTTTGTCCTGCTTTACTTCCCTTTCGAGCTGCACAACTGACGTCTTTTACTGTTTTTCTTAACAGACATGTGCTTGCTGTAACACTTCCTGATGTACGAGAAACGAAAACTAACAATCGACTTTTGAACGGAAAATGTAAAGTAATAGTCTACTTCTAACCGAATAAATTTGTTTTTTTTTTGTAAATATAACGGTAAAAGTGATAAACATGGACACACTCAGAGATTATTATCCAGATGGGAAAACCGTGAAACAATTACACGGAAAATCAGCATCAATCGTTTACTTCTGAATAAATGAGTACATGAAGTTTCCGCTTTTCGTTTGTTGGTTTCGTTAGTTTGGTTTTTTATCGTTTGTTTTTTTTGTTTATTGGTAAATATAACTTGGATCCCAAAAGCATATACAAAATGAGCAACCTGTATAGAGAAAAATGAAGGGTAATCTATACGAAATAACTCTGATAGTTAGCTTGACATTTTTGAGCTGAAACTTTTTCGTGTCCACCGTATTGGATTCTATATTCTTTTAATTTCACATTTTGCAGCTGAGAAAGCTTCCAAATGTATAAAATTATAACAGATACCAATCTATTCATTTATAGTGCACTATTTATAGATGTCAGTAACAATGCTAACCATGCCTACTTGGAATTTGACAAAATATGTTATCATTAAAACTAAAAGCTAAAAACAGACTGAAAACCGAATCTACATACAATCTATATACCATTTTTTAGAAGAAGAATTCACCTTTACAGCGGTGCAAAGAAAACAAAAATATCTTATTTTCTGACTAAGTTATCGATTCTTAAATGCGTTTCTGCTGACTATAATTACCAGTAGGCGTTAAAGGGTTAAACAGCGGCGCAAAACAGCGGCGGACGAGGCTGAGCGCGTATTCCGTTGCTTTCGCAACGGCGATCTCACCTACGTCCAGATTCATTAAAGCTAAACCGAGACGCGCGCGACGGGTGACCGGCGGCGCGGCGCGCCGTCGGCTTCGCCTACTTCAACGTCGCGGCCGCGCGTCGTACGTTAAGCTGCGCGTACGCGCTGGACGCGCGCGAGTCGATCCAATGAACGAGTTCGCGTTTAACGCGAACGTCCAACGTCTCGTTAGAGCGCATACCACGCTGCCGTGAAAGTGAAGGAAAGACGCGAAGGCGACGCGACACTCACCTCTGACGGCGGCGTTCAGCCTGTCGAGATTGGCGAGCGTGAGCGGCACCGGGCCGAAATGCATGACGACTTTGCCGACGACGGCGCCGTGACGAGCCATGAAGATGCCGGTGTAGCCGCGGCGCACATACTGGCCGCAGGTGTCGTTGACGGCGAGATCGACGGTGGCGTTGAGCGCGCCCTTGATCGCCCTCTTGACGCGCGCGTGCAGCAGCTGACCGTGGCGCAGCTCCTTGATCTTCCCCGTGAAGATGTAGTCCGACTGGCGCACCTTCCTCAGGAACGTCGTGTCGTTCCTGATCGCTGCCGTCAAGTTTGCCCGACACTCCAGCAGCTCCCTGGTTGATAGGCTCGCCAACGACAAGCCGGCCCAGAGGACCATCAAGCTGATCACCGTGTGACTAGGCATCTTCAACTCGCTCACTGCGGAGGCTCTAGAGCTTCCCTTGCTCCTCCTCGTCGTCGTCGTCGTCGTCGTAGTCGTCGTCGTCGTCAGCTCTTCAGAGTCACATCGGTCTCTTGGTCTTGAGCGAGGATGAAGCCGGGCCGATCGGATCCGTTGGATTTCGTCTTCCCCCGCTTGGCTGATCCTCTTTTCTCTGTCCCTCTCGCTGTGCGGAAACCGTGTGGTACTCTTCAAGTTCCTTCACCGGGCACACACACTGCTGGACACTCGCGCGAGCACTGCGCGGTGAAGTCGCGCGCCGCGTATCGGCGCCGGCACGGTAGTGTCGCACTTATTCGTCACACCTGCGTCTCCACGTTAATCGAACGTACACACACTCGACCGCGATGCGTCGTCATTAATGAGCAAGACGGGCTCGAGTCGAAGATACGCTCCGGGGGGGACTCGTGTGATTCTACAATCTACTCGAGAAGAGGCCGCGCTAGTCCGGCGCACAAGTGGCCGCTCTTCTACACCCGCCGGCTCGCTCGTTCGATTAATTCCTCGCGCACCGCGTCGAGGGCGTATCTCGAAGGCTTTCTACCGCCGACAAGCTCCTTCTCGAGGAGGGCGAAGAGGAGGCGGCCGCGACGCGACGCGACGCGACGCGACGCGACGTTGGCCGGGAAGTAGCCGGGATCAATCACCGACCGCGAGAGAGCCGCTGCTACCTCTCTGCGCGAACGCCCGCCTGTTCCCGACAACAACGACAAGGTCCTCGATAAAGACGCGCAGGCACAGGCGTTAATCAGAAGTGGCCACTCGACCCTGCGTAACGCTGCGTTCGCTGCTCGTGATTAATTCCCGGCTCCGAATCGAGGACGGGTCCCACGGTGGTGGAGCCGCGACGGCGGCGACGGCGGCGACGGCTGGCCTCCCGCTGTAAGTCCTCTAAATGGAAACGAGTCCGATCGCGAAGCAACAGGTTGGCGCCGCGTGACGACCCACGCTCGCCGATTTCCAATCCCGCGTGCCTGACACGCTCTCGCGAGAGAGCGAGCGCGCGCGCGCGCGCGCGCGGGCGCTGGGCGACGTCTCGGCCGATCGGCCGATCGATCGATCGATCGGCCGGGCCGATCGATAAACCGTGCTTCGCCTTCGCGTGGCCGTCCTCCTCACGTCCGCGGCGTTTTATCGTCTCCCTGATGAGACCAGATGCCGAACGCGCGCGCGCGCGCGCGTGCGATCGCCGCGTCGATGAAACGCGTCAACAGGTTTCCGATCGAATCCGCGGATCGAACGTGAATTCTCGCGCTCGTCCCGATGAAATCACTGACAGCTACCGTCCGCGGCCGTTTACGGCGCGGCCGCTGCTCTCTTCGTTCCTCGCGCGGCGAATCCTCCGATCGGCGACGCACTCGTCACGTCGTCGAGGTCACCAGGTCGAATTTTCACTGGGAAAGGCGCGCAAGCTTCACTCGGACGATGCGCGCGGACACGCCACAAGGCCCGGCTGTCTTCAAACAACAATTCATCCACGAGCCCAAACGTTCGCCGGCCTCGCGATCAAACGCACTGCCGCGCGATGTCCTCGCGATCGGAAGGGATCGCAAGAGGGAGCGACGTGGTCGATCAAGCGTTCGGTGTGTTTCTTTCGGCGCGAGACTCGCTTTTCACGAATTTGCACAGTGTCTTCGTTCCTCTTCATTTACGTTTCATGTGGGAGGAAGCGAAACTCGGGGGACGAGGAGAATCCCGGAAGCGACGCGGGGAGACACGACCTCGCATCGGTGGTAACAATCAACTTGCCACAGACAGATCGGAGCACGATTCTCACACGTACGTCTACGTTATCCGCGCGAGTGTCATGACACGCCGCTGAAGCTCTCCCGGGCGGGAAATTTCACCGATCAGCCGGTCGCGTTAGAAGCGGGAGAAAGCGTCGACGCGACACTCGCTCGTTGACAGCTGTCAACGATACACTTGGACTCGGCCGGCTCTTTCGACGCAGAGAGAGAGAGAGAGAGAGAGAGAGAGAAAGAGAGAGAGAGAGAGAGAGAGGAGGAGAGAGAGCGAGAAAAAAGGAGAGAAAGGGAGAGACACGCGCGGCACGACATGAATTCGGCCGGCGTGGAAATTCGTCGGTGACGTGGAGAGAGCAAAAATCGGTACCGCGATCACAAGTCGCGCGATCGAGCGGCCGCTGCCAAAAGGGCACTGTCAGCGCGCGAGCGAGTTGACGGCGGGACCCGTGCTGTCGGTCGGATGCCTGCCACCGCGGATCCGCGCGAGAGTGAGAGAGCAGTGGTCGAGGTGGTGGTTGGTCGCGTGGAGGCACGCGCTGGACTGAGGAGGGCTAAGTGTGGATGCTGCAACTACAACGTGTAGGCGTAAGTCGCCTTAGAGAACGCGGGACTAAGAGGGAGAGAGAGATGAGGAGAGGGCGCGCGCGAGTGTGTGTGTGGCCGCGTGCGTGCGTGAGTGTGTGCTGGCCCGCCGCGCGACGACGATGACGACGGCGGTGCACACACGCGACACGGCCGCGCGCATGTGTGCGCCGTGTGGCCGGAGAGAGAGAGCGAGACGGAGGGGAGAGAAATCTTAGCCGAGAATGGCAGTGAGCGAAGGTGCACGCGCACGCAGGTAAGCATGCGAGAGTGGCTGCGGCACGTTCCCCGCACGTTGGCCGCGCGCTCGCACGCGCCGGGCGCGCGTGGAAACGCGCGCGGAAAAAGGCGCGCGGCGGGTTCGCGTGCTCGAAGAAAGCCGCGTTGCGGCTTGGGGAAAAGCATCGCTGGCAAGGCCGGCTTAGTAATGTCAATGTTCATACGATAAGTGATAAAGTGATGAAGTGATATTCATACGATGAGTGATAAAGTTACTGAGCAACAATCATTTGTCAGTGGCCAATTGATTAGAAGCAGCGACGCTTTTCAATAAAGGGCGCAGCGTCATGATGCAATTTTTCGTTGCTTCGATAAATGGATCTTGGAATCTTGGAACATTGTTTAACCTCGGCTTCAATAACTTCTTGTTGACTGCGCGATTGATCTTTTTTACATTCAAGTAATTATATGTTGTATCTGAAAATGTTCCTTCAGGACTTCTTCTCCTCAACGTGAGGAGATTTTAAATATCCTGTCCTGATAAGCCGGGATTCTCCCAATTTTAGCAAATCGAGAATTGTGATTCTTCTTTATGACAAAAACTTGGATACAGTTCTGATTGTTACGACAAAATCCAACGCGATCGAGTATATTCCTTTCGTTAAAATACAATTTCGAAATTGCAAGAGTGTGATAATCTTACGTTATATCCTCTTTATTCCATCCGAAAACTTCCAAGCTCCCAAGTTTGATTAAAGTTACCCCACGCGAGGCACTTACGGTTCTCTGACTAATTGGCAAGGACCAACAAGTGGCATTGACAGCTTCGGAGCTAGAAGTAATTGGAAACGAAGCACCGTCGCAGCTAGACACCGGAACCGTTGTTACCAATCGTTCCGATTTCACGGGATTTCTTCCGACTTCCGTTCGGGCTCCGCTCGGCTAAGCCGAGGGAAAAAGGTACCGCGTGTCCGACTTGACGCGCCTGCGACCACGTTTTTACACTATCAATTTATGAACGCACGCGCGCGCGAGAAAGTGGCCGCGAGGTTAAACGATCTAATCGACACCGGCTTAACGACCGGCGATCTCGGGCGGTTTGTAATTGATGGCGATCGATAATGCCGAGCGCTATGCGGCGCCTCCGCTCTCCTCTCGGCGTCACCCACGAAACGGTGAGAATCCGGCTTAACGAGACCTGTGGAAAAAGTTAATGGCTCGACTTCGACAACGACTACCATGGCCAGAGGAGGATACGCGCGCGTCCGTCCTCTTATTTTACGACGATAGTTCGAGCGCGACAACGCACGCTGCGAAACAGCCGGAGCGTGATGTACGGTGTCGTCAGTTATGGTACATCATAATTTTCGCGGATGTTCTTACGTCCCGACACAATGTTAGAGCGGATTCACACCTTGGCGGAAAAGCAGAAAGGCGGTATCCAGTCAGAAGTCGCGCTGATAATCTGTCTCTCTTTTGCGAGCATCTATCAGCGTCTGTCACTCTCTCTCTCTCTCTCTCTCTCTCTCTCTCTCTCTTGGCTTCTGCTGTTCTCCTTTCTGCTTTTTACCAAGGTGTGAATCCGCCCTTAGGGCGCATTCACACCTGAGCAGAAAATCAGAAAGCAGAAGGGCAGCAGCCAATCACAGGTGGCACTGGTAGTCTGTCCTTCTCTTGAGAGGGAGAGAGAAAGAGAGAGGGAGAGAAAGAGAGAGAGAGAGAGAGACAGAAGAGAAGGACAGACTATCAGCGCCACTTGCGATCGGCTGCTTCTGCTTTTTGCTTTTCTGCCTGGGTATGAATCCGCCCTTATGCGGCTTCGCGGCCTAGGCGTGGATTCGACGAGATTCTCGTCTTCCGTCGCGCACACGCCAGCCACATGTAGTCTCGAGTACATGTAGCCACATGTAGTTTCGAATGTTCGCAGAAACGATCCCCGCGAGATAGCGAGTTAGATCCTAGAGAGTCTCTAGAATCTAAGTAGCCTACGCCGTTTCTTAGAGAGAAACGGAAGTATACCGTACTTCGTAAGACTGGACTTTCGGAATATACCAGCTTGCTAACGTCGCGACGTTCGCGTTACTATAAAAGTGCTTGGAAAATCTCATATTTTATCTCTCATGCGTCTTTATATCCCGCATCTCCTCCGATCTCTCCCCCTTATCGTCCCGAGCGAGAAGCTCCTATTTAGATCGTGTACGTAGCGCTAAACGGCATCCTCGGCATTCTCGCGATAACGTTAAACGTGATCTTCATGAAACTTAAGAATCGCGACGCCCACGTTTGAGCGCTAACCGCGAGATGCTAGGCGCACGAGGCGCAATAATATCTCAATCTCATGGAGCAATATATCATAATCTTGTAAAGTTTCCAGATAGGCCCCGCATCATCCATTATGCCGCCGTCCAATAATTATGCCGTTGGCATCCCACACGAACTTTTGTAAAACTACTCGCCGCGACCTAATGAGCCGCCCGCTAATAGAAATCACGCCGTGAAGTCAACAATTTACGATGTGGTCCAGGGTCAATTAGCATTGTACGCGATAACAGAACGCGGATCTTGTTGCGCTCTGCTAATCAACGCGCTTACAAATCAGTTCTCTCTCTCTCTCTCTCTCTCTCTCTCTCTCTCTCTCTCTCTCTCTCTTTCCAGTTCGTACGAAGACACGCTCAAAGAAGAGTGAAAAAGTCTCAAAGTTGATTTCTCTCAAACTATACACACACGTTAAGCAGGACAATGTAGACTTTTTTAATCTCTTTTTCCTACGGCCTCTCCCAATTCTCCACGCTTTTCTCTTTCTCTCCTTCGAGCGAGAGAAAGAGAGCGAGGGACTTGCAAATTATAATTATAATTGCTCAAGATTTTACAAAAATTCGTATCAATGTATAGTTGGATTGTTCGTTAAATTTGTAGGGATTTTCACAAAGAGTTAAAGTCGAAAAAATCAAAGAGTAAAAGTTAAAGAGTCGGTTAAGGTCAAAGAGTAAAAATTAAAGAGCCTACTTTTACAATTAAGCATAACTTTGTTCAATAATATATTTTGACTGTTTTCCAACGAAAGTCATGAGAAAATAAAGTTATGCCTGACTATGGAATTATCGACTTCGAATTTGTCGTAAGAGACTTGACCATACGAAAGAATTGAATTACATCAAATCTCGTTCAAATTACACAAACTCGTGATTGTCAAACCGTGACGTACGGGTCATCCGCCGTTACTATGTGACAATATGGCGCTGGGCAGTGCGTTTCGGCTGTGAATGAAACAAGCGTGTTTCAATATGCTCAGAGTGGAAAAAAATATTTTTATTTATTTTATCATATTTTTATATGTTTATAAAAACATTATACGGCATTTACACCATATATTATCGTAGTATGAGATAGTGTTAATGTTTTTATTCTATCATTTTTCTTTTTCTTTTGCCAAACTATCTTAGAGCGGATTCACGCCGGCAGAAAGACAGAAAGCAGAAAGACAGCATCCAGTCAGAAGTCGCGCTGATAGTTTGTCTCTCTCTCTTATAAGAAAGACGATCAGTCTGTCACTATCTTGGTTTCTGCTATTTTGCTTTCTGCTTTTCTGCCAAGGTGTGAATCTGTCCTTAATGTCAAAAGGGTACCGAGTGTAAGATTTGAATCACATGAAATGGAGAGAGATGATTAGTGAGTCAATTCTCTGGGCCAGTGGCTCAATTGTCCCGCCATAAATTTTCCATCATTCTAATTTTAACTTTTTTTCATCATGACAAAATAGTATTTAGCCTTTATTATAATTAACAGTACACACTGTCAAAGTTTGGTTAAATAATAATGATTGTTTTTAGTTACGTAAATGTTTAAGCTGTTTGATTTTTGTCATTACTTCAATAATTTCTATTTAATTTATAAAGGATTGATCTCAAAATGATTGCTTTTAGTTAATTTAAATGTTTGAGAAGTTTATGGTTTTTCTCGTTGTTCGAAAATTAACGAAAAATTACGTTAGCATATACATTTAGTTCAATTTTTATTTTTTCTTGATTTTGCTGAAAAAGCTCAATTGAAACATTAAAGGTGACTTTAATATTAGAAATTTGCGAGTTCTTGATATAAACTGAAATCAAAATATGTCTTTTATTTTCTTTATGCGTTTATAGAGGTTTTTATAGAATTTTTATAGTTTTATAGTTTTATATTTATTATAGAGTTACTACAGTTTTATAGGTTTTACACATGGATACGGTCAAAATCTCCCCACACGGTGGGTCATGTCTTCCACTTCTTAAGATAAGAAGAACCAAAACCTTTCTTCTTTTTTTAATCAATATAACACTTACATTTATAAATGTATTGAAATTACAAAGTCCACAAATTGTATAATAATGCAAATATAATAGTATAAATATAATAGTATAAAACCATATAATAAGACTTTATTTTGATGTCGATAAGAAATCTATGCGTCAGTTAATTTTATTAGACCTTCAAGTAAAACGTGCTTCAACTCTCGCGGACTTCCTCTAGAATACTCCAAATTATAACTATATTCTATTCGAAATATGACTATTCAAGGTACCGACATAGCATCACGGGAATATGTCATCTGTATCATTAAGATTATAATTATCCAACATTTCATACGTGCGACAGAGTACACGTAAAAAATGCTCAGTCCATCCCGAGGCAAGAGCCGCGGAGAGGATTGATATCTTCGCGCTCTCTGCGGGCGCGCGACATTAGCCAAGACGTCGGCTCGCGGAATTAGCACATCGTCGCCGAGGCTGGACTTATTATAAAGCGGCGGCCGTACGCGACATATTGTCAGCGCATAGCGCGCATAATACATTCGCTTGACGATAATGAATGCGTCGCGCGGCGAGAGACTCGCGCCGGCCAAACGAGACCCGTTGTCCGCCGCCAGCAGGACGTTTCTGAATCCGCCGTTGGCACGCGATCGCTTTCGCGAGCTTGCTCTTACCCCTTCCACGGCGGGGGGAGGGGAGTCCCCGAGTCCCCGCAGCCCGCAGCACGCGCGCGACCCGAGCGCGATGCCCACGCGAACGCGCGCGCGCGCGCGATATATCGCGTCCTTGCGTCCTCGTCCTCTCCTCGGACTCGCGCTCGCGCTCGCAGATCGTATCCTCGCGCGCAGATGAGGGTGTGGTATCGAAGTTACGCCGTCGACGGTCTCGTATGTTATACGCCGACTGTCAGTCTCGCGCGATATGCGCGAGAGACAGGCCCCGGCAGGCTACCTCCAGATATGAGATACCGTAATGAAGCGCGTATCGCCGCGTGATCCTCTAGTTTCACCGTACGTGATATCGCGCAATCACGGCTATTCTCCCGACGAGACGGGTCGGCCCGGGCCTCGGGTCGATGCACCGCGCAAACTTGTCGATCGAAGGTTGTGTGTTGGAATGTTACAAACGTAACGTAATACGTCCCGGAAGACGTTCTCGCGCGATGCGTTTGTGTGCGATTTTGAGTAGCGTCAAGTCGGCGCCGAGAGAGGTAAAACCGCGCTCTGGAGCGAGTGCGGGTAAGAGGGTGGCGACAACCTGTTGAATAACGCAATATCACGCGCGCTTACTGGAGTGACGATTGGAGAAAACGAGAGAAGGAGGATCGTTCGGTTCTTTGCTGCGTTCGCATCACTGTCGTTAAGTTTCATATATGTATACGTATTACGACATGCTCGTGGCAATATTTGTTCATTGTATTAACTTGGCAACGTTATTTAAAGCTATATATTCTTGCTAATCAAACCTCATTTGTCTTTACAACTGGAGTATACCATATATTCCGAAGAAAATGTAATATAATTAACGTTGTAGAAATAAGTATAAGAAAAATAAGAAAAGAATAATTCATAATATAAAGCACATAATTAATAAGAAATATAATTTAAAATAATGTGCTCTACATCGTAGGGATATTTCTTTTATTGCATTAACTTGGCAACGTTGTTTAAAGTTATATTCTTGTTAATCAAATCTTATCTTTTCTTATAACTGAATTATATGTTCCGAAGAAAATATAATATAATTAACATTATAAAGATAAATATGAGAAAAATCAGAAAAGAATATAATTTGTATTATGATATAAAGAACATTATTATTATATATATATATAATAAGGAATATAATTCAAAATAATGTGCTTTATATCTCATAGCGATATTTTTTTATTATATTAATTTGTAGCAATATTATTTAAAATTATATTCTTGTCAATGAAATTTTATTTTTCTTTCATAATTATAATTTTCTTTTTATAATTACTTTTTATAATTATAATTGGAGCAAGAATAAAAGTGATTTCAAATTCTTTATTAATAATGTTCTTCATATTACGAATTATATTTTTTTCTGATTTTTTCTTATTTATATCTTTGTAATGTCAATTATGTTCTATCCTTCGGGATACAATACAATTCCTTTCCATCATGCCGAATTTCTGCCGAACGACCGAGACACGCGCGTGTGTCTTTTGGTATAATGCGTGATGACAACGGCAGATTCTTGACGCTCGAAAGTGATCGATGCCGGTCGAAGCACGCAATTAACTATTACCGACAAGATTGCGCGCATTCACTTGCCGATGATATGACGCTGCTGACTAGAACGCCATTAAACAAATCGCCTTCACCCAGCACGATGTTTGCATACGCAACTAGACAAATCGCCGGTCGAAGGGGAGTGAAACATAGCGCTACCAAGCCGAGGGGGACGAGCTACCGTGCCGAGTGATGCCCCGACTAACGAGTGCATCGATTTGCGCGGCTCGTTAACAATACACGCATAAGGAACGCTAATGCACCACTTTGTTTCAGACGACGACGACGACCTCGCCGCGGCGAGCCTGTTGTGCTGCAATAAAGAAGAAAGAAAGAAAAAAGAAAAAGAAGAAGAAGGAACGAACGGGTCTTGTCGTGTCGTCGGGCCTACCTCGCGTCTACCTCAGTTCGCCCCCCTTTGTGTATAACTACATCTTCGTCGAGCATGCGACGACAAGGACGATCGTCCTGACCGCACGACACTCACAAGGATGTAGTTGATTGAACTGGTCCGGCACAACGACCGTTTTGTTTTTCTAATACTTCGGCAGCTATGATGCTCTTTTCAACGCGCATGAAAATTTTATACATGTCCGACATATTCGCACCGTCGAAAATAACTTCTTAGAGACTTCGTCATCAGGAGAACTATTTCCTTTATTATGATGTAATTTCTAAAATACTCGATAACACCGTCTGAGATATAATTACGTTATGTCATCCTGGTTATGGATTGGTTCCTCCAGCTCGCGAGTTACAACGGACGTTTCGCGCAAATTTTTAGTCTTTGACTAAAAATCACGCAGGTACGCTGAGGAGTCCACGGAATCGTGGCAGTATAAAGTCGCCGAGGAACCCGGGCACGGCAGATACACGCGGATCGTTCGCGAAACCGACCTGTTAACGGCTCGATGAAGATGAGTTATGGCGACCGTCGCCTCCGGGTCTCGCGGGGGGCTCCCCCAAGCCCCGCCTCCGCTGTCGTACCGCGGGATCTTACAAATGCTCGCGTGCACGTACGCCGTAATGCCGACGTCGTTAACTCTTTATACGTTTGTCAGGACCGTTTGAGTAATGTCATTGTCGACCGATACGAGGCCGTCGCCGCTTCAACCTCCGGATCGCGTCAACCGAATTAGCCGTGCGCGCTCGGGCCAATAAAAAGAAGCACGCTTCTCCGGAGCTATGACTATTCGTTATATTGTGCTATTTTTGCGAACATAATGTTGCAAAGTTCGCTAAATTGCGAGAAGAAAATGTAATATTATTAACGTTATAAAGATAATTATGAGAACAATCAGAAAAAAACATAATTTGTAATATAAAGAATATAATTAATAAGAAATATAATTTAAAATATAATAGTACCTCATAGCGATTTTTTTTTATTATTTTAATTTATAGCGATATTATTTAAAATTATATTCTTGCTAATGAAATCTTATTTTTTTTAACGATTGGAATAAGAATAAAAGTGATTTCCTTACTAATAATGTTCTTTATATTACGAATTATATTGTTTTCTGGTTTTTTTATTTATATCTTTGTAATATTGTAATTGATTATTATATTCCGTATCCGTATATCATATTCCGATAATAATATTCCGTTTTCCCGATGATAATTTCTTGTAAGATAAATGTCCCAATTAGCGACCAAGTAATCTCATCGTAAGAATAAACTGATAAATTAGTAATATACGAATTAAGCTGATTCGATTGGATTATAGTTCTCTAATTTATGGAAAAATTTTAATTTATTTACTAGTATTTATTTCGTATTTAACAGTTCCTCATAAATGACCGCTATATTTTATTAATGGAAGCAATATAAAATGAAATTAATAATAAATTGTTTTATCGCCTGAATCAAAGCTTTCCGCGTAAGATATACCTATTTTGCAAGTAAATAGATGGAGAAATTACAATAAAGATATTTATTTAAAAATGCCACTGCTTGTTCATTACCGGTGTTTCTGACTCTTTGAAAACATCGATATCGCACTTTCTGACCCTTCCTGTTTTCACAGTATAACCTCACGAACAAATTTCCGCTTTATACAATTTCACGAATATGAGCGTGAGAAAATATTTCTTTGTTGTTATATTTCTGTATAATAACAAATAAAACTCTACTTAAATAATGCAATATTTGTACGAGATATATAATAAATTTAATACGTAACAACTTCATGATCAATAAATAAGACATAGCCCCATATGACCTAATTGAGCAGTCAAATTTAATGGAAAAATCAACTTTGTTCTCAAGTTTTCGTATCAGAACAGACATTTAGCTCTTTTTGAACTTAATCATACGATTCTTATAATATTCCGTACACACATGTGTGTAGAAGTATCCATAAATACAACACGATTCGTGTTAGACCAGAAAAAAACATCTCCGAAGCGTGGCTCTCTGTTTCAGTTTCCGGAGATTTGATAAAAATTATTCATTCGAAAAGTCTGGTGCTTTACAACTAAAAGCAATATATAGTGCTATTTACATCATTGATAATCGATATGACATCCTATGCGTAGAAATTATTAAAATTAAAATATATTAAAAGGGTCAGAAAGTGGGCCGTTTACCTTAGACATCTGATATTAACTATCAACTTTTAAGATGTTGACAAGTAACTATTCAAACTGTCGTCGTTAAGCACATTTGCAATTATGATGTCGCAACATTTATCGTATAATTTATCGATAATATATGAAATTTTTTAAGTAAGGACACGCGTTTTTAGGGCATACGAGTGTAGTTCCAGAAGTACCTGACCTGACGTATAGATAGCGGTTGTTGTTTGAAAAGAATGGTTGGAAAGACTATGGTAGAAAGTACCAACCTTATAAAGTTTAAGTTTGAAGTTTGACGACGTTACGTTGTTTAGTATTTGTTTGGCAGCCATCAATAGTGAACGCTCTCAGTGAATTTGTAAATATGGAAAAAATTGGTCATCGTTATGTGATACAATACTTTCGTTTGAAAGGCCTCAGTCCAACCAATATCAAAGTGGAGCTAGATTCTACTCCGGGGGAGTCTGCTCCTTCGTTTACAACAGTAAAATATTGGGTGGCAGAGTTTAAACGAGGCCGTACGAGCTGCCAAGCAGCGAACATCGCAGTGGTCGACCAAATGAGGTGACCACGCCAGAAATGGTGAAGAAAATCCACAAAATGGTATTGGATGACCGTCGACTGAAAGTGCGCGAGTTAGCAGACATGGTAGGCATTTCAAAAAGTGCTGTACATCGCATATTGACTGAAAATTTGGACATGAGAAAGCTGTGCGCAAGATGAGTGCCGCGATTGGAACAAAAACAACGTCGTGAGGATGTTTCAATCGAGTGTTTGGCGAAGTTTCGCAGCAATAAAGCCGAGTTCTTGCGTCGATTCATAACCATGGATGAAACATGGGTCCATCACTTCATACCTGAGACGAAGGAACAGTCAAAACAAAGGACCTAGGTGGCTTGATGTCTATTTTGAGGAGATCGACGATCCCCACTATAAACAGGATATCGAAGCTATTGAACATCGCTGAGAAAAGTGTATTGAGCTATGAGGAGACTATGTAGAGAAATAAAGATATTTTTTCCCAAATTTTTTGTGTTTTCTTTGTTAGGTCAGGTGCTTCTGGGACTACCCTCGTACATGAGTGCATACTCGTTGATCCATTGAGAGAGAAAGCAGGTGCATTGATTTGATGAACAACAATATAGCTTTAAAAACAACCAAATTGCCAAATTAATAGAATAAAAAAGTATCGCTATAATGTAGAGCACAATATTTTAAATTATATTCCTTACTAATTATGTTCTTCATGTTACGAATTATATTCTTTCCTGATTTTTCTTATTTATATTTATAATATTAAATATATTACATTTTCTTCAGGATATATGCTCCAGTTATAAGAAAAATAAGGTTTGATTAGCAAGAATATATAGCTTTAAATAACGTTGTCAAGGCATTTGCCACCAGTCGGAACCCTGTCGATAACTCGGATGCATTCAGCTTACATTCCTACGAATGAAACCGATGATCGAAGCGCGGACGAACGAGGACGCGCGCGCGTGCGATCGCTCGCTGCCGAGGCGATCGAAAACGAGGGGAAATGATCTCGTCATTTTCTCGGCTTCTAAGGCACAGTCCATATAACAATCTGACAGTGCGGCTTGCCGTTAATCGGCGCGCACGCACGATAAATCGCACGTGGGCTCAGCGATGCGTGTCGATGCGTGGCGATGAGGCGAGCGCATCGCGGACATTCCCGGCGCGGCGATATTGGCGACGTGTCGTCGCGGATGCCGCCGGCCACTACCGACGTTGCACCGGGCCCCGAGAGAAAGAGAGAGAGAGAGAGAGAGAGAGAGAGAGAGAGAGAGAAGGAGAGGGAGAGAGAGAGAGAGAGAGAGAGAGAGAGAGAGAGACAGAATACGAGAGACACGCGGGTCCATATAAAGAACACGCGCGAGCGGGCAGGTAGTATAGATTGAAGACGCGCGGGAGCCGCGAGCGCGCGCGGCGCGCTGTTTTCTCTGGACGGGCCCGAAGAAGAAGACGGAGGGCCGCTGGTGGACGGACGCGGACATAAAATGCGCACACGACGGGACGTGTGTGCGTGTACTTAGCATAAGTCTCGCACCCGAGGCACTCTCTCATCGTATTTCATGCCGGCTATGCTTATACGCTCGCGTCGCTCGCCGCGAGTATAACCGCTCGCTTCTTCCTCTTCTTCGTCTTCTTCTTCTTCTTCTTCTCGTTCGTCCTCGTCCTCGACGTCCTCGTCGTCGTCGTCGTCGTCGTCGTCCGTCTCGGTTCCACTTTGGGTGCGAAGATAGAAATCGCCCCAGGTAACCGAACGCGATCCTACGTGATCGCGTAACGATGTTATATTCGTCGCGGATGATCGAACTCGGTTCAGCTGGCCGACAGTGACGCATTATTAAGAGGTTGTATGTCGTGTGATGAATATTGTTAGATTGGACTTAAACGGGGAATAACGCGCGTTTGAGAGAGCGTCGTATATTCGGAGCAGAATGGTATTAGCAGAGTATGCTAAATGCCAAGTATAATATATGTGCCTCGACATTATATTGGGAGTGTGATTTAGTTTTGAGATTTTTTTCTCCGAAACTGATTTATTTAAACAAGATAATGAATGAATACCTTAATCAAAATATTTTCCTTCGTTTTCCACAATCTTTTCCCATCTTTCTTGCGAGAGATGGATTCCGCGACGATTCTTCTTTGGAGTTGATCCAATTTTCAAGAAATTTTTGCGATGGTTCGAAGTTATGAAAGTGTGTATCCCCTAAAGCATGTTGCATCGACCGGAACAAGTGATAATCGGAAGGAGCAATATCTGAAGAATACGCGGGCTGCGGTAAGACTTCCCATTCCAGCTCCAACAGCGTATGCTTCATTGATAATGAAACATGAGGTCCAGCATTGTCATGAAGAAGGATCACTTTGCGTCGTTTACTCGCAATTGGTGATCGTTTCTTATCCAATGCTCGCTTCAATTTATATAATTATTGTCGATGACGATCATCGGTGACTGTTCCATTCGGATTTAACAGTTCATAGTACATAACAATAGTACACAACACCTTCTTGATCCTATTGAATACACAGTAATACTTTTGAGCTGTGAATATCGCACCCCGAAATGCATATTGCTGGTTGGCCTGCATCAACCCACGATATTTTTCATTTGGGATTATCGAGATAGATCCATTTTTCATCCTCGGTAATAATTCGATACAAAAACTTTTCGTTTTTTGTCCGACGATCAACGAAATGTGAATGTTCAATCGGTTCGCAATGGCATTTTCCGATAATTCATGTGGAATCCATTCTCCTTCTTTTTGAATCTTTCCTAAATCATGTAAACGTTTAGTAACTGTTATACGATCAACATTTAATGTTCCGGCAAGTTCTGAAGTGAATTGTGCTGGATTTTCGTCCAATAACGCTTGCAAATCTGCATTTTCAAGCTTTTTTGCTTGTCCCGAGCGATCTTTGTCGTTAACATTGAAATCACCACTTTTGAATCGTCTAAACCAATATTCACATGTCTTAATTGATGGGACAACATCACCATAAGTTTCTATCAGAATTTTATAAGCTTCAACCGCTGTTTTCTTCTGATCAAAAAACAAACGCAACGCAAGCAACAAAAATGCTTTTTAGGTAGCTCCATTTTTAAGATGATATTAACACGATTTTTGCAGCGTTTATTGTTAATAAATGACTAAATATCATGGATTAATATTAAAGCATTAAAGAACAATAGCTGTGATTGGAATGTCTTTGACAAAACTGACATTAGTACCATCCCTTGCAAAATCCTCGACACTAAATCATACTCATAATAAATAGAGTTATTTGTACAATTCTCTGTCTCAAATGCATAAGAATGCATAAGAATAAAAAATGCATAAGATTAAAAATCGCACAAAAACCCCAATAAATTCTGTTGGCATTGTTCTACGCTCATGAAAATCCGCCCCAGACCGCTGACTAAATTATGCTTCTACGAATATATAAGACATATAAAAAATATATTAATACGAACGATAAGGTGTGCAAATAAATATGAAAAACAAAAACGAAGAAATAATAAATATAAAAATAATAACGATGAAATAATTAGTGTTAAAGTATGTATGAATTCGTGGTGTGCAATCTTCAACAACTTGAAACGTGAGGAAGAATCGCGCGAACAACATCGGAGATCGAATGTTCGATATCGCAGATACGTTCGGCACGAGACAGCCGACAAAGATTCAATTCAGTATCGCGTAGAATTCAGCGTCCCTCCCGTTGACACCTGCGTCCCACGCGTCCACTTTATCACCCTCACAATCAGCGAGACCGAGGAACGCCGTGGATAGGACTTATCAGCGGCTCAAAGTGCACGGTAGGGACGCGCGTTACGAGTGTTATAACGGCAGCGGGGCCGGCTTTTGGTTTAACGAGCCGCTTACGATTGGCAGCGCATTCGCGAATTATCAAACGCGACGTCAATAGACGTCGCAGAAACGATCCCTCTCGCGATATTACGGCGCCGGCGGAGTCTCTCGCACGCGAGAGAGCGTAACGCGCGACTGCTCGCAGTGCTAGTGGTCACGCAACAGCCCGCCGATTGTCGGAATTTACCCAAACGCCCGATAGACGTCAGCCGAAACGATCGTCCCTCTCGCGTTATGGGTTTACCGATAACGAAATAGCGGAATGCGCCGCGTTCTCATAGGTGGAGCCGAAGGTGGAGATACTTCGCTACGAAACACCCGAATATTTTACGCGCTATCTGCCTGAGATACGATAAACTCAGTCGACGGACTACTCACCATTTTCCGCCGCAGCAGCACGCCCGCGACTGGTAAGGCACCGGCCGTCCGTCTGTAAAGGCAAACTTTATCCTTCGTAAGAAATAAAGCGGGGAGCACACACTCTTGCATAAAGGCATAATGCGCAGCGCATAAGGAAATGGACCAATCAGAGCCTTTCGTTTCAAGCGTGGCAATAGAAATGAGGATTCTGATTGGTTTATTTCCTTACGCGTTGTGCATTATGTCTTTATGTAAGAGTGTGTGCTTCCCACTTAAGCCTGCATGACGCGTTTCACGTGTTAAGTAATTTCTTAACGCTTAGCGAAGTGCATTTTGGGAGATTGATTATACATTCTGCCGGCCTGTTTCTGAGAGCGGCCGACAAATTCGCAACTCCCCGGAACGCGGAGGCAAATTCAATGAAGAAAAGAATTAGTCTCTTGTAAAGAAAACATCCAGATGACGTTTCATACGTGAAGTAACTTTTTGACGCTGAGAGGAGTGATTTTCGAGGATTGAGATGCATTCTCTCTCTCGACACTCAGACGCGGCCGGAAAATCTACAGCGCCGCGGGACATCCGACGGAGACAAACAAGTTCCACAGAGAAAACTCGCCGCTCAAGTGCGCGCGAAAGTGACACTTGAAACGCGGAGAGAAGCGACGCGAGGCCGCGAGGCCCGGCGGCGGCGCACAGTGTACGTTTTTGGACAAAAATCGCTCGCCAGCGTAAAACTCAACCAATCTTAATGAATTTCTTTGGTAATTATGCAGAATTAGGAACCACCTCCCGATGTCAATGATTTTCACATGTGTTATCAAGGTCATCACCCCGAATAATGTTCAGAAAGTTTCAGCCCGCGCTCATTGTTTATAAGAAAGTTTAAAACAAAATTTTTTTAAATACGGGAGAAAACTCCAGCAATAACGAGATATTGCGGAAAATTGGGTACTTATGAACCTAACCTATGAAAAACTATATATGATATGATATGATAATCCATATGGGATAGACACTCGTAAACTTAAGGATCTTGTAACCCAAACATTTAGTTAGAAACCTCAATCCATAAAAATTCTGAAATCCTCGAACGTTAAACTGGAAAATTTCCTCGCTTAATCCCAAATCACGAAACCCTCTAATCCCGAAATCTTTCAACCTTCCAACTTTGAGTGCTCAAACCTTTGATCCTTATATAGTAACATTCCAGTGGGATATTATTGTGGAATCGAATCCGTGAATGCGTACTGTGCCATCATGAGGTTTAGATAATGATTTGACTGCCTTTTGTTCCATTGTTACATTTCATCATTCACCCTAGAATGGTATCATAAATATGAAAGTAATTTCAATTATAGATTAATCAGCATGAAAATATAGGTAGACTTGGAAAAGTCTAAGGCTCTAGTATTGTAAATACTAAAAAATACGTTTTTTATAGGTTTTTATAGGTTTTTATAGGTTAGGTTTATAAGTATCCAATTTTCCGCAGTATTTCGCTATTGTTGGAGTTCCCCCCTGTATTTAAAAAAAAAAAATTCATTAAAATTGATTGATTTTTACGTTGGAGAGCGATTTTTGTCGAAAAACGTGCACTGTGCGGCGGAAGACCGAAAGCTCGTGTGTAAAAGTGATTATTCGCGGCGAACGGCCGGTCCTCGTTGCGCGGCGCGCGAACGAGCCCTTGAAAAAATTTATGCGCGCCTTAAAGCTTTCTTAACCGGGATTAATGTATGTGATGGAGAAGGAGGAGGAGGAGGAGGAGGAGGAGGAGGAGGAGGAGGAGGGGAATCTGGCCGCTCAATAGGCCTCTCGGGTATTTACGCACGCCTATCGGGCAATGACTTACAGCGCGACGTGTCGATTCGAGCTGTGCGAGCGCACATCGTAATAACCTAAATTAAGTCAGCGCACTGCACAACGTGCCGATGCTGTGCGGCTCGCGAGTGTCCTGTCCGTACCGTTATCGAGAGGGCAATAACGCTCTCCTCCCGCGGTGCGAGACGCGAGAGACATACACGAAAAGAGCCCGAGAGGGACAGACACGTGTGCCCTCTCGACGTCTTCTCCGAACGGACGTACAACGAGCGTGTGCGTGCGGTCCTCGAGATTTTACGCACGGCCATTTCACGGAGGATGTGACGCAAACGCGACGCGAAGCAGCCGCGGAGAAGCGCGAAAATTTCGCTGCGGAGGACATGTCGCCGCTCCGGCATGCGCCGCGAAAGTACGACGATAACGCGCTCGATAAGCGTTATCTTATGCGGAGCACACGTTTCATCGGCTTCAAAGCGGTTTCGGTAACACTCTTGCGAAAAAAGAACAATCCGACTTGAGAAGTAAAAGCGAGTCCTGTGGTATGAAACTGTAGCAAAAGTCACTTGGTGAATCTGAATAAAAAACTGGAAACTGATGCATCGACTTCATTCTATATAGAAAGTTTCATAACATGTGGGCGTCAGGGATGAATTTAACGTAGAGCAATAATGAAAATGATGTAAATAAATATTGATAAAATAATATTCATATAATAGTATAAAAATATTAACACGTCGATATATCAAGGGAACACATAATACATTCACTTAGTAAACTTTAAATAAAATAATATTTATATAAATATTTGTCTTATGTCTCTTAGATTTTAAACTTTATAATTTAGACTTTTATTATTGAGTTATGAAAACATCTTCGCGTCGCGAGATGCGTCTCGCTGCAAACTGAACCTACATAACAGACTCCAGACTCAACTATTTACCATCAACATTTTATTGCACAATATACGTTTTATTATGTAGGAAATTTCATAACATGTAGGCTTAACTACAGGCGTGAATTTAGTGTAAAGAAATAATAAAAATGATATAAATGAATATTGATAAAAAGTAATATTCATATAATAGTATAAGAATATTAACGCATGAATATCAAGGGAATAATATTCGCTTAATAAAATAATATTTATATAAAGTTATTTGAGTTGTGTCCGACTTTGTTGCCGAGTTACGAATGTCTTCGTGTTTCGAGGTGCACCTCATTGCAAACTGAACTGGCATAACAAATTCCAATCTCAACCATTTACCATCGACGTCTTCGACCATACGATCTTGCTGAATGTACATGCAGTCGCACACATGTGATCGTTGCGTTCATCAATTTATAGATCGACAAATTACTAAATACACAGATACACGCGTAGATTCATGGATCACTGGAGGCATATTGGTCGATAAATTCATGCGCGCACAGATTTATAGCTCCATGAATCGCCGTGTTTATGGATCTATGAATTCATAGATCTGCAGATTGATGGCTCAATAAATCCGTGAATATGCGTGCGCACTCGTGGATCCGTCGGGCCGCGTATTCGTAAATCCGTGGATCCGTAAATACAATGATTGCTTCATTCGCATGCGCGCTGATCTACGGCCTCGTAGATCCACGAGTACCCGCGCAACTTGCCACTCGCGATGTCCGAGATCGTTAAGAACGCGACATCTCCGCGCATCGAATCGCTGAATACGCGCGAGCGCGAAGAGTTCCACGGCGATTAAGAGCAACGACGACGTCGCGGATCGCGACGTCGAACCTGGCAATCGGGAACCAGAGCGCGCGCTCTCTCAGATTGTTCGCCGGCGTCGCACGGCGTGATTCGACGATAAATCACGCATACGATTACGCGATATGATTGGGCCGCAGAATGGACTCCTACGAGTCCGAGCAAGTCGGCAAGACAAATCGATAGCAAAAGCGTCCGCCACGCTACGTCCCGTAGCCCATCCTCCATCGGGCCGCATGAATCATTTATCAGGCCTCGATCTCCGATCCGAGCCGAAATTGTCCGCTTGACGATTCAATCTACATCCACTTAGCCGCTAAACGTCCACCGCGTCCTTATCGGGCCGCGGAACGGGACAGTCGTACACGACTTGTCTTATCGCGGCTGGATCCGCGTTTTACGAGTCGCGACAATCGTAAATACGACGGAGAAGTACGCGCCCCGCTCGGCTCTCGCGACGAGACAGAGAGAGAGAGAGAGAGAGAGAGAGAGAGAGAGAGACATAGCGCTGTGAGAGACGTAGCGTTGTGAGAATCGTTCAATCAGCGCTTCGACGCTCGCGGATTCGCAAAACGAGGATTCACCGCCGCCGCCGTCGCCGTCGATAAACGTCATCTCGCGCGACAAAGAAGACGATTTTATCTGCGCGCGGATACGCGCTCTCGGCGTTTTACGCAAATTGGATTCTTAATGACGAGCCTCGACTGTCCGGAGGGATGAGCTCGCACGACGCGATTATTGCGAATAAACGTGCGCGCGCGCGCGGCTGTGGAATATCGTCCTTGAGAAATTTGTAACGCCAAGTATTACGAGCCGAAGCTCACCGTGATAGATTTTGCCGATCAATTTCGACGAGCATGCAACACATCGCCAGTATTTTCCCGAACACGACCGACTTCTCCGATCGAAACCGGATTTCTCCGGAGTCGGCTAAAGAGATCGTCGTTCGCCCGAACCACGTTTCTGACCGCTACACCTGCTGCGTTCGTCATTCTTCACGCTACAAGTCGCAGTAGGGAGGGGGGCGGGGTAGCCGGACACATTCGCGGCAGAGGTAGGTTTGCAAAATGCTTTGTTTATTTATCGTGAGAGAAACAATGGAAGTGGAATATGGCTATTTTTCTCTAAATTCCATTAAAGCCGGAAAAAATATAACATTTAAAAAAAGGAGAAGTCCAACATGAAAATCCTTCCCTTTTGTAAATATTGTATATTTTTTCGACTTTGTTATAGAATTTCAAAAATATGAAAACAACCGAGCTTAGTCATTTTCGAGCGGCTCGAAATTTAGTTGGTAATATCCTTCATCGTGAATGAATAAACTTATCTAACATAGCATATTTAGTTAAAACAAAGTTCCTGCGGCTGTGCGTGATGTGTTATTTTGTGTAACAGTTTTGCATAATTTTTAATTATGAAATATTTAAAATGGGAGAAGAGTGAGTTTAGCACAATATCGAAAATAATAAAAAAAAATCGAGAGATATCCTCTCGATTCTCAAGAACCAACTCTGCATTAATATAAATAAAAAAAAATTAAAATTATCATATCTCAGCGATCGAAAATGTTTTTACATTTATTCGTCGAGCAATAATCAGGTTTATCACAAAATGGTTTTAAACGATGAAGCTTTCCTCAGACTGCACGAATATACATATATTACATGTTGCCAACATGATGCGCTGTATTTTGGTTTACATTTCGATTTATCAGAGGATAAAATACAGACTTTTGCAGACTCGTAGCTTGCTGCAGGAAAACGCAGAGGAAGGCAATAGCTAACTTTTCCGTACAATCGTAATAATTAATTGAGATACAAAAGTTTCATCATCAAAAAATCACTCCCGAAAAGTTCATAAATGTGGTCTTAACGTTATCTAAGGTCTGCTTCGTTTCACGGCGATCGATCGCTCTCGCGAGTGTACAGAAGCCGATGATTCTAACGCGGCGGAAGTCGTTGATTTCGCGCCGATTATGGATCTCATCGGCGTCGTGTACATTCGTTTCCCGGATCGCACGCGGCGCGGTGATCTCAAACCGAGAAAACGAGCATGTCCGCGGACACGAAAGCCGCTCTGCCGGCCGGCGGAAATGAAATACGGGTGAGAGACGAAAGTACGAACTTAATTTAGGTGGTTACGGCGTGCAGGCCCGCCGCGCGCACTCAAACGCTCGGCAAAAGTCCGCTCGCCGGCCGGCGCGGTCTCAAGCGATAAGTCATTCGGACGATAAGCCGTCGCCCGTACGGCCGGCGCGAAATGACGAAGGTGCAGCTCGCGGACAAGTCCGAATTAAGGTTTCACGAAGAAAAATGCACGCTTGAAGCCCGGCTCGGCTGGAAGCTCGCTCGTACTCACGACCGTTACCGCCGAGAGGAAAAATATTCTGCGCGCACGCACGCACGCACGCACACACAGGACAGCGCGGAATTTTGTTTTTACGGTGGACTGCCGTGTTACGGAACACTTGATCTCAGCGGAGACAGCGTCGTTGCAACGGCGTGCAAAGCGAGATGCCATCGCCGAGGAATCTCCGGCGGTCGCGTCGAGAGACGCTCTTGAGCGGCTGCGGCGCGATGTATTAATTCGGCGGCACGACTCGTGGATCATCGACGTATGGCCGAGGCGGCGCGTATAAATTTTTTAATACAGACGAGAAATTAGCACTCGTGACTCGGCTTCGGCAAAAAAACTCGAGAGAGAGGAGATTCCGTTACGGAGGGTCACCTCGGGTGCCAAAGATAGAGAGATAAATAATCCGATTTCCAAATGATATCGGCGATCGTCTCAATTCTCGGTATCGCTGGAATCGACCGCGCTGCTTCGCGTATAAATATCGCGGATAAATATACGAATTGACTTTTTCACCCTACTTTCGATCTCGATATTTCATTTAATAGCACTTTAACAGCACGAAAATTGTATCAACCTAATGTGATCGTATTTAGCCTACAGCTCCGCTGAGAACTTACAAGCGGCAAATTATACATTTTTCGTTATTTCGATGCGCTCTCAGGAAAAAACAAAACTTCAGTTTCTATTCTTTAAAATAAATCCCCGTTGATCCTCTAGGATTTGTAGATATTGGACAGCTCGGTCAAAAACAGAGTCAAAATTTCAACTAGGGTATCGGCCCCGATCCGACGTCGTTCTCTCGCGTGCTTCGATCTTGATGGAAATAATGAAACTTCACCGAGATGCTTTATAAGGAACTGGGCGGCCAGTCGAAAGGTGTGGTTCCTGACAGACAGTCGGACGTCGGTCTTAAATCCAGGATACGTTAATTTTTTTTGAGTACGTTAATTTTTTTTTAAACCAAATTAGTTTTAAAGTTAATGATTCATGAATTAACCAAGTTTATGTTAAAACTTACTTAAACAACTAACTCGATTGAAAGTTAAGTTAAAAAATTAAATTAGCTTGTAAAAGTTAAGAGTCAATCGTGTGTCAAGCTATTTGTTTCTTACATAATTAATCTTTTAATTATATATTAAATTTAGGCGAATAATAAAGAGATAGTATCTTATATAAAAGAGATAATGTATCTTTCTTTTTTTAATTTAATGATATACATTATTTAAAAAGTACAATAGTTGTAACAGAGAGTATTTAAAAAACGCTCAATTCAGAACGATTAAAAACAATGAAAGGCAAAATTCTTATGTGCAAGTAGAGCGAATCAAACTGAACAGGAAAATCATGTACCATTTTACAAATTATAGAATAGTTATTAAGGAATTAATTAAACAATATTAACGAATAAATATGCAGAGAAGCGGGAGGATGAACTCTGTAGACAAGGTTTTATCCAAAATGGCTCGAATTTGTGGATGATCTGTTGGCAATGGCAAGCGGTGCATGACAATAACAAATTATACAATTCCAATGTTTACCATTCGTCTCTGCCAGAAGATCGAATCAACAGATTCGAGTTTGAATGAGACTTTGTTTGCAGAAATCAGCTCGCCACATCATGTGCACACGTTCACTGATACTGTTAAATTAATTAATTCCTTATTAGCTATTGTGAACCATTTTCGCACACGACTTTAATATCGACGAATTATTTTAATTTGTGAGAAAAGGCAAGTTAACGTTAATGCATTTAAAAATAATTAGGTTAAAAATTAATACGTTTAAAATTAACCAAGTTGAGTTAAAAGTTATTAACTTCTTATCTTTTTAATTTCATTTTTAACTAGTTAACTGATGAACTGATTAAACACTCAACCCTGCTTAAATACAAAAAAAGGACGAACAAAGTCCTGAATCCTTCACGTCCTGCGAACCACTTGATCAACAGAGAAACGCTTTAAAGTTCACCAGATGTCCTCTTGTGGATAGGATTGTCCTTTCTAGCGAAAGTTTGCTTAGATTTTTATATCCTGCCAAAGATTATTTGTCTCTCCTTATCACATAGAAAGGAGTTTCTTTTCTTTTTCCGCTTGTCACATGTGCCGTCATAATGACTTATCATACTCATTACTTGATAAAATTTTTGTTAATATACTCTTATCAATAATATATACATGTAATATATACATGTAAAATACATATATGTATTGTAGATGTTGCGTAATATATAATAAATGTTGCGGTTGAAAATCGACGTTCGGAAAGATTACGGACGTATTCCAACCAAGACAACCTTCTTCTTTCGCTCGTCAAAACTTTCGACCGTCCTTCCCTACTTACAAATCCGGCAAACCCCAGAATACGCGCTGGGCGCCTGAGGAGAGATCCTTATCGGGTGTTTGTCGGAACGCGTCGCTCGTTAACCTCTCACGGGATGCACTTTCGGGTCAGCGTGTGCGCGCGCGCCGGGTATAATTTTCTTATCGCGTCCGTGTCAATTTCGAAGAATACTTACGCACCGAGGTCCTCGTTTTTATTCCGCGCTTATCGGCGCGCTTGTGTCGTGTACGCGCGCGACACGCGCAGATTCAATTAGCGATTCGCGACTTGGTTATTGCGGGAGGCGTCGCGAAGGAACACACGAGCGGCGAGAGCTCGGCTGGAGGCAGGCATCAGGATTTTTCGACCATCGATGAACGACTCACGTGTCTTAGCTGGAGGGATGCAAAACTGTGCTTATACCGTTTTTACACCGAGCCCTTCAATTAACGTGAGAGCCCGGGCGCGCATTTAGATATCGGCCAAGAATGTTCCGTGCGCAACGCGCATGAAAGCCGCGAAGAGTGATTGATCGGACGAGCGCGCGGCGCTCATGCCTCGCGGTCCCTCTCTCTCTCTCTTTCTCTCTCTCCCTCTCTCTCTCTCTCTCTCTCTCTCTCTCTCTCTCTCTCTCTCTCTCTCTCTCTTCCGCACCGACAATTACGGGTTTCGAGGATGCGTCGTGCCGATAGGTAGGCAAGGAATTCGTCCTTCCTCGAAGGGAAGAACACGAGAGGATGACGAGAGGAACGGCAGTATTGTCCGGCGGGAGAGTCGAAGAAGAAGAAGAAGAAGAAGAAGAAGAAGAAGAAGAAGAAGCTGCGTCGGCGGAGGGAACCGCGAGAAAGGCAGAGACGGCGGAGGGAGAGTGCAAGAAAGGACCAAGAGCCGGGAGGGAATCACCCTCGGGGGCACGGCATAAATCGCTACGGACAGACAGCATGTTCGACTAATTACAGATCCCTGATTACCGACGGGCGCGACTCCGGCCGCCTAATAAAGAGAAAATAAATTAATAAACCTCTAATATCGCAGCCGGCCGATCTCGCCTGTGGCCGGGCTAAAAAGGAAGTGTTTATTAATTTATTGTGATCGGGCGGCGATAAAGCCGCTACGCGTCGGCCGCATAGGCACGTCGGATCAAAGGATTCGAAAATGCTCCTCTCGCGCGCATTGCGCGCCGGTGGAACCGGATCCGCCCTTGTGACCCTCCTTGTACTCGCCGTCTATGTTAATGCGACTTCATCGCGCTCGTGCGCCTGGAAAAAACCTCATTTCTATCTCGCGTTTGTTTCAAACATCGCCGTCGATCGTCGGTAATCCGCAGTGCTGCGCTTTCAAATTTTCGCAGCGTTCACTCATACACAGCATGTTTTCTCAAAAATGCGATGTAACAGATAATTCACATCGTAGAAAGAGAGAGAGAGAGAGAGAGAGAGAGAGAGCTCAAAATAACAAAATCAAAATAACTTTCCAATTTTTAAAAGAATTCGACGCGCTATATTATATTTCGAGTAGGCACTAAGATAACACGTGACGTAAAGTAAAGAAGGTGGCTCTAGAGTCATTTTGAAATGTATAAATAGCTCGAAGTTATCCTGAGAAAACAATGGTAAAGGAACACTTATAAGATATCTCTTTTAGATCGGGCTGACTAGAGCCTACTTCCCTCAATCTAATGACAATAATAACAGTAACGTAGAGAAATCATTGTCACTCAAGCCAAATGAGACGAAATAGTTGGACATCTTTAGTCTTGCCCGAAAAACCGAAAAGGGAATCGAAATGTACAGGGAGACTTCATTTCGTACTCTAAGCCCGGAATACCTCTCGTAGAGTGTATAAATTACCGGCGCTTGGCCGCGGGAGGGTTAATTAAGCGCGGAAGATTTATCTCCGATTTCTCTACTGGCACGTCTCAATTTACCGGAACGTTTTCGAATCTGCAAGCACGAGCCAGCGGTCGCCTAGCCGACGGTCCTACGCCATTGGTCGAAGATTGAAGCATCAAAGAAACCGTCGGCGAGAATCGATCTGCCTCACGTATCGAATGGGCGGCGATAATGCGATGGAAAGGAGACGAGCCCGTGAAGGAGGGGGAGATATAGCGGAACACGGTGAACTTCCGCGTGGGCCTTCCCTGGGCCGCAAGATGGCGACGGCGAGAGAGGCGTTCGTCTGTCCGACCGTTCGCCGCTCCGCGCGCCGACCTCGAGAGGATTTATTTTCACGGCGGCAAAGATCCAACCGGAGTTACCCAACGAGGCAACCGAGTCCTCTAATGAACTGTAGCGAAACCGGGCCCCGAGTGTGTGTTCGTGTGTGTGTGTGTGTGTGTGTGTGTGTGTGTGTGTGTGTGTGTGTGTGTGTGTGTGTGTGTGTATGTGTGTGTGTGTGTGTGTGTGTGTGTGTATGTGTACGCACGTGAGTACACGTGCGCTCGCGGGGGCGTTTTCACGGGCAATTAATGCGGCCTTAAAGGGCCCGCGCGAAACGCCTCCGCGAAACGGGCTCGACCAGCGCGCCGTCTCGATTTAATCGAATCCGTCATCTCTGCACGTCCGATACGACGTTCACGTTCATAGGTTGTCTACAAGCGTGGTATAAACGACTCGCAAATGAGTCAAGTGCATAGCCAAAAAAGGTATTCTATTTGTAAAATGATCTTTCCCATAATCTCATATTCTTCACATAAGCGAAGCCTTTCACAGAAAAAGAATTTCTCTTTCGATGAAGCGATTAAAGTGAACCATTCGTCTAAAATTTATTAGATATTATTCTAACTGTTTTCCTTTTATTTCAAGAGGATTTCCTCTCATATCAATTAACGTTCCTCTTATATGAAGAGAAATATGTTGATTTGAATGTCGGCTTCTTTTGTTCACCTTAGAGGAATCCTCTTGAGGCGATATATAAGAATAAAATTTTCTAGAATTTAGATGATTCCGCTTGTTTTGAAATTACTTTTTTTGGGTTTACACACATATGTTTGGAAGCAAAATATAGATTTGACTATTAAAAATAATCGGAGAGTCTTTGAACGGTTTTCCTCTTAAGGATTTCGATAAATTATTCTTTTGTTCAGTCATTCTCTACTTCCAGACATGAACGAAAAAGTAACCGTATGCTCGTGAGTTAGAATATTTGGAACGCTTTTTAAATAAGGCAAGTGTGTTACTGCAACATATAACAAAGATAATTTACCTATATTTGGTCATAGTTTATAAGCCATTGCAAGAAGTTGAATATAATATATTCTTTCTTTTAACTATATTTCATACAATTGGTTATGATGAACATCTTTGTAGCTATGAACTCCATAACAAAACTGATTGGAAATGTATTTGTTATGACGATCTTATTTCATTCGTGCCTACTTATTGTAAAACTGGAACCAGAAGTACATCTATATATATTACTTTTCGCTATACATTATAATAATTTTTTTCAAATTAACTAGTGTAACCAGTAAGAATAAAGTACAGTAAGAATAAATAATAACCCTCTTAAAAAAAGATTAAATAATTTGTAGAGGAAATTAAAATCTATAAGATTTGCATTATACATATAACATAATCCCTCTAACTTTAAGAATAATGTGTATATTTTCCCCTTAACCTTAGAGGAATCCTTTTGAGGCGATATATAAGAATAAAATTCTTTAAAATTTAGATGATTCCGCTTGTTTTGAAATTACTTTTTTTGGGTTTACACACATATGTTTGGAAGCAAAATATAGATTTGGCTATTAAAAATAATCGGAGAGTCTTTGAACGGTTTTCCTCTTAAGGATTTCTATAAATTATTCTCCCAATTTTTACCAGCGAAATTTTGCTCGGAAAATAACGACAGCTCCATTTCAACCGAAAGCGGCTTTTTGCTCATATAAGATGAATTCATCTATTCTGAATTGTCGAGCAGTCGTTCTCTGAACATTCATTCACTCGAAACTGAAGAACGAGTCTTACGTGCTGTTTCGTCCGTGGAACAAATTCGCTCCAATCGATCGAAATATTCATACCTGTATTGAGAAGCTGCTCTCTCACAATTATTTGAATTAAACGTTCAATCTTGTGATTTTAAATATTCTCATCATATATTATTCATATTAAGTAAATTTTCGCTGCTTTTGAATCGCTTTTGAATTCACTCCAAGAAGCCGAGAACCGAAATAACTTTATAGCCCGTCGCGAAGAGGATCATCGGGGTCGGTGACTGACAAAGTTTCACATGACGACGAAACAATTATATCAAGACGTTGGTTGTTTCGCTCATTATCGCGCTGACAATTTACGCCGCAGCTCTGCCTAATGATTCAACCGGGCGTAATCTTCGCGCGCACGGCCTCTACAATCAGCCGTCTGGCAGCGGCGAGCATTCGCGTCCGACGAGTCGCGCTCCACCGCGCAGAACGCTCGGAAAGGACGTAACGCGCAATTCATTACGCGTAAAGCCACGACGACATTATTAGGACAAGGTCGTTAGAGTTTAATTACATTATCGCGCAAGTATTATTAGATCGCCGTCCGCGAGCGAGCTGTGACTCGGTTTCTTAATAAGCGGCCGGTAATCGGCGCGCGCTGGTGGCACGGCATCCCTCAAAGGCGCCGATGTCGGATCGTTAGCGGATCGGAAACGCTCTCGTTTCTTAATGATTGAGCGAATGTCGAAGTCGCGGAACGGCGATATCGGCGTGAGATCGAGTGTCCGCGTCCCTCGGTGCGCGCGGCAACGATATTCTATTAAAGTAATAGCCGGCCGCCGCCGCGACGGGGCAACAAATTTCTTATGGGCGATGTAAATCGACCCATAAGTCGGGCTAGTTACACTGTTTAGCCAATTAGCGGAATGCGACCGGTTTTCAGCTGCGCGAAGAAAGACGGGACGGTCTGCTGTACATTAGCGTTTATTACAGCCGAGCGCTCTGATATCCGCCGGCCGAACCGTCAAGCGCGTCTCTCTGTTTTTGGAACTAGTAGCATCGATAGAGTGCACGGAATGAATTAAAAAAGCGTCGGGACAAAGACAATCAAGGAACCTTCACTTTATTGGAAACGTTAGTTTTTGACACAGTTTCTTCAAATTTATCCGATCACGCTGCTATCTGTTTTTAAATGTCAGTTTCTAATCATAGCTCACAAATATCTATTTTTTAATTATTATAGTCTTGTTATTTTGTTATTAATGTGGATGCTATGGGTTCCAAAAGCAAAAGAGACGTTTGGCTGCAATAATTTAATTTATAGCCGAGCGATCTCATATATCCGCCGGCTGAACCGTCAAGCGTCTCTCTGTTTTTGGAACTGGTAGCGTCGACAGAGAGAGACGGAATGAATTAAAAAAGCGTTGGGACAAAGACAATCAAGGAACCCTCACTTTATTGGAAACATTAGTTTTTGACACAATTTCTCCAAATTTATCCAATTATGCTGTTATCTGATTTTAAATATAAGTTCCTAAACTTGGTTCACAAGTATATATTTTTAACCCTTTGCAATCGGAGCCATCTCGCGGGTTACCTACCAGCAGTTCGGCAGCATCTTTTTAGGGAAATATGCAAATCGCGTTATATTAAATAGTGTAGCTTTGAAACCAATTATAGCTTTCTTTAAGTGTTTTCTTTCTACGTAACACTGACTGATCCGAATGGTTTGCTAGACTTATGATGTCCTCTCAGAATTGGTAGCGTCAACAGGATGCACGGGATAAATTAAAAAAGTGTTAGGGCAGACAATCAAAGAACCTTCACTTTCTTTATAGGAAATATTAATTGTTAAGATAATTTCTTCAAATTTACCCGATTACGCTGTAATCTGTTTTTAAATATAAGTTTCTAATCATGGTTTACAAGTATCTGTTTTTAATTATTACCTTTTTGATCAATTAATCATTATCATCAGTTATCTATTTTTAAATATGAATCTCTAATCATAGTTCGCATGTATCTATTTTTAATTGTTATCATCTTGTTATTTTATTATTAGCGTGGATATTATGAACCCCAAAAACAAAAGAGACGCTGGACTGAAATAACTTAATTTATAGCCGAGCACTCTAATATCCGCCGGCCGAACCGTGCAACAATTATATCGACGTCAATTATTAAGATGTTTTCACATTTGTCCGACCGCTGTTACTTGTTATTAAATGTGTGACGGTCACGCGAAGGTTAATCGCCATAAATCTGTTAGACTCCGCGAGTAGTACTCCAAACACAAATACCAAAATATTCAGCTCTAAACACAAATATATCGTCGATGTAGCGCACGGCAGAAAAAAAGAGTGAAGATAAAAAGTTGAAGCAAAAAACGGATCATCAACTCAGACGAAACCTCAATCGAGGATTCTTCTCCGTGAATTTAGCTTTCGATCGTTTCCTGCGAGATACAAAGTTTTCCCGCGAGAAAACGCGTTTCCTCAAAAGTAACTTCCAGGGGCACTTCCTCCCCTCACTTCGGTTCCAAACCACCCTTAAACACGGCGCAGAAAAGCATGAATCATTCCGGGCGAGCGGACTTCACCGTCTAACTGTCTAAGCTGCGCAAATGGCGGCACGAAAGATTCTTCAGAGGCGGCACACACGGTGGGTAGTCGAAAAATTACGAGGCTTGTACGACCCAGTCGAAGGCCAGAGCCGTTACTTTCGTTTAATATTATTATTACCCGACGAGGGCGTTCGCCGGGAAACGCTCGGCATCGCGCCGGGTAATGGCGCCGACCTTGCGTCCCGGGCGCAGTTTTAGCACGGCGATTGAATAAACATGGAATAAAGGTGTCATAACACGAGGCGACGCCGGGACACTGACGCGTCCCGTCCCGGCGAACTTATCGGGGCTATTTTCCCGTGGAGCTGCCTCGTTCGCGCGCGAATTACGACGGTCGTACACGGAGCCGTCGGGAGCAAGAGCGGCCAGGTCGGCCGCGAAAAAATCTGGCCGCCGTTGCCTCGCGAGAAAATTCAATTCAGGGAGGAGACGCGCGAGCGAGGCTCTCTGCGCCGCTTCGAGACAAAGTTGCGTAGCAGAGCGCGCGACGCCGCGCTGCTGCCATTGCTGATGCTGCCGTGCTTGCAACGGACGACACACGGCATCGTAAAGCTCCCTCGAGATCCCCACGTGAATCGCTTATTATACTATACGAGCGATGTGGAAGAATCTCAACAAGTTTGCTAAAATATTCAATATGCGTGCACAATTTGCGCACCCGCATCTCCCTTCAACCTGCATCCTCCTGCGATACACGAAGACGTCCATTTTTCCGACCCGACGATATCCATTGTTTTTCGACAGCAGAAACAAAGAATCGGAAATCAGCCGTTGAGCAGAATTAATTGAGAGATGAAAACGAGAACGGCGATTAAATAATATTCGGTCTAAATATAATCTAAATTCAGTTGAAATCTAAATTAGGTTGCTCGAAAAGTCATTGCGTTTTCTCCGGTGATTTTCAAGATCGTTTATTTTACACAAAGAATGAACATTAATCAACGATATATTGCTCTTTTTGTTCGATGACTTCTGCCATCTTTCGATAAGCTTCATGATCTCATTCTCGGAAAACTTCCTATCTGTATTAGCAAAGAACTGTACCAAGTGCCTTTCGATAGCGTCATCTGAAGCGAACGTTTTTCCACTCAAGGAGTTTTGCAAGGACCGAAACAAATGGTAATGGTCTGATGGTGCAAAGTCTGGCGAATACGGTGGATGAGGCAACACATCTCAACCAAGCTCCACAATTTTTCGCGAGTCATCAAACTTGTGTGTGATCAAGCGTTGTTATGATAGAAGACTATTCCTTTGCTATTTACCAATTCTGGACGTTTTTCTGCTATTGCTTCGTTCAATTTGTCGAGCTGTTGACACTACACGTCCGAATTGATCGTAATATTTCTTGATAAGAGCTCGAAAAACACCACATCCTTCCAATCCCACCAGATTGAGAGCATCACCTTTCCTTGGTGGATGTTTGCTTTTGATGTGCTTTGGGCCGACTCATCACACTTGCTCCACGATCGCTTTCGTTTCACATTGTTGTTGACAATCCATTTTTCACCGCCAGTAATCATGCATTTCAGAAATGGGTCGGATTGTTCACGTTTCAGAAGTTAATCGCAGATGTCTATGCGTTTTATGAGATGAACTTCTTTCGGTTCATACAGGACCCAAACATTGAGCTGACTGACGTAACCAAGTTGTTTCAAATGAAGATAAACATTTCCAATCGATGTTTTGAGTGCCTCAGTGAGCTCACGAATGGCAGAACGTTGATTAGCTTCAGCTAATGCCTTTATTTTATCATCATCAACTTCCGATGACCGACCTGAGAGAGGTGCATCTTTCATCGCAGTCACCAGAACGGAAATGAGCAAACCAATATTGATATTGGCGTTTTTTTAGGGCTTCATCATCATAAACTTTACTCAACTTTCCACAAGCCTGCACAGCGTTCTTCCTTTTCGGAAGTAATGAAATAAAATTTAGCGAAAATGCTCGTATTGACTCTCCATTTCCAAAACGTTATAGAAAGAATAATTGTTGATCGATTCGCGCATTATTTTTCTTGATGCAAGCTATATAAATGTCAGCTGTCAAACGAGCTGATGAATTTATAGATGAGTTCAATATATTAAATATACTACTGTGATAAAAAATAAGGTGAGATTTTCATTTAAACTTCGCGGGTACTATAAAATCATGAAATTATTTTTTTGTGAGTTGGTAGCACTGTCTTTGACATCTATGCAGAGTTTCATGTCAATATATTCAATTGCTGCAGAGCTATACGTGTTTTTGTAAACATACAAAAGTGAGTTTTTTTATTTTTACTATGCCTGATTTTGTTGAGCAAAGAATTAGCATTAAATTTGGTTTGCGGAATGAATATTCTGCCGCGGAAACGTTGAGGATGTTACAGAAGGCCTTTGGTGATAAGGCTATGTCGCAAAAAAATGTTTACAAGTGGTACAAAGACTTCAAAGAAGGCCGAGAACGAGTTCAAGACGAACAGCGCCCCGGACGACCATCAACATCTACCGATGAAAGCCACGTCAAGGAAATCAAGCTGTTAACAAGCTGTTAACAAGGAATATTATTTGAGTGTTATGCGTCGTTTGCGTGAAGCTATTCGCCTCAAGAGGGCAGAATTATGGGCAGACAATTCTTGGTTTTTGCATCACGATAATGCACCGTCCCACACTGCATTGGCACTCTTCGAGAACATTTCGCCAAAAATTCGACCTATATCGTTCCACAACCACCGTATTCGCCTGATTTAGCACCGTGCGACTTCTGACTGTTCAACAAACTCAAAAGACCGCTCCGGGGACACCGTTTCGACTCGATTGAAGAGATAAAAGCCGAATCGAAGAAAGTATGGAAGGCCATCCCGGAAAAAGACTTCTCTGACTGTTTCGAGGATTGGAAAAAACGTTGGCATAAGTGCATTGTGTCGGACGGGGAGTACTTTGAAGGCGATGAAATTGATTTGGAAGAATAAATAAAGATTTTTCATTTTATAAACAAATTCACCTTATTTTTTTATCACAGTAGTACAACTAAAGCCATCTATCGGAAATAAACGCAATGACTTTTTGAACAACCCAATAATACTCAGCCGTAAATCCCTTCGCTCTGTCGAAAAGGGAGCGGCTGGAGCGAGAAACGCTCGAGTTTCGCAGACAAAACCGTCGATACACCGTAAAGCCTCGCGAGGCGCAACCAAACGCGACAGGAGAACACGCGAAAGCGTCGGCAACGCGAGGACTTACTCGCGTGACCTGCTATTCATATGCTAAAATGACATTCGGGATCGGTATGCCCAGACGATGACGAATCCGGGCGTGTCCGCCGATCCGATCGAAGGGCGACCGTGACCGATCTGTCGATCATAACTCCGTTTTCCAGCGCGCGCGCGCACGCGCACTGATTGCGCACTTGTCGAGAACAATGATCCGCCTTCATAAGAAGCTAATTTTTCAAGTGCAGACACGCGGCCACTCTCTCTCTCTCTCTCTTTCTCTCTCTCTCCCTCCCTCATCTTCTTTTTCGTTACTGGCCCATTTCTAGTGTCTTGTCGGCTCGAGCAGGCACGTCGGGGCTATCAATTTGAGCACGCGAAGGGCTGGAGGGGGAAAAACGTATCAAACCCACCGCGACAGTCGCGGCTGGCGAATGTAAACACGGCCACTGAGCCGTCACGCTTCGATTATGCACGGAATGTGTCTGGCGGGTCGTATATTTTGGGGCGGAAAAAATATCGTGGCCGATGAATTAAAAAAAGAACCCTCTCTGAGTTGTACGCGCGGAAATTCTATCTTTTTTCTCTCTTCAAAATGCGTCTGGTTTATTCATTGTCACATTTAATACGATCGAACTTTGTTCTCCTTGTGTGAATAAGGCAACTAAATAGACAGTAAGTATTTAATCCCAGGTGGGTAATTTAAGAGTTTATATGCGGGCGACGGAATATTTCATGTTTACTTTTACAACACTTATCTGCGGGCAATGGGAAATTCCGTTTTTATGTCGTGTGTATTTACTTGCAAATTGCCAGAAATAGCCCGCAGCGCACGTTTAAGATCTGCAGAATATCCCGCATACAAGATGTTAAGTTTAGTTTTGATTTGGTAACTAAGATCTACATTAAGAATCCTATAAGATATTCAATATTTTTCTGTGATCGAAATTAATTTAGCAGAGATGTAATAAGAGTCTGTGCTCGAATTATGCGGTATAATACATAACATTATGATATTATTGACTACATATACGGGTGTCCGGAATCTTCTGAAAAAGAAAAGTTGTGAAAATTAATCAGATCAAACTAAGAAGAAAAGTCAAGTACTATTTTACAAAAATCGCAATAATTATTAAATTATTAATGATTAAAATTGACCTAGAGGTTTTTTAATTGACAACTTGAAAATTTGCCTACTCATTTGCAAAATGGTAGAAGACTTTTTTGTTCAGAATAATCTAATTTACAATTATATGACGGCTATTATGCCTAGCAACAAGTTCAAGATTCAGGGTTCAAAGTTCAATATACTCATATCTATCGCTAGACACAAAGCCGTCATACAGTTGTAGATTAAGTCATTCTGGACAAAAAAATCCTTCACTATTTTGCAAATAAACACGTGAATTTTCAGGTTATCAATTAAAAAAGCTTTTAGATATGGTCATTAATAACTTAATAATTATTGCAATTTTTCGAAAATGGTACATGACTTTTCTTCTCAGTTTGATCTGATTAATCTTCACAATTTTTCGTTTCCAAAAGATCTCGGACACCCTGTATATACGAAGAGCCTTAAATTATCTTTTCTTCTTCATAGCTTCTAAACGATGAATGTAATGAAATTTCTGCTCGGAATTAGATTTTACTTGCATTGCACATTCGAGATCGATCGAAAGCATATCTGTGTCCATGTGACATAGATAAGTAACAATTTAACCTCCTCAAACTGTAACTTATCGTCATCCCCAAAGCCAAACAAGGCTCCTTAATTTCCAGCTGGTTCACAAGCTATCGTCAGGCCGTGCTTTTAACACCGCGACGCGGCGCGCACGGTTCCTCTGAGAGTGCGTTCACGAAACAGGCGCGTCCGTTTTCGCGGCGCGGAGCGAAATCAATCGGTCCGCGCGCGAATCATCGTAAATTGGCGCCGATTGATGACCGACGTGGCCAAACATCGTAGCGTGTCCGCTGTCAGTCCACCGGCTGCGCGTAAAAATGTCAGCCGCGAGGGCAGTCGTATAACAATCGGGGCTCGGGAAGAAATCTCATCCCGCATTCCGCGACCGGTGGGAAAGAATGAGCGACAGAGAGCTGATAGTAAGGGGAGAGAGAATGAAAGAGAGAAAAAGAGAGAGAGAGAGAGAGAGAGAGAGGCAATCTGCCGAGAGCGATTCTACTACGACCTGCGGTACGCCTCTTACATTAACCCTCGACTACCGTGGCTAAATTTGGCTAACGTTTATTGCTTACCAGATCTTATCCCGCGAATTGAAGTCGAGAACCACGGAGAGATGGAGACGGCGCTGAAATATTTCATTTTTTCTGTCAAATCATATTGGGGGAAACTCTAATCTGAACTCAGATCTGAACTACAACCAAAAGGGGAAAGATGACGTTGTATGTTTTAAGTATCACATTATTTCGCAATCGATATTAAAATTTGTAATATCTAGGGCAACTTTTACTTCGCACTTCAACCTTTATGCACCGAATTCTTGAATTATTCAGCACGATAGAATATGAGATAGATGGATAAGTTATTTATTATCGACTTGCGACACAAGATCCCTTCAGGCGCAATCGAGCAGCAACAAAAATAAAAAAAAGAAGGCGCATAATAGTCGCGGAAATAATAGAGGAAGAGCAGACGAGTACATAAATTTAAACTAATTAGACGTAGCCCCCTGCGAGGAGAAGGTCACAGAACTCAATTTTAAATTTGCATACAGAGCCTAAATTTTGTACAGAGAAGGATATGCAATTCCACGGAAACCAACCAACGCAGATCTGAAAGGCTGCCTGTGAGTCACGGTGCGATATAACGGAAGAAAGAGAGAGAGAGAGAGGGAAGGAGAGAGAAACGAAATCGGGACTCGAATAAAACAGTCATTGGGTTGCCTTAAGCTTCCTAACTGATAGCAAGCCACTCTTGTCCGAGTTAAGTGCACGCCGATGCGCGCAGGATCGCGACGCGGGGACGATATGAATCGCGTTTTCGCGGAGGCCAGATAAAGTTCTTCCCTCATTAGGTGCGCCGGAGACAAGGCGATTTGGCGCAGCGTTTAAAAGAGAAGGTTCCCAGTGAGTAATGAAGGGGCATGAAGGCGCTGGCGCATTTGCCACGCAGCACGCGACGCCTCCGTTAACAATGGGGGACCCTCGTCGCGCGAGGGGACGCGTGGGTGCACCGCCACGCCGTGCGTTTATTTCGCGAGGGACAGCGCGAAATCCCTTGTTTACAGCCACGTGGCGTGGGACAAGTGTGTCCTCTCGCGTCGGAGCCTCCTCGCGCGTATCCGCTTTTGTCTCCGGCGACGATTATTTCCCCCCTGCCTAACCGTCACTTTGCCACCTCCGGATATTGCCGATAAAGTGCGGTATCGAGAGGCATAGGGAGAATTTACGATAGCCGGTACTATAAACAGCTGAACAAAAACGGGCGTTAAAGTGAAATTTCAGGGGGAAATCTGACGGAAGTGCGGCTGCGTGTTGCGTCTGTCGAGAATAGATCTGCAATTTTTAAATCGCACACATAGAGAGAGAGAGAGAGAGAAAAAGAGAAAGGGAAAGGGGGGAGGGAAAGGGAAGAGAGAGTTGACTGAGAGAGAGAGAGAGAGACTGACGCGTTGTTGTTGATCGTCACGTTGATCTCCGTCAATTACGCGAAAACGAGATGATTAAATTATCCAAAATGCGATAAAAGAATTTAATTCTTTTACCTCGATTTGTCAGGTCATTCGGAAAGTAATTTCGGTTTTTTGCATGAAAATGAAAGACGATATTTTTAATAGAAAGAAAAGTTTTGTTATTGTTAAGTATTGACCATTTTGTTCAAACACCTTTTGCCATCTTTGAAATGGCAAAATAATAACATGATTCCACTCTCGTAGAACTAGTTCTTATTGGCAAAAAACTGAATTAAGTGGTTGTTGAAACTTTCATTTGAATCGAAATTTTTATCATCCGAAGAATTTTGCAGTAACCGAAACAAGTGATAGTCGGATGATGTCAGATCAAGTGAATATGGTGGATGCGATAGCAAATTCCATCCAAGCGCTAACAGCTTCTGGCGAGTCATTAAACTTGCGTGAAGTATAACGTTGTCATGATGAAACACAACACTTTTACCATTCGCCAATTCTGGTCTCTTCTGCTTGATGGAATCATTCAATTTGTCCAATTAATGACAACACACATTCAAATCAATCGTTTGGTTGTTTGCAGTTCAAAGAAAACTGTTCCTTTCCAATCCCACCAAACAGAGAACATCACCTTCTTTTGATGGATATCAGCTTTCGATGTACTTTGAGCTGGTTCATCACGCCTGCTCCATGACCTTTGGTGTTTAATATTGTTGCACACAATCCATTTTTCATCTCCAGTTATGAGTCGCTTCAGAAATGGATCATTTTCCTCAGCACGTTTTAGCAGCAAATCGCAGATGGTAGTGCGACGAATGAAATCTCTTTCTTTGGGAACGTGTGGAACCTAAATATCCATCTTTGAAATGAAACCAAGTTGTTTCAAATGCTCATGCACGGCCGAATTCGATAAATTCAATCTCTCAGCAATTTTTCGTGTTGTTAAATGACGATTTGCATCCACCAGTGCCTTTATTTGGTCTTCATCAGCCTCAATTGGCCTTCCAGAACATGATGCATCTTTGAGGTCGAAAGTCCCAGAACGAGATTTCGAAAACCAATTTTGATACTGGCCCTTAGTCAACACATCTTCTCCATACACGGCACACAATTTTTTTCTTGATTGTGCTGCATTCTTGCCTTTACGGTAATAAAAAAGCAAAATGTGACGAAAATGCTCACGTTGGTTTTCCATTTTTGATGCAGCATCAAACAAAAACAACTTAACAGATTCCAAAACACTTTTTTTCTCAGATAAAGCTTGAAATATGCGTTGTAAAATGGTTTTCTGGTTAACTGCTTAAAAAGGCAATTAACACCATCTATTTGAAAAAAAAACCGAAATTACTTTCCGAACAACTCGATATATTGGTCCCTTATCGATTCCCACGATTGGTTGTTCAAAATTGCAATTAATTATATAATAGGTCACTGGTGGATTATTCCGCAACAACGACACGTGTCAAGAGAATAACTCGTCAGCAATTTGTCATCGCAAATTTGTAGGTTGTGTTTAAAAAAGGACGTCACGTTAATACCCCGCGACTTGCTTTCAGGCGAAGATAAATGTGAGATTCGTCGGGGAAGATTTACGACCCTATATTACCGTATTGAGATTTTCATCAATTTTTATAATCTATATCATACGGAGAGGGGGGATATATCTCCGAGAATAACAGTATGTAATCGTATGGTTTAAGACCTAAGATTCCCGCAGGAGCACGCGGATCGTTGGCGCATGATGCCGTTCGCGAGTTCGGTACGAAAGCAGCAATAGAACAATGGCGATTTTATGTCCCACTGCCTTTCCTTTCCCATGCCGCGGCGGCGGTGGCCGAGAGTCTGCCTCTCGAAACATGAATGGAGACGTAAGAACAATATCGGTATTAAAAGTGAGCATCATATGTCATTCTTAGAATGCACGCGGCCGCGCGCAGTTAGCGATGGCGCGGGGAAAGGGAGGGAGGAGAGGATCATCATAATTTTCCTCGGCGATAGTCGACTAAACCGGAAACGTCGTAATCCCGTGAACATGAGCACGCTCACGCGCATCTTCGCCGCGATGCTCGCAGAAGATGCCCCATACGTCTACGAGAGATACTCAGTATTTCACAAACTTTGACATTTAAGAACGGTGGTCAGCGTGCGGAGACTCATGGCTACTCGGCTCTAACGCGGAATAATACAAGTATGAATTTAATGTAATGTTTCCGAAAGTATCGGAGCGAACGTCGCCCGACGATCGTTCCGATGTCGATGTTATCTTGAGCTTCGTTCAACGAGAACGGCGAGAACGCAAGCACAATGTATAACGTCGACCATACGCGTCGCTTTTCGCTACCGAAGGTAAACACACGTGACTACGTTGAAATCCACGAGTATAAAGCACCCCCGACAAATATTAGATCTTCAAATCAACTAATCCTCAACGTTTCTTCGTGAAAATACAAAAGAACAAATATTAGGAGTGTAATTTATAGTTTTGAGGATTTTGCAAGAGATGCCACTAATACCAATTTTGTCGAAGACACTCCAATCACAGCTATTGCTTCTTAATGCTTCAATATTAATCCATAATATTTAGTCATTCACTAACAACAGACGCGGTAAAAATTGTGTTAATACCATCTTAAAAATGGATCTTCCTGAAAAGCATCTTCGACATGCGTTGTTTTTGTTTTTTATTCAAAAGAAAATGGCGGCTGAAGGTCATAGAATTCTGATAGGAACTTATGATGAAGTTATCCCATCAATCAAGACATATGAATGTTTAGACGATTCAAAAGTGATGCTTTTAATGTTAACGATAAACATCGAGACAATCAAAAAAACTTGAAAACACAGATTAACAAGCATTATTGGATGAAAATCCAGCATAATATATTTTAGAATTTGCTAGAGCATTAAATGTTGATCGTACAACAATTAGTAAACGTTTACATGATATGGGAAAGATTCATAAAGAATAAAAATGAGTTCCACATGAATTATCGGAAAATGCCATTGCGAACTGGTTGAACATTTATATTTCGTTGATCGCCAGACAAAAATGAAGAGTTTTTTGTATCAAATTGTTATTGGAAATGAAAATGGATCTATTTCGATAATCCCAAATAAAAAAAATCACAAATTCATCCAGCAACATCCACTTCGAAGCACAATATTCACGGTTCAAAAGTATCGCTGTGTATGTAATGGGATCAAGAAGGTACAATGTATTATAAACTGTTAAATCCGAATGAAACTGTCACCGCTGATCGTTATCGACAACAATTATGCAAAGTGAAGCGAGTATTGGACCCAAAACGATCACCAATTGCGAGTAAACGACTCAAAGTGATCCTCCACGGCAATGTTCGATCTCATGTTGCATTATCAGTGAACCAAATGCCATCAGAGCTGAAATGGGAAGTCTTACTGCATTTCGCGTATTTTCTAAACATTGCTCTATCGATTTTCATATGTTCCGGTCGATGCTTTAGAGGATACATACTTTCATAACTTCGAACTATTGCAAAAATTTCTTGAAAATTGGATCAACTCCAAAGAAGAATCTTTTTATCTTTACGGAACTCATCTCTTGCCAGAAAGATGGAAAAAGTGAAATGAATAGAACAAACTAGAACTACCGTCAGAAGTACAAGAAGTTGACGGCATGACACATTTTCATCGAGTGTCGTGCTGGTGTCAAAAGTTAAAATTAATTTAAAAATAGTTATGCGACGGAACAATGATTGAAAATGGTTGAATTGTATAGAACTCGGATAGAACAAGCTAGAACTACCGTCAGAAGTACAAGAAGTCGCCGGTACGACATATTTTCGCTGAGTGTCGTATTGGCCGCCAATGTTTAAAATTGTACAGAATTGTTAATTGTTGGAATTTTGTTCTGAACTGCTTCATAGTTATAGAACTAGCCTGGAACTAGACAGGAACTCTGGTCAAAATTCGTATTATTCAAAAAGCGGCTTCTTATACTTTATATGAGACTGTGTCGTGTTGGAACATGAAGTTAGCACGACATTTTTCCAATTTCGATTTTTTGGTATTAAAAATATGAAACTTTTTTCCATTACTATCAGAAACTATAGAATTATGAAAAACGCTACTGAAACTAACATTGTTTTTTAATAATTTTTAAAACGTGCTAACTTCACAGACACATTATATGCGACTATGTTGAATTCCGCGAATATAAAGCACTCCTGAAAAATGTCAGATCATCAAATCAACTAATCCTCAACATTTTCTCGTGAAAATAGAAAAGAATAAATAACAGCCGGAAAGTGTCTGACATTCATTAACCCTTAAAAGCTATTATGGATGAGATTTCACTTCATGCAAATTTTTGATCTTATTAAAAAATGTAATCACGCTGACAATATTAATTTTATAGGTATTTATTTATTCTCACTATCAATGACCGACAACATTATTATTATTATCATACCGACGTTGTCATACCGACAACATTATCATACCGACGTTGTAATACTGACAACATTATCATAAAACAGATCAACCGTCGCATATACTTTGCTATAAACGTTACAAGGAAAGTTAGATTGGGGTGAAATTCGATAGTAGCTTTTAAGAATTAAAATAAATCGACACGGTGCTGTTTTCCCAAACGGCATTCAGTTTCTGCTATCGGCATTCTGCTATCTCATCTCACAGTACCGAATACATCGTTGATAATCGTATGATAATGATAATGGAAATTATGACACGCCGTTTATAAAAGTTTGATGGTTCGAGCTCCGGCTCAGCCCTTCTCCCCTGCTTTTCCTCTCTTCGCCGCCACCGTCAAATCGCCTCTTTGCGATCCCGCCCGTCGGCGATAAGACTACTCGGCGGCGGCGGCGAAGTCGACGGTCCGAAACCGAAAACCACCCTTCCGCCCTTGGCACTCGCGTAAATCACTCGGGGCGACTTCGGCTTAGCGCGAAATTTACTGCCACGTCGTACAAACCGCGTCGGGCACGTTCGAAATGCAAACGTTTACGTACGGCGGGCGCAGCCTGCAGCAACAGCCTACGGTCGAACATTTGCCGTAGATCCCAGTAGGTACGACATTCGGCCGATCTTAAATTCCCGTTCATCACGCGGATCAGAGTCTCGATTCGGCCAATATACGCACATACACGCGCGCATGCGCGCATAAATTCATTTCAAAGCAAAATATCAATTTATTAATTGTGTGATTCGGACAATTTGCGCTTTTAGAACATCGTGTCTTTATCTTGTAATATATCAAGGTGCAATATTATCGTTCCATGACATTTGTCACATCGTGACTATATTCTAAGGATTAAGGATTCAATGTTACTGAATTATCCTTTTGAGGTCAGAAGATTTAACCAATTTACCTCGAGATGAACGAGTTTGTGTGCGTGACGTTTATGGATGTATATTTATGAATGTATTATATATTGAGTTTCCAGTGGAGAGGAGCGAATGAAAATATTAAAATAGCTTTACTTGAATTTTTCTTAGAAAAACCTTTTATATTAATCAACGAATAAAATTAAGTAATAGCGCAGAAGATCGTAGTTAATATTCAAATTTAAATTCATTATTGTTATGACTTGTTTAAGTTGGCACCTAGACTCGTGTGGTTGATAATAAACTGACTTAAATGACCGAATAAGCAAATAAACAATTAAGCTATTGAGCAGGTAAGCTATCGTTTTGGTTCGTTGTCATTTTTTATAAATGGGGGGCGAGAAACTCTCACGCGAGTTATCATCACCTCTTTAGGGGAAGGAAAGAAGTTTCTCATGATATAAGAATAGTAATCTATATCTATTATTTGCATGCAATCTGAGTTGCATTCGGTTGTCAAGCGTAAGAAATATAAAAATTAATCAATGACTGAAAGTTTGAAAATATGAATAAACCATTATTACATGTTATTGTGATCTATGTTTCTATTATTAGTCTGAAAAAGTTACATGGGTACAACACATTATTTCTATCGTCGATTTTGTTTTCGATCTTTCATCTTCGTTTTCTGTCTAAAAGAAGTTTTACGGTACTCGTGTGCATCGCTCTCATGTGCATAACCGATTCGAAATTTTAATTTGACATCAATCTTACATATATTCCATCGAACTTAACCCTTTATATCCTGACGGTACTTAAAAGTGACGCTTTGTAAACACTCATATGTTCTTAAACTTTTTTTGTATCTTACCCTACATTCTCTCTCCTGTCAATACTTATAAGTATCAAAATCATTAGATTCTTAAATTGTTATGAAATTTATTTTCCTATTCCTGATATTTATAATATGCCGAAAACTATTTAATCATACAAAAATTTAACAAGAAGGTTTTAGGTAAATTAATTTAGGATCAAAGTGGGGAATATCCAAATATAATAACAGATAATAATTGACAATATATTCCCGTCAGTTCTTATAAGTGCCATCTTGAAATCATTAGATTATTATAAAATTTATTTTTCTATTTCTTATATTTACAATATGCCAAAAGCTATTTAATTACATAAACATTTAATAAGAATGTCTTTGGTAAATTAATTTAGAGTCAAAATGAGAAATATCCAAATATAAATTGACAAATAATCAGAAATTTATGAAGCTGTAACTACTCGTCAAATGATAATGAACTAAAAATGTCATAAATGTTGATTCGGATATTTCCTTATTCTCGGTCGGAGCGAGTTCTCATCAAATGTTTATGAAAATTATAAATATCATGTCCAATAAGTGATTTCACATATCTAGACATGTCTCGTTGACCGACATCCTGGCCTCAGGCCACCATCGCACTCCAGATATTCATCCGTAACACTGACACTAACACTTATGTAGATATTATACGATCGGAGATACGCATGTTAAACACGAGAGCCCAATTAACTGTCTCAAGAGCCGTCGAAGAGTATTTTAATCACCTGGGAATGATACTACCGTAAGTCAATTGTCGTTGGTCGTCTCGAGACGTAATAAAACTCGAAAAAGTATGCGACGGACGAAAGTAAATTTGACCGCCTCGAAGGTCCGGAATATTTTGAAGCTGTTGATTATCGTGATTATTCAGTAATGAAGTGGCTATACAAGTGACTATTTACTATTAATTATCGATTATTGACGTGTTGTTCGTAACTTACTATGTTTTATCAATTTTTTTTGTAGTCTCACGCGTTGTGTCTTTCTGTCAGCCTCTGTGAGCGATAAATTACATTTTAAATCGACAAACATTGAATATACCATGACATGTAAAAAAAATGTTCATCGAATGATTAAAATATTTCGTCCATTCCTGTATATATAATTAAATTTCCATCGCAATAATTAATTCTTTGCAGGCGAGTGCTGCTGCTACATCGGCAAATAAATAAGAGACGCCAATGCAAAATTTAATCAGCCGTCTTCTGTTCACTTGTTATCAAGCACACTATATTCTAATATACATCCGGTATCCGGGATCTTTTGGAAACGAAAAATTATGCAGATTAATCAGATTGAGAAGAAAAGTCAAGTAACATCTTGCAAAAATCACAATAGTTAATTGAAGTTATTAATAATTGAAAATGACCACGTCTCCTTTTTATACGTTCGAGTCATGATATATTCGATGCTCGTCGATTTAAAATATAATTTATCGCTCACGGAAGCGGACAAGGAGACACAATACGTGAAATTACAAAAAAAGAGAGACGAGGCTCTTTTATTTGATAACTTTAAAATTTACTTATTTGCAAAATAGTAAAGGACTTTTATTCAAAATAACCTATTCTACAATTATATGATGGCTATTGTATCTAGATATGAGTATATTAAACTTTGAACCCTGAATCTCGAGCCTGTCGCTCGATGCACAGTAGCCGTCATATAATTATAGATTAGGTCATTCTGAACAAAAAAGTCCTTTACTATTTTGTAAAAAAAATACTTAAATTTTCAAGTTATCAATTAAGATTAATTAAAAATTAATCTTAATTGATAAATAATTAATTAGGTTATAGAGTCTCTAGATGTGGTCATTTTCAATCATTAATAACTATTGCAATTTTTGCAAAATGGTATTTTATTTTTCTTCTCAGTTTGATCTGATTAATCTTTGCAATTTTCCAAAAGATCCCGGACACCCTGTATACTATATTCAATTACTACCAATAAGATTTTCATAAAGCAATATATATATATTTTTCTTTATCTTTTTATTCCAATATTTAAGTCTTTATGTATAATTTTGTTTTGTACAGAGAATAGCAGCTCGACTTGCTGGGAATTGGAGTTAAGGAAAAATTCGTCCTCAAAGGGTTAACATGCGTTTCTTTCATCAAATTATATCCACATGAATATTAGTGTTGATGTCAGTGCCACAAGAGATTGTTTGAGAGAACCAAGCCAGTAATCACGATATTGGATCGAGAAAGTAGAAATGAAGAACACAGATAATACCGAGACGTAGGCATTGTACGTATATTTTCAAATGTATAAAATCTCACTTATTTATGCAAGACATTTCTGATTATTCTTATCATTTTTATTAGTCTTGCGTCATGATTGTATGATCGAAACGACATATTTGCCAACCGGCAGTGTTATTGGACTCAAAAACTCGAAATTCGCTTCGATTATAAAGTCACTCACACACGAGATGTGTGCTTTTACCTCGCGAAACGTAGTGTGACATTAGTTACTCTATCTCTGAAATATCGACATTATACCGCGCACTCGTTTCATAATATCGGCGGTAATAATAATAATAGCCGCTATCTCTTAGACGATAACGCAGTAACTTGGAGCGGATTGCATCGGTAAGCGCGCGGAGAAACGCGGCGCGTGCACTTTAGCGCGCAGCATAAAATACGTGATTTCTATGCAACGAATTTGCATTTATCGCGGACGTAAACGTTAAACAAGAGACTTTCCATGCGAGCGGCAACGGTGAACGTCAATGGCCACGCGGGGCAAATTTGACGGGCGTTCGACTGGGAAAAGGCTGTAAATCATGAGCATGAGCTTCAACGTTCTCCCTCGCAACCGCGACACTAATTTCTTAATTCGCAACCCACGGACATCGGGATCTCCTATGTGGGAAAATAAAAACCGCTTACCTGTTATTGGACGTACCTAGCAAGCAAGCAGAAATATATCATTGCGTTCGTCCGCAAAAAAGAAAACATCCAGCTGCGACAGAGAGAACGAGTGGGGCGAACGGTACAGATAGAGTCTTCGCCGTTTGAATCTCCCCGACCGTAAGAGCCTTTCGACAACGACAAGCCGTGACGGAGAAGCACCTTGTCCAAATTGACCGAGCTGATATCGCGGCTGAAAAGACACGAATCCGTCGAATTCTCTCAGGGAGCTCTCGATGGCGTATCGCCAAGACGAGATATATTTATAACGGACGGAGAACGTCCGTTACGAGAGCATTTATTTGACACGTATGATCGGCCCGACGACAGAGTGGCCGGCCACTCGTAAAGTAAGTTATACCGGGTGTGTATCCGACCGGACAGATTAGAGCCGAAAAATTCAAATAAATCCTGTCCAGTTGGACATGCGACGGCCTGTACGGTGAAATCGATTCGGATCGGCCCGGTTTGCTTGTAGGCAGGCTTAACGCGGCTTAATATGTTTATCGACGCCCGTGATCGCCGCCGTCCATTCGTCACGTCTGGACAGCGTGATGAGAGTGCATCGCCGCGCGCGAGCGGGCAAATCCGTAGGACTAATACGCGCGGCGGACTCGCGAAGGACACGGGGGGTGAATATATATTTTCCTTGTGCCAAATAGTCCTGAAAGAATGCCCGTTGTCAAGTGCCGCTCTTAATCCTAGAACACGCACGTGGGTCTGTGAGACCCATCGCCGATTTTGCTAGCCTGTAATTTCTTATCTGGCGTTATCTGAGGTCTGGAATGGGGGAGGGAGAGAAAAAATGTTTGGGCATCACATTATAACCCCCCACAGTTATCTGTGTCAGTTGTGTCAAAGCAGCTGAAGTATAAACATTTCAATTTTCGAAACGGGTCTCCCAGACCCACGTGCGTTAAATCCGAACATTTTGTGTAACCAGTGCGAAAGTGAATATTTTCTTTGGTGCTGAATTTCGAGTTCGTAAGTATATTTTCTTGTTATTAAACACAATATTGTTTGGAATCGCATTTGGAACGTGACCCTTTAAGAATGTTTATGTAAATATTCAGTTTGTTTTTAATGAATAACATGGATTTTGTTCACGAAGGAAGCGTCTTTTCCAATGCCAATTTATTCATTCCAACGTCACTCAGATAATGATAATAATACATATGTCTATTTATTGTTATATTTACCTAGACTTTCCAATATCAGCGAAAGTTACAAAAATGATCGAAAGAACTGGCTTCAAAAATTGTCGATTTTCATTCTTCAGAATAATTATACTTGAAAAACTGCACAACAACCCTATTTTTCCCTTAAAATTCAACTCTTCTAGTCTCCGAAAACATGGTTCAAAATTATTTTTAGTTACGTTTTCATTAAAAAAAAAAATTATGAAAAAAATGCCTTTTCTCCGATTTCTTGCGAAACGGTCGAATGAGTTTTTATTTATAATAATTTTGTATTTATTTAAAATGCATTTTGCATCATACAGAATGAAAGTAGACATTTCAAGGAACATATTCTTTCTCAAAACGTTTAAATCCATTGAAAAGTAAGAAAGTTATAGCAATTCAAAGTTGGCTTGGATCCGTAAGACCCACGTGCGTGTTAACTGAGGTTTTTTTTACGTGCGTGTTCTAGGGTTAAGGATATGTCTCCGTTTCTACGGATCCTCTCTCGCGGCAGTGAAAGCAAGTCCGCGTGAATCGTGAGCAAATCATACAAGCTGCACGCAGCAATGCGGAGGAGTAAATAAATAAATCAATTAGAAGCCGCAAATGTCAAACCACAAAAAAGAATAATTACTCGTACCACCGCCATGAGTAAAAACAGACCCGTGTCACTTCGCCTCTCGACGAAGAATTGTCAAATAACTCGCAAGGAAACACAGGGAACTCGGAAATTCAAAAAATTATGAAACTTTGTGTGGAAGTAAAATGAAAAACCCTCTCCGCCCTCCTTCAATTTCGCAAAATCTGAATACACGGTTGCAAAGAGTATGAAATATACTACAACTTTCATATGAACCATTTTTACATATGGCTTGTATCTCAAAAGATATACGCTAAAAATGAAAATGATTTTTTGTTTCGAAGGGTGGTTTCACCCCCTCAGACTGGAATTCCGCACGAACAAAATATAGTTTTGCATTACGGATGAACTACTTTACTTTCACACAAAGTTGAATAATTTTTTAAATTTCCAAGTTCCCTACCTTTCCTTGTCGGACGAGCTGGACTCCCGAGTCGCGCTGCAGGCAAGATCGGCTCTAAATTCGTCCAAGGACGACGCATTCCTGTTACCAATTCTCACATCTCGCTTTTCACTCTCGGCCCAGAGCCGATCCCGGTGGGTATGCTTGCGAGAGCGCGCGCGCATTCCTGACTCTTAGTCCCTACTAACTCGCGTACGAGGGACGGAGGTGAGAGAGAGAGAGAGAGAGAGAGAGAGAGAGAGAGAGAGAGAGTGAGAGAGAGAGAAGGGGGGCAAAGGGGGAAGAGAGGGAAAGAGAGGGAGGAAGAGAAGGAGAGAGAAAGAGATCGGGGGAATGAAAAAGACGAATGGTAGACAAATATGGGCAGGACGGTTTCTATGTGCACTTCCCATTACCGGGCACCCACGCACGGCGCGGGGTAACGCGGGCTCGAGAGAGAGAGAAGTGCGTTGCACTTAATGGATTCTCGAGATTGAATTTATCCGGGCGTTCACGCGCTACACGCCCGGGATATGCCCGACGCGCGCGCGCCTAATCCCGAGTTAACGAGTACGAATATCGGCGGCCGATATCTTCGATATTAATAACGCCGATCGTAGCGCGAGCGATCGTCGCAATAGTGGAGCCGGCGTGCGCAGACAGGAGAAGGTGAACTCGCGCGCTCCGACAACGACGACGACGGAGACGGCGCGCGGCGCGGCGGCGGTTCGTTGGAAGTAATGAAGATCGATCGCACTCCCGGCGATAACACGACGCACAGCAAAGCGTCTTACGGTTAATTGAACGTAACGCGTGGTACTCGCGACGTCCGTATTCATAATCGCGATATCGGATCGCTTTTAGTCCGACAGGTGCCGCGCGACGGCCTCTCTCGCAACGCCGGTAGTGACGTCGGAGGTTCGCACGAGGATTTTCGCGCGGGTTACCTTGACGACCATCGCGGATTTGCCGGATTAGCTGTAAACTGCCAGAGGGAATTCAAACGGGGGCAATATTTTATAACGCGATGATGATGAACGGAAAGAGCGTCGCGAGCGCGGTGAAAGCGTCACTAGTGAGTCCGGAGTATTTAATCTCATTACGTTAGTCGAAAGCAACGTCCACGAGCAATTCGGTCGTGAGAAGACGCTCGTCGCGGACTCGGTCCATGTTCCTCGGACCGTGTTCACGAACTCGGCCGTTCATTCGCTGCGGTGACCGTCCCCGACTCAGGAACCACCCGGGGCGTCTCAATGATCGAGCCGAATACCGCGCGCGCACCGGCACGATCGCGCCCGCGTCTCATCATAACCGGCGTGTGAATTACGATAATGCGGGTACATGGGCTGTTCTGTTTGAACCGGCTCATATTCTCGCAACACGGAGAAAGCCGAGTATTACAATGGCCGTGGCGTGCGCGCGAATCGCGCGTATCTCAGCGCAGCGTCCCACGTGTCGAACGTTACGCGCGAGGTACAAGCCCGGACTGAGAGGAGCGGTGTCAGACTAGAGGCTCTAATAAGAATCTGGACACAAGAATGGTCTTGGCAAAATTCTTCGAGAGAGAAATATATTATTAGGAGTGTGACTTAGTTTTGAAGGTTTTGTAAGAGATGGCACTATCAGTTTTGTCGAAGGCGTTCCAATCACAGCTATTGCTTCCCCACATAGCACATAATATTACAGCAATATCACAATAATATTACTTCTCCACTGCAATATTACAACATAATATAGTAGAAATATTACTACATTATTACAGTGATATCACAGTAATATTAAAATGTCCGCCGAAATGTATCACAGTAATATTATGGTGATATACTACAGTAATATTGTGATTATATATCATAGTAGTATTGTCACAGTGATATATCACAATAATATTATAGTACGTAATACTGTAAAGTTATAGAATACTCTTACGGAAAAAAACGCTCAAATTTGAGTGTATATTTGAGAGTAAACGGGTCTGTGATCTGTATTTACGTTTCCCGATAAATGTGTTTATTTATGTTTCTTTAACATCAAGTATGTACTCTGAGGTCTTTTTTGTTTTTGTTGTGTCGCGAACGCAACTTTGTGTCAATGGAGTTCAATCATGAATGAAATCACTAAAGGTTTAAATGCTTATAACTTTTGATAGAAGCATTTTCCAAACAAATGTTTCAGATAAAATTTACTTGCTTTTTCCCGTAGAATTCAAATATGCAACATTTTATAGGGCGTTCCGTCTAAAATTATGAAGTTACCCCCGTTCTCCCTTAAATGGGAAACAGGGGCAATTTTATGTAGTTAGAGAGGTCTCTCGAATACATGAAACTTCCTTATGAACAATTTTTTTATTTGATAAATATTTTTAAAGTTATAGACTTGTAACACTTTACGTGGGCCACCCTGTATAGAATAACTGATTTAGCTCATAGTTTATCTCAAGGGACTTCTCTCACGCTCAAACGCACTAATGTACGATTAATTATTTTCTAGTAAGATTTTTTATGGAAAATTTTGCGGAATTTTAGGTTTCGGACATTTGTCATGCTTTGCTCCCGCCTTTCGTCATTAGAATGTACATAAGCTGTGAATCCTGTATGTAGTCTAGTTTCGTCGTTCTCCGCTAAGATATGTATGAAGTTTGGACGTACTCGAGTGCGAGATATTTGGAAAAAGTCGATAATTCTGTTGTAGAATGCTATTGAGGTGTTTAATATCATAGAGATATCTCGCACAGGTCTCTCACTGAATTAAACTAAAAATATAATATATATTCATTATCTCTTTTCTTAACTTTTTTGCGCGCTCACGCATGCGTTACAAACAGTTCATGCTGCTCTGAAGTGTATGAAGCTACTCTGAGGTTGAAAGTTAAAAAAGCATTGCAGTAATAAAGGTGGTAATGCGCAGAGTTTGCAAAAATTACAGTTGAGCCTGTTTTAGGTTGTCATAAATTATATTCTAAAATTGTAGAACGCTTTGCAGTGTAAAAATATTTGATAAAAAACTATTGTGCGTGCAAACGATATGACAACTAGCCACCTTTACAGAAATTTATTACTGGCTGCAATAAATTGGCCAATGATATTAAGTAATATTATTACTCGTACGAGTAATTTTATTATCACTGGGCAATTTATTACAGCCCATAATAAATTTCTATTAGGACAATGGTCATATTAATACTGTAGTTCAATAATCTTTATTACTTTGTAGAAATATTGATTCAAATTTGTAAGTTAAATAGTACTTGAATATATGTTTTTTCCTTTTATTTTATTTTTCTTCATAGGAAAGTAAAATTAGTATTATTGCCGGTAAAAGAAGCTAGTGATAAATTACTGTTGCTCAGTATTTGTATAAGCAACATGTTTACTGAGCACCAATAATGTAATACTGGCTACCCATTACAGACAGTAATATGTTTCTATAAAGGTTATATCTACTTGCTTCCATTATTTATATCTAAATAAACATTAACCATAAAGAATTTTTTATATTTCTAGTATATATTATCAGACATTGTTATACAAAACGAACACACATTAGATTTCATTCCTTTGCGACGTTTATTTCTTATTGGTGTTACTTAAGTAACGTTTATGTCAATAGTAAGATTATTGTGATTCAAATATAAGCGGGAGTTGACAAAAATTGCCAAACCAGGAATAACTGACACTCTTATGTCTAGCCTCTTGTTAGAGAGTCTCTACAACGCATGTATGCCGAAATATCCAGGGAAATGATGATCAACAAACGAGAGAGAGAGAGGGGGGGAGAAGTCATTTTCGAAATTTTCACGATCGCTCGAATAAGTTTCGACGTATCCTCTCGACGCTTCATCTATAATTTACACGTTAGCAACCAAGTATAGATAGAGCGAGCAATGATCGCGCGCGCGCGCGAGTAACGCGCAAGCGGAGAGATAAATCGGACGCTTTTACGACAGATATTTTCCGAGTGAACGTTCCTCGGACGATTTATTCGTTTCTTTTTCCTGTCGTGTGCCGGGGGCCCTCTGAAATATACGGGCCCTATTGAGAAATCCGCCGCCGTGCCGGGCGCGCGCCACGGCCGTTACCGGTTTTCCAAATATGACCTAATCCGATCGCCGTACCGTAACTCATGGCGCGCCGTTTGTTTCCAAGCGAGAGAGCCACGCTCGCGCTCGGCCACGCTTCTCAATAATGCAAATGCAAATGCCGCTATGCACAATTTGTCGCGGCGCGGACACCGGAACGCACGCGCGCGCGGGAAAACGACGCGTCCTGTCGCCGCGATCTGCTCGCTCATATGACTCTCTCTCTCTCTCTCTCTCTCTCTCTCTCTCTCTCTCTCTCTCTCTCTCTTTCTCTCTTGCTCTCTCTTTTAACCTGTTGCTTTCTTACGCGAGAACGGGAACATTTGTACATGTCGCATGCAACGACAATTGCCATAACGATCACCACGATCGTATTCAGAGTGAAAGGATTCTCGGCGTCTTAAGCTTCTTGTACGCGGTGCCGCGAATTCTCTCGCCGCAACGAGAAGCATAAAAATCCCTAACGTCGGTGATCGTCAGTAAAGAATCTAAGACGCTATCCAGCGTCTTAGATTCGTTCCATTAGTAATCGTTATCTCTAAAATTCTTGCCTCGCGCGTGAGAGATATTTCTTAACCCTTAACCTTTTCACTGCTGAATTAACTTCCCTTGAGAAAATTATTAAAATATTTGGTAGGCCTACGTTTTTTGAGTCGTTGATTACGAATCTAAAGTTGGATTTGCAAAATTCAAAATGGCTGACTCAATATGTACGATCATGATGTACAGAATTAATGAAAATTCCAATTATTATTAAATAATGACCAGGTCGTAATAAGAACATATGATTCTAGACGATGGAACTCGATCGAGTTCCTGGAAAAAATTTATGTGGGAAATGTTCAATACTGCATATTTATGCTTACTAGAGATTAAACATTCATTCTTGAGTAAAATAATATTGATAGTATGGATAAGATAGAGATACAGAATGAAAAACTAGGAAAATAGAGCTAAAAAGTGCAAAAAATCAAATTTCGGCCGTTTTTGCTGAAATATTTGTTTATAAAAGAAAAATCTAACCTGCAAAAAGATACTGAAAAAAATATATGTTTTTGTACATCAGAAAAATATTTGGTGAAAATTTCAGACCTCTACATTCAATACACTCTCCGAGGAATCAATTTTCCCCTAAAAAAGCATTTTTTTCAACTTTGATTTGTTATAAATAATCAGAAATGAATAATTGGGTATAAAAATCTATTGGAGTATGTTGAACAACTATTCAGTTATCTGGAAAACTCAAATCCCCGATTAGTTCTTCAAAATTATGTGATTTACAACGCAAAATTGAATCAAGAAAAGGTGGGAAGTGTACTTTCCACTAACAGTGAAAGGGTTAAGAAAAACTGGACGAGGGGAGTACTTGAATGGATATTTGACTGCCCCATATCGTCTTTAATTTAGACCTCGGGGGATATCTGATTTCCTTGATTATTTTCAGCTGATCACAAAGATTAACATATCCGACCGCGCCGATTTAATCCGCGCCGTTAAAGTTTCCCGGACGAGCCACCGTATGGAACACGAGCCGCGTGAAAATGCCGAATTATGTAAGCGCGTTGGAGTAAACACGCATAAAGTCCAGACACTCGAAAAGCCGGAAACGAATCTGAGCTGCTGCGGGCTTAAGTTTCAGATAAACACATTAGTATTCAAATGGTCTCGATGCGTTAAGGCAGTCCATTTGCTCAAGTCCACGTGAAACGGCATCGATCGCTTTAAAGATACTGCGCGCGCGGCTCAAGGCACTAGCACGAATCACCGGCTGAGTTACAAGTCTCATTCCATATCGATATTCTAATTTTACTGCTCGATCGTCGCTCGTAAATGGGCGAGGATTAAGAAGTGGCGAGGCGCTCGGTCCGCGCTCGGCGCGCGACTCGTCGCCGAGCGCGATTACGAAGCCGTAGGTGTCGGGAAATGGAGAACGGCGCTAATTGATCGCCATCTTGACGCTCCGCGAGAGGCAAGGCGGGACTGACTAACTCTAACTAAAGCCTCGCGCGCGCACGTAGGAGAAACGCCATCGATAAATCGTCCTCTGGAATGTGTCGGCTCGGTGTGCCGATTGGCAAATTTATTTCCAGCGCAGTGCCTCCATGTCTTTGACGCCGCGGAATCATTTAATGGGAACGAAGCACTTCGCGCGCCCGCGCGGTATCTTTCTTGGCCTCGGGGAAAAAATCCCATGACCATTACCGCTCCAACACATTGAGGAGTGTAGATCGTCATTCTTACTATTCCAGCCGCTGTGCAGGTAATCCGAAAGGGACGCGTTAATTCTCGCGCGATATCGCGGAGTGGATAAAATTTAATCGAGGTCTCACGCGCGCGCGAGTGTTGGTGCACACGATGGCACCTGTCTCCATTTCTGCTCGCTTGACACCGACACTAGCGCGGCTATTTATAGTTGATAATTCTATACCTGCCTGCGCAACTGCAACAAATTTCTCGCGACACGCGGCCGCGAGACTCTCGCTCCGCGGACCGCTCGCTATCGGTTTACGAGCATCGGCCGGCGCGGACGGAGGGACGCGGCGAGAGAAAAACGCTAATGCGAAAGCGCTGTCTAATCGTGGGATAAATTATCTTATAGGCATATAATAGAAAACAACGCGCGCGCACGCGAGATATCATTATACCGAAGCGCGCGGACCGCGACGCTATCGCCGGAGATACCGGAAGACGTTAAGTGGCGCGGCGCGCGGCTTCCATCATTTCGCCGCGTTGCGATTGATCCAATCGTATGCGCGCGCTCGGCTTTTTCTAAAAATACGTTTATAAGTTATACGCGGACGCGAGCGAGCCGAGCGCGCCGATCGCGGATGCGAATTTTTCCCCGTCCGCCCGGTAACGAGCTCGTTCTTCGGAAAGCCTGTGGCTCAGGTACACATGGAACTAGGCTCTCAGAGAGAGGGAGGAGGAAAGAGAAGAAGGGGGAGAGAGAGAGAGAGAGAGAGAGAGAGAGAGGGCACGGCGAGAGAAGCGGAGAAACACGGTCCGTTCGCAGCGCGAAACGCGGCCTCGAGAACGCGGCGATTAAAAACTGTAGAGTAAAGCAAAGTAATAAAAGGGGGATTATCACGCATTACGCAGATAAAGAGAAATGTATTTATTATTCCGAACGGTGGAGCTCGTCCGGACGAGTGCAGCTGCACACGAGGAATACGCACAGAGTGTGAGAGAGATTGAGCAAATACGTGAGCGAGGATTTTGGAGCGACGTACCGATCCGCAGCCTTTAAGGCGACGCACGCCGTAAAGTACGAAAATAATATCGCGTATGAAAAAGAAGACGCCGCGGTTACATCCACAGAGACGAAAGACATGCGGGGGGGAGAAGTGAAAAAAACACGCGAGGAGAAAGAAGGAGACAAGAAACAACAGGCGGACAGGCGAGACGGGCCCAAGGCGGCGCCGGGCCCGTAAGCTGACTCAGTACGCCGGAACATTTCCTCCAGGACATTGTAGCCACGTATCAAATATGCAAATGCGAGCACATAATTTGTCGTTTGCGCACGCGCACGCGCGTGCGCGCGGGAAAACGAGTACAATGCCGAGCGGGCGGCTCAAAAATGGGGTCGAGTCGGGCCTCGCGGCGGCCCGCCGAGCGCCGACGAGAGAGCCGCCGACTCGCTAAGTATTTATAGCGGAGAACGTCCGGGAGGAGGATGCAAATCCCCATCAGATAATGTCCCCGCTGAGTACATGGCTCTATTACTTCGGGGCTATCTTCGGCGTGTAGAGACGATTTTTCGCGCGGTCCCGATGAAGTTTTCAGGGCCCGGCCTGACGGAGAGAGCCCCTTCCTCGTTCGGTATCTGCTCACCTTGGTCTCTCTCTCTCTCTCTCTCTCTCTCTTTCTTTCTCTTTTGCTCTCTTCCTCTCGGCCACGTTCCTCGTCACGCCGCGCGATAACGTAATTGGTCCGCGGAATTATCTGATTTGCGGCTCACGGCGCCCGGAAGGATGGTCCGGCCTGTTCTTCTCGCAAGCCCAGCCTCGAGAGATCCTGCGCGAGAGACCGCGGCAGAGGCCGTGTACACGAAGTAATTTGTACCACGAGGTATTAAAGAAGCGCTGCTGATACCGATACGCGGCGGATAGGCGTTCGTACGGTCGCGGGATAAGTGCGCGTGCGATGAAGAGATATTAAGAGGTAACATTTTCGGCGGGAGATAAGGCCGAACGGAATTGGAAACCGCGTCCGTTCTCTGCCGCCGTGTTACTCAGGATCGAGTCGCCGGGGTGGGAGTAGAGTCTGGCGTAATTACGTTCTGAAACGCCAGGACTCGATTTTTTTATCGCGCAATCCCGCCGATTCACTTCACTTTCCAGCGCACCGTTTATTGGTCGGACTTTACCGTACACGAGACTCATTCGTCGCTGCGCGTCTTGGTCTTTATTAGGGACCCGACAAAATGGCGCTCCAGCGTTGAGCCGGGGAATTACTCTGAAATGAGTAAAAATCAAGCAGCCGACTCCGCTCGGCTCGAGTTCTTCCTCTTTTAATTCACGGTCCGCCCCGAAACTTTCCGAAACGTGTACTTACGCGATGCACATATGCAAATGCCGCGGCGTCCGATACAAGTGGCCGCGGCATCATAAATACGAGGTGTGGGAGATGGTATTGTGAGCACCGTCGCGATGCTATTGTACAAGAGAATTTAAATCACGAGGCCCGAGCTCGAAACTTCCTGCGCGTTTCAAACCAGTATCGAGGCAATATTCGACAACCACCTACGCGTACCCCCGCGGAGAAAGTCGCCCTTCCTTTTCTCTCCCTCTCTCTCTCTCTCTCTCTCTCCATCTGAGAATTTATTGCAATCGTTGCGCACACACGAGTATTCAGGAGGGACCCCGCAGCCCTTAATTTCTCTCGCGGTAAAAGGGCATAAAATTAAATGCTTCCAAGTGATCATCAACTTCCTGCAACTTGGAGGACTTGTTCCCACGCTCGAGCGCAAAAAGAGAAGCCGCGCTGTCTTTATTTATCCCACTGTTTTTGGAAATGTGAACGACGGCGAAGTCAGATCAGATACAAGTGAGAAGCCCTGAACGGAAAAGTCAGATCGGATACAAATGAGAATCCTTGAATGTATTAGGAGGTTGAATTAATTCTGGTCTTATTTTGTCAACTTTTCTATCTTTGTTTTAAAGAAATGGCTAAATTTACATCAATCAAAATATTTTCCGTCGTTAGCTGTAACTTTTTCCCAACTTTCTGACAACGCAGCGATTCCGCGACGATATAATGATCTATCTTTCGAAGCAATCCAATTAGACACCTATTTTTGCACATCTTCGTAATTATGAAGTGTGTATCTGCCAAAGCGTGTTGCATCGATCGGAATAAATGGTAATCAGATGGTGTTAGATCTGAAGAGTACGCTGAAAGTGCGGAAGGATTTTCCATTCGAGCTCTAACAATGTTTGTTTAACGATTGAAACAACATGTGGACGAGCGTTATTGTGCAAAAGAATCACTTTGCGCCTATTGCTGGCTATCGTTGACCTTTTTTGCATCAATTCATCGCTCAACTTGTTCAATTGTTGTTGGTATCGCTCTCCCGTAATTGTTTCATTCGGTTTTAGAAGTTCATAATATACCACACCTTTCATATGCCACCAAATACAGAGCATTGCTTTGTGACCGTGAATGTCCCGTTTTGGTGTCGTTGATGTTGACGGTTGTCCTGGATGAACCCATAACTTTTTCGCTTTGGATCGTCAAAATAAATCCACTTTTCATCTCCAGTTACAATTCGCCACAAAAAACTCTTTTTTCCTATCTGACAAGCAAAGACATGGAGATATTCAAACGATTTGCAACGGTACTTTCATTCAATTCGTGTGGAACCCATTGGTCTTTTTTTGAATTTTTCACGTGGCGTATAGACGTTTAGAAATTGTTGATTTATAGACGTTGAGTTGTTCAGCCAATTGTTTTTCCGTTTGAGCGGTGTTTTCATTCAATAATGCTTGCAATTCAAAATCTTCGAATTTTTTTGCTTGACCAGTACGTTCTTTGACACTGAAATCAAAATCTACCACTTCTGAATTGTTGAAACTAAAATTTACAATTGAAATACGACGGAGCTTGATCACCATAAGTTGTAACAAGCATTTCATGAGCTTCAGTCGCTGATTTTTTCAAATCAAACGAAAAAAATAATGAGTGTCGAAAATGCAATTTTGCACGATTCATTTTAGACGTGTATAAACAATGATGCTATCAGGAACAATAGCGCGCCAACTGTCATATGACTGTCAGAGAAATGTCGAATCTTCTAGTGTTGCCAGATTTCAACATTCGTGCTAACCATTAACTCGTTACTAAAACCATCTAATGCTAGGGACCAGAACTAATTCCACCTCCTAATAATTCGTCATGAAAGATTCGACACGGCGATTATCGTCGGGAATTGTCGAAATTAACGCTTCCTTGATCACGCGCCCGGGAATCACGGTTATTAACCGCGCTTAACTGTACTCGATTAAGCTGCGTTTGAAATTCCACGCCGGTGTCAAAGTAAACACATGAGAGGAATAAAAGCATCATCGCCTTACGGGGATCAAGTACGGCGCGGCGCTCTGCGACGGCAGGGCGGCAGCCTCCCGTGCGATGAAGACATTCAAGCTCGGCCGCACTCGTGATCGCCCCGTAAATTTCCCAAGAGCGGCAGATACGATCGCGCTCGCGAATAATTTCTGAATCGGTCGTGCATTCCTGAGATTCGACGTCGGCCTGCCGGCCGCCACCGGACCGCAAATTCTACGAGGATGAATCGCGCCGAAGGCGCGACGAGCGAGACGAGCCGGACGAGACGAAACGTAAAGAAGGATTACTTTTATGACTCGTTAAACTAATTGACTTCTTCCTCCCCGCAATAGCCAGAAACGGAAATTCGAAAATGTCAGATTGCAATTTCAGATTAGGTGTTCGGATCACGAGAACTGAGATAATCCGCCAGCGACGGAGTAATAAAATCTCCAAGAGCGGAAGACATCCCCGGCTGAGACTAGTTGCGTTTGGAAGCTTCAAATGTTCATTTTAACGATGAAACATGAAACGACAGATCGCGCCGCCTCGCGGTTGATCGATAAATCCACGTATCTTTAATTTCATAAATCCGTAGATTCATAGATCTAGATCCGCGGATACATAAATCTGTAGATTGCTAGGCTTACGAGTGATTTATTGGTCCACGGATTGCAGAGTCCATAGACGGATACGTGTGCGTTGTTGGATCTATAAATCCATAAATCCATAAATTCACGTTCTCTTAGGTCACGTTTAAACACGGAGGACTGACATTTGAAGAATGTCGCGTACAATTAATCACGCCCCCTCTCTTCGCCTCTCTCTCTCTTTCAATTCTACGCGTTCTCTGTCGTCGATCGAACGCATTAACTTGATAAATTAAACTTCAGGAATGCACACGAGAAAAACCCTTATTCCTCGATGAATCTTGAGTGACGTGATACTTTTATTATCGTTTTTCTTTTCACTTAACAACCTAGTCAACGTTAGGGATTTATCATTCGTAAAAAGGGGCAGCGAGAGATCTCTCGGATTTGCGTGAACGAAAAATAAGCTTTAGATTGCCCGAGGAATCCGTGGACGAAAGCGAATCCGGGACACCCTGTATACCAAGACAGCAACCGTGCGTACGCAAATACCCTCGGCTTATCGTCGTGCCTCACGAGCTCCGTGCAAAATTGACCAATTCCCCTCCCGCAGATTATGGTTTCGCTGATAGCATCGAGGCATCGTAAGTATCCCTGATGCTCGGCAGGGACGCTGAATTGAATCGCGGCGGCCGACAGATTTCATTAAATACGTAAAACGATGTCGTGCCTACGTCGTCCCAATCGGCCGGTTTATAAAACTCACGGCTCAGTCAGGCGGCCGCGTGTCTCTCACCCGGCTCGTAAATCGATCGTGGGTGGAGAGACTTGGAAGAATGGGAAAATAAAAAGATACAGACAGTGGTCACATAGGACGAAAGAGAGATAGAGAGAGAGAGAGAGAGAGAACGCGCGCGCGGCGAAGCGTAAGAGGAAACGATTTCCCGATGGGAACCACAGCGTTGCATGCGCGCACGCAGATAAATGCCGTAACTCCCGCGGTCTTTTACGACGTGAGCCGAGATAACGGAGCACGTGAGTCGCTTTTCGCTTTTATTCGTTCCCCCGTCTTCCATCCGCCCACTGATCACCCCTTGTTCATCCTTGAGGATCCAGGGTGTGTCTCTTCGCTCGCGGAAATCGGAAGTTGAACAGACTTGTCGACGGAATTGCGCGCCGCTCTTTTGTCGATGCAAAGAACATGCGGAAAGTGTTTCCTCGAAAAACTATACTGCGAGGGACCGAATCTCTTGAAATATTCAAGTACGTATTCAATTGCGCGTGTCGTTTTTACTGAGAATTTTATCCGCACTAAGACCGAGAAAGAAAAATGCGAAGAAAATCGAGAAGATTAATATTGCTTTCGGTTATATATATGTGTATATGTGTGATTGTTGAGTAGAATTGGCAATTTGTTCGCCTTGCGATCTCGAATGTCCTTTAGGGACCTTTATCCGACTATTTGCATACTTATCTTCCCCGGCCTCTCGTCCTTCGCGAGGCTTGAGGGATGCAATGTTAACTTCAGTGCGCTATCTGTATCTACTTGTAAAATGCATGCGTTCCACGATTAATCTTTATTAGGATGATAAACGTAATGCAAAATCTCGTCACGATTAATCCGCGCGCGAGCTTTTACACGCTCATTTAAATCCGGTCCTTTAAAGATTAACGTAATCTCACTCGTCTGCCAGCCACTTACGAGTATCACCGCCAGACTCCAATTTAATCCAAGATATAATTATCAGCACCTCGAATGCACGCAGCAAAGTTATTTTAACAATATATAAAAATTGACAGATAATCATTAAAAATCAAAGAGAGAGAGAGAGAGAGAGAGAGAGAGAGAGAGAGAGGAAGAGAGAGTGAATCAATAAATTTATGAAATATTGATTATTGTTAGAATTAAACAGCTCTATCTGCAGAGTATAATCAGATTTGGGAAATAATTTGTTACTCATAACGAAGTTACAGTTACAGTTTTTTTTTTGGTAACTATAATTTAACTTCGTTCCATTTTTTCTATCTGTAACTGTAACTTAATTTAGTTTGTTTAATAACTAGTAACTAATTTAATAGTTACTTTAATAGTTACTTTATATATTTCAAACTTAAATTTTTGGCAGACCAGTACGATAACGCGACGTGCTATGCTTGATATCCAATAATAATACAATTATTCTGGCTGTATTTGAAAAACGAGCTATTGCGTCATCTATCTTAATCGTTCCTTAGATATAAAATAAGGATAAAATGACGCAATAACGCTGATAGTCTCCTCTCCAAACGCAACCTGTATTTATTTTAAAAAAATTATACGCCTATTGGACATTTTCGTCGCACGTCGCCAGTCTTTATTTGTTAACATAACCTGCGTTCAGTGTGAAGTATGCTGCATGATTTTAGCTATATAAAAAATTCAAGCAATGGATAAAACATCTCAATCTTCGGAGAAAGATTGTAAAATGTCATAGGGAGCATATGCAGAAATATTTTAGTTACAGCAAAAATTTGGAAATGAGAACAACTGGGCATATTTTTCAACATATTTTTCTGCAAAATATGAGCTGGCAAAAAAATTATTCATGCAAGTAGGTCTTCAATTGCAAATTTACGAAAATATATGAATGTAAGTCTTTATTTATAAAATATCAATATATTTTTTAGTAAAAAAATCTAATTGTTGATATTAAAATTATTTTTAATACTTATTATCCTCATCAAATTCATTCACTTTCTTATAATTGTTATTAATAGTCTTAAAGAATAAATATGAATTGATTATTTAAATTAATGAATCTAATTTGTCAAAATTATATGCAATATGAGGAATATAACAATCAACAAACTACTTTTATATAAAATTGAAGGAATTTATACAATTACGAAATTTAAAATAATAGCACAATTATTGTAAAAAAGTAACTGAAAAGTAACAATTCGTTACTTTCTAAATAACTATAATTGTTACTTTTGGAGGCCAGTAACTTGTAACTAGTTAGTTTTTCAGTAAAAACATTGTAACTGTAACTAGATACTTTTACAAAGTAATAACTTTCCTAATCCTGAGTGTGACATATAATAAAAAGAATGTTTATTTTAGCGCTATGGGCGCGAAAGAGAATACTTCGAATTATGCGTGTAATCATTTTCTAGCCGCGATGTATTTCCTATCGTCCTTTATTTATATCGTCCGGAATGATAAAGCTTTTAAGCTGAGCAAATACTATCGTCTCCAAAAGTCTCTAAATACATATTAAAGAGAAGTGGCACATGCTCGCCCTCTCTTGCGGCGTGCTTTCGCCGACCAGGGTCGGATCAGCGGGGGTTGGGGATGAATTCCTTTTCACAGGAATATGACGATTCGATGTCCGGACGACTGTGGGAAAATCGGCAGTGGTCTTTAAGTGACACGTACGAGAGACTGTGTTCCGGTAGGTAAGCTTTGAAGGCGTCATTACGTGCGAACGACATCCCGCTTAAGTGCCCCATTTATATCCCGGGGAGCACAGTGACGGGCACGCAGGAATTTATAAGCTATAATATCGCTACCACGGTAGTAAACCGTACCGGTATATATCAGCGCCGCGAAAATGATCGTCGCGATGACCGTATACGTGCGCCGTGCATATCGGCCCGATTTTATTGCCGTCGCGGTGATCGCCGTCTGTCGCTTTTCTATATGGAGCACAGGAACCATAGGGTTTAAGTCCGTGTAGTTATCGGGTGACGGTCTACGGTTGCCAACTCGGCGCGTCTTCGGCCGCGAGCTCCGTGAGATTTAGCGGTCCCTCGGAGAAACGATATCTCACAATCCTAGAGAATAACTTCTCGAGAGAAACAATAAAGAGAGACGATCGTGTCCGAACCGGGCCCGATTGAGAACAATTTCATCCGCTACATCCCGATATTTTAATCGCTTTTTTATTTTACGATCTCGTGAAATAAAATCCGAAATATTCCACGAGGAAATATCAAGCGAGCACTTCCCGGGTATATCGGGAAAAATCTGCCGGTGAAAATGTCCGGTCTCTACGTGACCTCGTTTCGCGTTTCGCCCTTATCACGAACACCCGGGAGCAACGAGAGACCAAGAGTTGGCAACCCCCAGTCGTCAATTCGCCGGCCTTCTGCCTCTCCCGGCGCGGCGGACCATCCCCGCGTCGCTGAGGCTCGCAAGGCGATCTCGAGTTTCCAGCTCGTTTGATCCCGTATCGAGAAACGATGAATTCCGGTGGTAAACGTCACGCGGAGAGACAACCGCGCTACGTTGTCCACGAGTGTCGAACGCGCCGGGAATAATTGCGTAAGCGACTGTCGCGCGCTGTACGCCGCGCTGGCGATGACGGCGCGGGGTGGATTTATAGTCGCCGCGTGCGCGATATAGTCCCGGGTAATGTAAAGTTACTTAAATCGCGACTCGAGGCGTATTCTCCGCCGCGGGATTGTCATAATTAATTTCGCAAGAGTTACATTACACGCGCGGGCCGCTCTCTCGGAGAAATTATTTGACGCGTGAAGAAATTTCCTCTCCTCTTAGTGCGCGTTCTGTAGACATCTCCGAGGCATGAAACGGGTCGGCCGGTAGAGCCGCACGCAAGAAGGTTAAGATCTAGGGGATCGCGATGACTATTCACGAGAGAGAAACAGAGAGAGAGGGAGAGAGGGAGAGAGGGAGAGAGAGAGAGAGAGAGAGAGAGAGAGAGAAAGAAAGAGAAACGGCACAAGGCGACGTACACACGCGCAATGCGTGGGCGTGAGCCACGCGACCGAACGGGTTTCCTCATCTACTCGTCTCAGAGCCCCGCGCCTCCTCGGGGGCTTCCACGCACAGCACCAGTGCCTCCGTGATGGCACCGACGAGCGTCGTACTCGTCCATCTACAGGGTGTTCCGACAGCAAGTCTCGCCGGATATTGCGTCGCGCGACGTTTTGAGAACGTCGATCACGCAGTTGTGAAAACAAATTCGTGGGCGCCGATGATCGGCGCCACAACGTATGAACACTATACGTCAAATAAAGAAAAAAGAAAAAAGAAGAGGAGGACGCGATTACAGCCGGCCGGTTAAAACTTTATGGTTTACACATATTTGTGCTGCGCCAGCAGCCCGAAAAAGAGAGAGAGAGAGAGAGAGAGAGAGATACGATCGCATAAACCGGCGTTCGCGTTTGTGTGATGACCGTAAATGAGTCATCTAGCGCCTCACGGTCGCCCGTTCTGAAAAATTTACGACTATGTATGAACCGAACGCAAATCAAAATAGCTCACGACGTGCGACAGTATACAGAAAAGGAGAGAGAGAGAGAGAGAGAGAGAGAGAGAGAGAGAGAGAGAAAGAGGGGAAAGGGGGCTGTCGTCGACCAACCGCGGACATCCACTGCCAGAAGTGACGCACAGCAGTTATTCGGATGACTTTTATGTAAAGCGGGCGAACCCGGAGCATAAATTTCCAAAATTGCCGTCGGAGAAAACAATTTTATAGAACCATTTCCACGGACATCAGTCAAACGTTAGCAGAGTGTGACTAAAATTAACCACGATGTACGTATCTTAACGGTTGCGCCCACCAGGTGGAACTTCCGCTTGAAATGGAACATTGAAATTGAAAAATTATTATTTGCGCTTCATATTAAAACTCGACTCGTTGTTCCAAATTGTCATCAACGTCGTGTTAAAGCTCCCCTTGTTCCTCGCCGCGCAACATCCGTTGTTCGACATCAATGGCGAGAAAGTACAAGCGAAAGTTTCTTGCAAAATACATTGAAAGGAAAAGACGTATTCATAACATGGATAAATTATCATAAAATTAACGTGACACGCAACGTACTTTCTTAACCTCTTTTCTCCAGATTTTAACACGTCAATTTTACCGTTAATTGTCGACTGTTGGAGCGAAAGAAAAATGTTTGCGGCTATTTCATATACAGATCTGCTCGGCCGCTCGCAACCGTAATTTTCTGGACATCCGCTCAATTTTTTAGCATATTTTGCGAAAATCTTTAGTGCGTTTCCTCGCTTCTGACATCAGAATTCAACAGCCCAACAGAGCAAAAAATTATTAGGAACATCCTCATGGAACATAAAACCCCGATAAGGCTGAAAGTAGGATGTTCTAAAAAGGGATGCTTCATTATTACCACATCAGGCCCCGAGATGAATTTTTTACGGAAATCTTAGATTTTAAGGTTAAGAAATAAGGTTTTGATAAGGAAAATTGATAAGAGCCTTAGAAAGATTAAGGCAGAAGTGCCTTAGATTTAATAAATAGGCTTTAATAGAGAAAACTGATACGGACCTTAGAAGGATCTTTTAAGGATATTTTAGATATACAAAATCAAGTTTTGTTATAGAAAATTAACCGGCTTACGTGGTTAGACCCGAGTTTGACTCGGGATAAGATTTACTACTTTCAGGTCCGCCATTTTTGACCCGCCATTTTGAATTTTGCAACAACAACCTCAAATTTGAAATCAGCACGTTCGAAAACTATTATAAAACATGAAAATAAATATTTTCCTCTGCAGAAATAATTTAACCATTTTAATACTAATTAAAAACAAATTTTATTAGTTTTCTTCATTGTCATATTCATTAGTTCATTCATTCTCTTCCAACGATTTTTCTAGTATTACCTTCGTTTTGAAATGCAGCAAACTGTAATAAAAACAGTAGCAGGATTTTTATATGTAAAGAATGCTATATTTTATTGTAAAGTAGGCTATATTTTTGAAATAAAAAATTCTTGTTGTATACTAACAAGGTTACAAAGAAACAAAGGAATTATAGAGTCTAAATTTCTCGGAATGAAAGGAACAAATATTTTTACTCAATAACAAAAATATTTCCTTATAAGGCCCTATTAATATTGCCTTAGAAAGCCCTGTTTATATTGCCTTATAAGGCCTTTATAATAATATTGCCTTATAAGGACCCGTTAAACCATTTATTACACATCTTACAAGATATGATCTTGTCTTTTTGTCCCTACTTAGCGTATCCTTAATGTTAGAGAAAAATAATCAGGCCCTTACCAGAGTCCTATTGATTTTTCTACTCGGGAGGCGATTCCCTCAGCTTTGAACAACTGTACGCTCAATTCGCATCAAACTCGATTGTAGCCAAGATTAGCGAAAAGCCACGGGCGGTAGGCTTGGGAGACACCCTGTACAACGTGTACCTCCTTATTTCCGCGCGAAAGAAGGTCTCGTTCGCAAGTAAGACGATCGTGCCGTATCATTGAGTATGAAATAACGGAGTGTAACCGCGTCGATGGTGATTATCGATGTTATCACCAGTACTGGACCACGACACCTAAGGCAGGGAAGCATGCGAGTCTATCCGCGAATATCGGATGACACCGCGCATTCGCGTTCGCGTTCACGTTTCTGCGCAGCCATGTCGGTCGCCTCTGATCGCGAACATTTGTTACGCTCGGCGGGATGGTCGGCCGATCTCTTCTCTCATTCCCTCCTCTCTCTCTCTCTCTCTCTCTCTCTCTCTCTCTCTCTCTCTCTCTCTCTCTCTCTCTTTCTCTCTTTCTCTCTTCTAGGATAGCTCCCGGGATAGCGGGAGGTGGCGGAACGGCAATAAAGGTGGAAGTCCTCGAAAAAGGAAGGCGAGGACGCGGCGTGGCGGCGAGGACGAGAAGAAGGCGCTACCCTGGGACTTCTACGATCGTGTTTCCTCCGGGGGACATGACTTTATAGAGATCTCGCCGCAGGTGTTCCGATCGCGGGGCCGCTCGCGAGCCGCATCGGCGCGGAATTTATCCGGCGACGCGCAATTAAGTACAATTACTCGGGCCGGCCGTAGTTTTAACGCCACCGTAAAGCCGAACGCGATATTTCAATCGCGGCCGAATCACTTCCGCGTGCAACAAGTGCGCGCGCACGCGGTGCGCTACAGCAGCGCAGCGGGACGCGGGCGGGCGGGCGATACAAGCGCACGATAACACGCTCGTAAATATCGCGGCGACGTAAAAAAGTTCGTAAGTGCTATATTTCCAGAAAATAATTCCACGTCGGGAGAAGCGCGAGGTGATGTGACACCGCGCGACGCTGCGAGCGTCATTTACGAGAGCATTTACGAGGTGCGCGTGATGAATGTAAAAAAAAAAGGAAGAGGGAGAGAGAGAAAGGGTAACTTTCCTCCGAATAAAGTAGCGATCGAAGACGACGGATTAACACGTATCGGCCGTGCCTCGCGAGATTTTCATCGGCACATAACGTATTCGTGTCATGAGCTCCGCCGAGTGTGTGTGGGTGGCTAGCGCAGCCCGCAAATGAGAAACACAAGCAGAACGACGAGAAACTTTGCATACGGCCGTTGAAAGTTAACGCGCGCACTATTTTGACTCTTTCGCCGCAGCGACTTGTCAACTCCTCATTTTTCCGGCAGAGAAATGCGCCTGTGTGAATATTTCATGAGTTGTTTTCGCTCCGCGGGAACGGACACTTCGAGTCTTGGAATTCCTGCACAGACCAGTTTCGTGTCCCGGACGCGAAATTCTATGTATGTGTATATGTGTGTGTGTGTATGTATGTGAACATGACCAACGTGAGAAATTTTTGATAATTTTTTTATGTATTTATACGGCTCCTTGCGTATCGCTCATAAAAATTACGAATGGCGCCACGACGACGTAATTCCAAAGTTTTCAATCCGCTTGGCACACGGCTCGGCAGGGGACGACTGATTTTGAAATTGCGTTATCCTGGGCAAAAAATTGTTAGAACCATATTCTTATGAAGCATAAAGATCCGATAAGGTTGAAAACAGGATGTCCTAAAAAGGGACACCTAATTATTACCACATCAGACCCTGAGATGAATTTTTAGGGATGCCGTAGATTTTACAAAATAAGGCTTTGATAGGAAGGCTGAGAAGGGTTAGAAGGATCTTTTAAGAATGCTTTAGATATATATAGTCAAGTTTTGTTATAGAAAATTAATAAGATCTGAAGCAGATAATAAAATTGTCATAATTTAGTATTGTTTTAGTAGGTACGCTCTATCTGGTTCTTTTAAAGATCTTTTAATTATACCGCAATTAAAAACAAATTTTATTAATTTTATTCATTGCCATATTCATTAGTCTCTTCCAAGGATTTTTCTAGTATTGCCTTTGTTTCAAAATGCAGCGAACTTTAATAAAAACAGTAACAAGATTTTTATCTGTAAAGAATGCTATATTTTATTGTAAAGTATGCTATATTTTTAAAATAAAAAATTCTTGTTGTATATTGACAAAGTTATAAAGAAATAAAAAAATTACAGTCTAAATTTCTTCGAATGAAGAGAATAAATATTTTTATTCAAGCAATAATAAAAATATTTCCTTATAAGGCCCTGCGAACAAAAGGGGACTACGCGTGTCTGTGCAATTAGGAATCCTGAGACGAAGTCGAGGAGGGAATTGAACCGACGCCGAGTTCATACAGGTTGCCGTCCTCGACATCCTCCGGCATCCTCGAATTCCTGTCGGGCGAATTTCTTGTGCGCGGCGATTGTCAAGTCGTATGCACAAACAGGACGAGCTGCTTCTTTCCTTCCTAGTGCTCGCCGCTCATCGGCTTCGCGATACTTCCTTCGGTTTGCGCTTGGAATACACCTCGTCGCTTTGGTGCGCTCGCGCGCAAATATTTGCCGATACACCCTTAAATGTTCGAAGACGAGACGGAGGCGGAACAGCCCATGCGAAATTTCGGATCTCCTCAAATTTGTCCTCGACAAATATTCGCTTATTGGTATTCCGGGAGCGCCTTCATCCCCCGTCGCCCGTCTTCTCCTCGTCCTCCCCCTCTGCCGGCCCGCGCTTCTTTCGTTTTATCGACGACTTTTACGACTTCTTCGCGCCGGATTCTCGCAGGTCTGATATCGACATCTCGCTGTTACTATTTATCGCCCATCGTCCATCTTGTCGAACGACTACTCGCGCGAAGGGGCGACTGCGAGTATCGGTATTCTTATGCCGCGAAAACTGAATGAAATATGTATAAAAGGTGAAATCGTCCATGTTTTAACAGCGATCTATAGTCAATTGTACTCTGTGCCCCATGTCAATTGCGCGACGTGAAATCGGACTCACAAGGAAACGTAGGGAACTCAGAAATTCAAAAAAGTTATGAAACTTTGTGTGGAAGTAAAGTAGTTCATCCGTAATGCAAAACTATTTTTTGTTCGTGCGGAATTCCAGTCTGAGAGGGTGAAACTACCCTTCGAAAAGAAAACCATTTTCATTTTTAGCGTATATCTTCTAAAATACGAGGCATATGTAAAAATGGTTTATATGAAAGTTGTAGTGTATTTCATACTCTTTTGCAACTGTGTATTCAGATTTTGCAAAATTGAAAAATTTTTGAAACCCCCACCGCCCTCCTTCAATTTTGCAAAATCTGAATACACGGTTGCAAATATGAATATACAGTATGAAATGCATTACAACTTTCATATAAACCATTTTTGCATATGCCTCATATTTTAAAAGATATACGCTAAAAATGAATTTTTGTTTTGAAGAGTGGTTTCACCCCCTCAGATTGAAATTCCACACGAACAAAAAATAGTTTTGCATTACGGATGAACTACTTTACTCCCGTACGAAGTTTCACAACTGTTTGAATTTCTGAGTTCCTTATGTTTCCTTGTCAGTATGATGTAACTGTCCACATAATAAAAGGATTTTCTCAAAGTTGCATTGGTATTGTTATCACCGTCATTTAAAGCCGACGGAAGGCCCGGAAAAAAAATCCGGAAGACGACGACGTTGTGTCTCGCCGCTCGAATCGTGTAAGCTTATCGTGAGTTCACGCCTTCATCCTTCTTTCGCTTTCCCGAGTCACCGAGCGGTTGCTCGGCGGGGCGATTTCTAATCCCCCCAGGCCACGCAACAGGACTCCCGCGATATCGGTGCACGATCGCGACATTAATATTCAATCGGTGGACAGCCGATACTCGAAACGGACAAGTGCCATCGACGCAGTACGCAGCACCGCGAGTACAGAGATAATACTCACGCGGACTAATTAAGCGCCTAACGCCGACTATTTCTGACTTTGACGAACTCGTCGCTTACCAGGTCGCTCGGTGCACGAGGAAGAAGAAAAGGATGTAGGATAAAGGGGTGACGGGGGAGGAGGGAGCGGGGAAAGGACTCCCCCATTTTTCGTATCGACCGAGAACCCGTTTCGCGGCGCACGGATGGATGTCCTGCGAGGCGTGAGAAAAGGACGATGCGACGCGAGTGCGCTTATCAACAGCGCCCGATGCTGATTTATTATGCGAACCCGTCAAACATCTCTATCAGCTCATCCGCGGCGAATTAACCGGCTGTCCGGTCGCGGTCGAATCGCGCAAATCGAAAACTCTCTCGCTTTCTCGCTCCCTCTCCCGCCCCTCTCTCCCTCTCTCTCGGCGCGCGAGATCGTGGACACGGCGATCGAATGTAATGTGAAGTGACAGGTGTGCTGAGTACAACGTACGTGTACAGCCACGCGAGAGAAGGTTCAGCCCTCCGAAACGCCTCGCGTGCTAAAGTGCCACATTTGAATAAGCCTTTTGACATTTTGTTCCCGTTGGTAAACAAGCGCTGATTGATAATAACGCGACGCGTCGCGTTCCGGCGCGCCGGGCCGTCCGCGTCGAAGCGAGCGCGCGAGGGAGCGTGAAACCTCGTTCACCACGCTTGTCGTTTTATATTTACATTTAATCGCCGCAAACTCTGCCGGGGCCGGATTAACCGATTGTGGTTGTACGAGAGCGCGTTCTCGAAATTTCATCAAATCGCAGCGAATTGCTCGACATCACGGTGCGGTCAGCACAAAAATGTCCCCCCCGAGAGAATGTCATTAAGAGAACAAGATAGGGTAAGTCCGGGATAGATGAGCATAGTTTTTTCAATTGGAAATAACACATCCGTATTATTACAATAAATAATCAATAACATATCAACATTTTGCCAGCCCCCCACTTTTATCCGAATGAACTGTCCAATTTTTGTTTGTGAATTTCTACTAATTTGTTTTGCCGTTTGAAGAAACTGGGTATCTCCTTTCGTTCAATAGAAAAAAAATGTTAAAATTAAAATATAAATTAACAAATTACTTTTTCTACAATGCATTTATCGCAAGTCTGCAAGTTGTGTTGAATTGTGCTTTTGAATCGTGGTAGATATTCGAATTCTGCGAGTTGTGCTGAATTGTGCTAGTCGAGTATAACAAGAAACGACTAAGACATATTCCGAAAATTGCACAGCTTGCAAAAATATTGGCAAAAAGTAGTGGACCAAAAAATTTTTTTTTACATTTTCGAAATTTTGAAAGTTGCGAAGTTATCGGTTTCGCGTAACCATAACATAATAAAGAAAACCTCGAAATTCGGAAAGTGCGGGACTACCAAAAATTTAGTTTTTCTTAATTTTCTTGAGTACGCTTTGAGTTACAGAGTTGCGAATTGCGCATAATACGGCACAAACATAGCACAATGCAGCACAATTCGAAAAAATACAAAATTCGAAAAGTGCGAAGCCAATTTCACACACATGGACTTACCCTAATATTGACCGGTTGGACAATTCAACACTGCCACCGCCGCTACAAAAACTTTGTGCGACTTTCAACGAACGAAGGTGGAATCTCTCTTCCCTCTTTCTCTCTTTCTTTCGCTCTTTCTTCCTCCTTCTCTCTTTCTCTCTATGTTTCTACATATGTTTCCGTGTACCGTGTAACAGCTGCTGTATACAGCGATCATCGTTTATTGTTCTCCTCGAAGAATTCCACTTCCGATTACCGACACAGCAGTACGTTATCGCGCATCACGTTACACAATGGCTGAACTTTCACTCTAATTACATCCTCCGATCTTTGAGCGATCAAAGCTTGCGCAAAACCGCGCGAGCGCTTGCTCGAGCTAATGCTCTCAAACAAAACACGCCGCACATCTGTACGCGGAAATCCGCGGGTTTTGCCTCGCCTTAAACAATAACCACGGTTTCCGCGCCACCGGTCTCCCACGTAACATTGCGGCGAGCGTAACAGCGAGGATAACGCGGGGTATTTTAATTTCGGCGTACACCGCTCGCTTTTTCCATTTTTTCCATTTTTTCCATTTTTTATCGAGTCTGTAAAGGCAAATCGGACAACCGGATGTTTATCTCTCCCCGCCGTTTTTAGCGTTCAAGAAATTCTCAGGAAGCATCCTGGTATCACAGCTATCGGCGTGTTCTCGTTCCGTGGAGTTACGCGCCCGCTAAAATTCGAATCACTCCTATCGGCCGGGAGATCGACGCGCTCGCTGTATCGGCGACACGGGTCAAAGTAATTCGCGAGCTGCCGAAGAATTCGAGTAAAACGAGGACGGAGTAACGCACATGCATTCCCGGACGTTGATAAGAGAGAACCTCGTCCTTGTGCGCACTCGTCCTTTTCGGCCGGCCCGCAGCGGTCGGAGGTGCGAATTCTTGTATCTGGGCGTGGCAAATTGCCGCACGCGAGCCTCTAATGATGCGAACAAACGATCAAGACTTCAAGGATGCTCGGGACTGGGAGAAGAGCGAAAAAGAATGGGGAAGCGGTGAGAAGAGAAAAAAAATAAAACTCGTCGCCGCGAACGGCCGAACGGACGCGTCGAACGGTGAGATATGGAAGTCCCGGTCCCGGTTGACTCTTCTGATGAAACTGATACGAAGAGGGAACCGGTTCATGGCGTGCCCGGTGTCGAGGCGACGATGGGACAAAATTGAGGGGAGTAGTTTAATAGATAAAAAGGTAACACGGAGTCGCGTTCGGACGAGGGTCCCCGGGGACTCTGATATTTTCGTCAAGCTCCGAATCACGCCACGCGAAACGGTTTTCCAGGTACGACGAACGAATCGAATCGAATGATTCCGCTTCAGAAAACGTATAATAATTTCATCCTACTTTAGTAAAGTAAAATCTTTAGTAAAGAACTAATATCGTACTTGTATATAAAATTGCCCGTGAACGACAAAAAAGTTACGTTTCAGAAAATGTTTCTCATGAAGATCCTGCGAAGATTTACACAGGTGTATGTGTGTGTAAAAATCTTCACAAAATACACCCACACACATATACATATAGTATTTCAATAACTTTTTCCTATTATTATAATTTTATATAATTTTTTACTATTTTCGATTCGAGAAGGTTTTAACAATTATTATTATATCGAGAAGATAAATAATGAAACTCGCAAAAAAATCTCAAGAACTTATTTATACACCTAATGTCATATATAGACTGAGCTATTCGCAAAAGACTGCGAAGACCGCATCTGAAAAGGATAGCCTGTGCCACAAGCATCTTAATTAATCTTCGTCTAGCTTTGCTCTTATCGGAGAAAGCTATACAAAGATAACAGGCGGCTGTGGACAGTCGACGGGGAAGTTCTCCTAGTTCTAGTTCTCCTTCGCAAGTTGTCCTCGAGTCTCTCATTCCAATATATAACGGTCCCGAGGTGCAAAATCGACCGCGAATATTCCGACCTCCGTTCGCCCACGAAACATTCGCCCTGGCCGATCATTTTATTTCCACCGATCGGAAAGGGACCTCTCCCGTCCGGATAAAAGTCCGGTCTGTCTTACTTTTGCGTGCTTCACGCTTGACGGGGCGTCTTCATTGAAAAAGCTTATTATCGCCGTGAGATATGTATCGAGATACGCGCTCGCGAGGATACGCTTCTCGGGCAGAATCGAGAAGCTGACTGGATGGCGCCCGATCGATGGATTCCACCGTCTCCTCCCATGGGGAAGTGGAGCCACCGATCCTGAAGAGTTAACCCGAAGGCGGCTTTCGTTCCGGACCGACTGGTTCTGTTCCTCTGCCGATCGGCCGCATTAATCATATTGCGAACGACGTCGTGCTGCCCTTCCCTCCCCTCCCCTACCCCTCCCCCCACCTCTTCCCACCCTCTTTATTTATTCGCTTTCTCGGCCTCTCTGTCTCTCGCACGCTCGATCTCACCTTCCTTCGGTCCAGATGCCTCCTCGCAGCGGCATCACGCTGTTCCGAGTCGCTCGATATTCGTCGCACGAGCACCATTTATCCGCTCGGGCGCGCTAACAAAGTCACGCTTATCTTTCCCCTGCACGCCGCAGAGCTATAAACAACGCGTGTAAAGCGTAGCCACGACATCGGTAATTGCGCTAATCGTAAATAGGAACATGCGAGGGTCGCGCGCGCAGTCGCGGACATCGCGATGATTTAAAATGCAAAGTACAATGAACAAAGAGAATGCTAGGCTTCGTTGATTCAACGAACAGGAGCCGATAATTAGAAATGAGCGTGTTCGCACGAGATCGCCTCCGAACGATAATCGACTTTGAAATATGTGCATAGAAAAGAGCGAACGATATTTATTCCTTCGGGGAATGGTCTTATTAATTTGTCTTAAATATCGGGCAGTTGTTAGGAGATTCAATTAATTCTGATATGATTTTGTCAATTTTTTTATCTTTGTTTTAAAGAAATGGTTAAATTTACATCAATCAAAAAATGTTCCGACGTTAACTGTGACTTGCTCCCATCTTTTTGGCAACAAGCGATTCCGCGACGATAGAACGATCTGTCTTTCGAAGGAATTCCATCAGACACCCATTTTTGCACATCCTCGTAATTATTGAAGTGTGTATTTGCCAAAGCGTGTTTCATCGATCGGAATAGATGGTAATCAGATGGTGAGGTCTGAAGAGTACTCTGGGTGCGGAAGGATTCCTCATTCGAGCTCTGACAATATTTGTTTAACGATTAAAACAACATGTGGACGAGCGTTATTGTGCAAAAGAATCACTTTGCGTCTATTGCTGGCAATCGCTGGCCCTTTTGTATCAATTCATCACTCAACTTGTTCAATTGTTGTTGGCATCGCTCTCCCGTAATTGTTTCATTCTGTTTTAGAAGTCCATAGCACATACCACACCTTCCATGTCCTATTATCTAAATACAGATATCTAAATACAGAGCATTGTTTTGGGACTGTGAATGTTCCGTTTTGGTGTCGTTGATGTTGACGGTTGTCCTGGATGAACCCATAACTTTTTCGCTTTGGATTGTCAAAATAAATCCACTTTTCATCTCCAGTTACAATTCGCCACAAAAAACTCTTTTTTCCTATCTGACAAGCAAAGACATGGAGATATTCAAACGATTTGCAACGGTACTTTCATTCAGTTCGTGTGGAACCCATTGGTCTTTTTTTGAATTTTTCACGTGGCGTATAGACGTTTAGAAATTGTTGATTTATCGACGTTGAGTTGTTCAGCCAATTGTTTTTCCGTTTGAGCGGTGTTTTCATTCAATAATGCTTGCAATTCAGAATCTTCGAATTTTTTTGGCTGACTGGTACGTTCTTTATCATTTAAATCGAAATCATCAACACTTTTGAATCGTTGAAACCAAAATTTACAGTTGGAATATGATGGAGCTTGATCACTATAAGTTGTGTAACAAGTATTGCATGAGCTCCGATTGTTGTCGATTTTTTCAAAAATCAAAGAAAAAAGTAATAATGTCGAAAATGTAACAAGTACTTCATGAGCTTCGATTGTTGTCGATTTTTTAAAAAATCAAACAAAAAAGTAATGAATGTCGAAAATGCAATTTTGTACGATCTATTTTAGACATGTATAAACAATGACACTATCAGTAATAATAGCGCGCAAACTGTCATATGTCATAGAGAAATGTCAAATCTTTGAGTGTCGCCAGATTTCAATACTCGTACTAACCATCAACTTGTCACTGGAGCCATTGCTAGAAACTAGAACTAATTCAACCTCCTAATAGATATGACGTAAAAGAGAAGACACACCGAACGCGAGAGAGCGGAATATAAAACGTAACATTTCGGTTGGGACATTCGATGTCGTGAGGTCTCGCATCCGCGAGATATGTGCGAAGCCAACATAATTTCGCGATAATAATCACAATCTTACGTCCCGTTCGCGACTTCGCCGAGCAGTACGTAGAAAGTTTCCAATGCCGCTCCGTAGCTTTCGCGGTTCGCGTTGTTAAGACGACGAACACGGTAATCTCGCGTCGTCGGGACGACGAGGCCGGCGACGGTGGATCGTGCTAATAAGAAGAGTGGGCGCGATATTTATTAGCCATCGCGGGAGAAACTTACTCTCCGCATCTGCGAATGCGCGTGCGCGGATTACAGGCTGCTCGTGCTAACGGGACGAGCCAAAGACGAAAAAAAAAAGCAGACCGTGACTCCTCTTATCCTGCCGATCAGCGCATTGGCCGGAAGCGACTGCGAAATTGATTTTTGGAAATACGTCACATCGCCCGAAGACAAGGAGCGAGCATCCGAGTATCGAGCGAGATCCTCGGAGGCTCTCGAAGAGCCGGCGATAAATCGAGAGGGTGGCGGAGAAACAGAAGACTAAAAGAGAAAGCGGTAGCCCGAAGCCGGAGTGCCAAGCTAAAGTCTCCGAAGCAGTTCAAAGCGCATCGCGAGGAGTAAGAAAAACAATCAGGATGAATCGACGTGGAGCTGAAATTGTCGAGGGGAAACGCGGGGTGGGGGAGGGGGGCGAGTCTCGAGTGCGCGGCCGAAGCATCGCCGGATAATCGAGTGCTTTTAGCGACTGTTTTTCACCCCGGTGACTACACCGCCGCGGTATTATGCCGAAAGCATATTCTCCCTCCCCCCCCTCTTTCTCTCTCTCTTTCTCTTTCTCTCCGCTATAAAGGCAGTATCCACTACCTGAGACCCCGTCGCGTCGCAGTCGCGCGAAAGAAAAAGGAAGGACGCGGTCGACAGGTTCCATCGCCTTCTAAGTCACAGTGCTTCCCAAACTCTGATGCCACGAATTTTTCGTACACTTGCCTTGCTGCTTGAAGATTTAATTGTCAAAGGCCGAGCAGGATATCGAATTATTTGAAACGGCATTCTTTCGGGACACATGGCGCGTAACAGCGCCGGAACTAATGTGATACCTTCATCATGAGTTTCCCCTTCCGTGTTGCGAGAGCTCATCCTTCTTTGATTCCGTAAAATCTCATGAAAAAAGGAAGTATTAAATTAAGGACTCGCGACGTACGCGAAACAAAGTTCTCTCGACAAAGACTGTCCTGTACTTAGACTGTAGAGAATACGGTTATTCCGTGGACCTCCAAAGGCAGCGTTGTCGGCAGCGAAATCTATATGCTTTCATAAAAGATCTATTAGGAATCAAAAATCCTGGCGGCATGAAACTTGCAAGGATAATATGCGCGCATACGAGATCTTTCGTGATGGAAGAACCCGAGTGGAAATTTTCATCTTATTCTCGACCTCAGTATTTCATTTAATATCCATTTAACGCTCTGAAACCTATAACAACTTATTTTAATTGCATTTAACCAAAGGCAATGCGAGCCTTTTCTGCCATTTAAAAATTCAAAAGCGCTGAGTGGAACCTCAATTTCTATATAAATTCAATCTCCCATCTATACATTTTCCTCCAGAATTCTCCAGGACCTACACATGTCAGACAGCTCAAGTCGAAAATAGAGCCAAAATTTCGACCCGGGAATACGCGAAGGGTGTGTCGTACTCCCATAATCATCAAACTATAATTCGGACGCGAAAGTTTTGTTTTACGGAAACTTATCCAATTAGCTGTTATTCTATGGTAAAGCTAAACTAATTCTTCAAAAGTTTCTTTGAGATTCTTCAAAACCAGGAAGCACAAGCGAAATTCCCAGGAACCGATCGGAAATTAAGCAGCTCACACCTCTTCATCCACTCGCGACTCGCGTGAAACCACCGCGTGTTCCACGATTTGATCGGGTTTCGTTTTCGGGGAGGGCAAATGGTCGCTCTCGTGCAGGTGTGCGGCATAACGAAGAAACGATGCCCGGGCTCTGCTCGCGGCGCACTTTGGGAAACACTGTTCTAGGACCAAAGCAAACGAACAAGCGGAGGTACGCCCACGCCCGGGGGAACAACTTGATACAAGAGAACCGTCTCGCTTACAATCTAGCCTTTACAGAATCCTTCGTTCGAAAGTGAGAGAAGACGCAGGGGTGAGTCGCAGGGTGGGAGGGAGGGGGGGACAAAGACAAAGACGAGAGCGAGACGAGCGCGCGCGAGAGCATGCACAATGGAGAGAACCGGAAATTCGAGCCGATGCACCGGCGAAAGGGGCATCTTCTTCGGCAATGCGCGGTGGAGACTCGGCAAGAGATCTTGTCCAGTTCGAACAGCTTTACGACGCCGAAAGGCGGATGATAGGAAAGGAAGGTTGGGGCAGTAACGCAGGGGGATAATCGATGCCGCTCAAGATTTCGCGGAATTCCCGCGGCAGCGAGTCACGAGACGAAACTCGTTAATTGGTCCTAATTTATTTCGAAATTTAACGGCCGGTCGTGGCGATCGGTGTGGTGACAATTTCGTGAGAAAGATCTGACTCTCTCTCTCTCTCTCTCTCTCTCTCTCTCTCTCTCTCTCTCTCTCTCTCTCTCTCTCTCTCTCTCTCTCTCTCTCTCTCTCTCTTTCCCTCTCTCTCTTTCCCTCTCTCTCTAGCAACAGCATTATTCTTATTGAGATAAATAAATCGCTTGTTATTCGCGGAGAAGTTCATTGGTCCATTCTCAAAGTTTCCCGGTACACGCATTTTGTTATTTATAAATAGGCAATTATATATACACACACACACACACACACATAGAACTTTCGGTAATTGATAATAAAATATGAGTAACTCTCAGCAGTTAAAGTGGACGAGGCCCGCGATTAGGGAGGAGGCAACAAAAAGAAAAGAATACGAAAAAATTAATTCTCCATGACGGAGGTAGGTTAAGCTGATTTGCGAGAGTGATTTTTTCTCGACAATGCGGTGAGATTTATGCGTGCCGCCGCGATAAAACTTGCGTCCGAGCAAGCTGCAGTGTGAAGGGACCCTTACTCGCGTAGCCGCGAGGGCCGCGCCTCTTGTATTAGGCAGATTTATTAACGTGGTATCGAGATGCTTCTTCGGGTTTGAAGCGAACTGCATGAATAATCTGCCGGAGAGATCTACCGACGTGAATCAGGCCTCTCTCGTTCTGAGCCAAACGATTGTTGTTGGGCCCGCGCGACCTTGAAGAACACCAGTTGCACATTCGTTGCACATTCGTGTCTAGCGAATTTCATCTCTAGCGGTGTTGCTTGATTATTCCACTCAAGATAAATTAATCATTAGGATTTTATACTTTTTGCAGAAGACTTTCTCTCGGTTATTTGGAACATGGAAAATTAACCAACAAAGATTAATCCTACATTATTAACCGGAAAAACTTAAATTAATTTCGAACTTTTGAGAAACTTTACACATGATCATCATGAATGATCATTTGAAGAAAATTGCAATTTTTGTCTTAATTGAAATATAATAATATTGATAGTTATCAAAAAACATCGCGTGATTTGAGATTCTCTTCGATTGTCAATATCTTCGGTACAACTTTTTAATTATTTTGTGCTGCTCCACAGATTTCATGATTCCCAGATAGACAGACATGTTGGCAATAGCAGGCACGCATTCAATGTATATTTTATGATATGATGATTGAAGCGGCATAACATGTTTGTAGCACGCTTTTTGTAAGAAATAAGTATTTATTATCCCATAGTTTGCAGCAAAATTTCAATAAAATATGCAACTGTTATTGCTGCAATAATTGCAGTTTAATTTCGTGGCATGCGTGGCATGTTGCCGCAATTTTCATCGCATTAGATTGCTTCTTTTATATGCTGCTACATGATTTTGCTTCTTGTATGATGAAGACACATCTACGTATTTATGCTATTTTTAATTTTCGAATTCAGTCACTGTGCGAACAATATTTTAAAATTTGTCTATCTGGGTTATTTCATTAGCATATTAATACTACAAACACGCTTATTATCATATTGTGACTCGAAGATCGTCGACCATGCTCTTTTGAAATATCATGTTCTATTCACGTCACGCGTGTCATATGCATGCGATTCGCGAAGGGTAAAATCAAAATACCCGATCGCGGCATGGTCGCGAATCGAGAAAGTGACGCGTTTAAAGGCCGAGGTTGTGATTTAGAGGCAGCCTTAGAATAGTAATGAAGTATAAACATGACTGCGGGGGTGTGGCGAGCAGGTCGACCGCTTTTTGGAGTCACCCGGACGAGTTATAGGCCCCGGCTGCGGGACACTTCCTTGACGTTTAATTATGATTTATGGTCAGTGTTCGACGACGGGACTTTCTTGCTTTCTTTTGCTGTGAAACGTTGATTCGGCACGCCAGCCAGCTTCCGGCTTACACTCGCGCAACGCTCACGAAATGTTTTCGCTCGGAGGCTGACGGAGCTTATACAGCGCTTTCGAGCGCTCACTACAATCCTAATCTTTTCATACTGGTCTTAGAATTAAAACGAGCAACGTCATTCCACGGTCTGGATATAAAAGAAGGGAGAAAAAGGAATGGTGTCGCGCAGTAAGCGCTTCCTCGCGTAAGCGACCGGATTCCTTGGCGAACCTCTGCAGACGACCTCTCTTCTTCAGAAAAATTTCTTTTAAACATGTCGTCTCTCATAACTTAATCTCAA